>NC_091753.1:67988270-68288270 GCF_043380555.1 Nothobranchius furzeri | reverse complement strand
GAGGGCCGAACGACGCTGCTTGCAGCTTTAATTATTCTTTTTTCTTCCGCGTCTTTGAATGGCCTTTAGGGGGTCTTAGCATATCCAAAAAGTCAGCAAATTCTGGCCCAATATAGAAAGTGCGTGAAATTTACGTATTTCACTGGCGATGTGAAAGTTCGTCAAAAAGTGACTGAACAGCGCCCCCTAGAAAGTGAAAAATACCCCTCTCCTTAAAGCTTAGTTTATCGTACAGTTATGAAATTTGGTATACTTGTAGTACTCAACAGTCCGCACAGAAAAGTCTCTTGCAACCATGGTCAATATCAAACAGGAAGTCGGCCATTTTGGAGTAAAGTGGCCATTTTGACCCCGTTTTGGCCATTTCTAGGGTCTATATTTGGTTGAACAGTTTGGTCATTTTTCGCACCATCGTCTCAAAAATTGTGCGAGATCGAACAGAAGCGATGGACGATTCAAATGAGACAATAAAATTGACTTTTCGTAAATACTGAAGGGGCGGGGCCAGGCCTCAAAGTTCGAGCACTCGCCAAAAAAATTCAAATTGCTATAATTTCATAAATGAAAGAATTACAGTTAAAGAAATGTTCTGTGGACAATTGTCATCGCCCTCCGAAGACAAATGAATGGTCGATTGATGATGTCACATAAGCCCCGCCCCCTCAGGACTTAAAAGGTCAAGTTTTACTGGGAAATTTTCCAAAATTCGCCCTTTCCAATAATCACCCCAAATTTGTAGCGGGTAACTGAAGACAAGTTGGGGTTGCTTGGCTTCACTTTATGGGAGTTTTCTGCAGAAGGCGGGGCTGTGGCGGCGCGGCGAATTCAGGCGTACCGCTTAGGCCTTACGTTTGCCTCCCATTTCGTCATTTCTAGAGATATCGCCACGAAGCTTCTTGTGAGTGATCCTAGTCTGGCCCCCCAAAAGATCTGATGTGAAATTCCGGTGGGCGTGGTCTATTTTCTGAAATAGCGCCCCCTAGGACCATTAAAACTGACAGCCCCAAGCCATGCTTTGACTGAGGATTACGAAATTTGGTACACTAATGTGGTGTCTGAGGACCTACAAAAAAGTCTCTTGGAGCCAAGTGCATTGTCGCACAGGAAGTCGGCCATTTTGGTCCAAGTGCGCAATTTAGTGGTTTTCGCACACGTTGTTTGGAGAGTGATGCTCCGTCGCCCTTTTCACCAATTGCCTTCACACTTCGGCTACATACTCTTAAGACATAGATGAAAAAATTCAACCGTCGGATTTTAAATAAGTATAAAGGTGTGGGCGTGGCTAAGCCTCAAACTTTGACCTGTCGCCACGCCACTCTTTTTTTTCACAGCTCCCTATTGGACTCCTTTTAACCAATCACCACCAAACAGTGGCGAATAGCAGCAGACAAGTTGAGGTCACTTGGTCTATAGTACTGGCAGGTTTCGAATAAAGGCGGGGCTTTGGGAGAATGGCGAAATTCGCCATCACGACATGGAAATACGTTTGTCTCTCATTTCTTCAGTCATTGTGACATCGCCATACAAGTTCTGATGAGTGATCCTACTCTGACCCCTAATAGAATTGGACAGCTGAAGTTTGTGGGCGTGGCCTATTTTCTGAAACAGCGCCCCCTAGGACCATTAAAACAGTCAGCCCCAAGCCATGCTTTGACTGAGGATCACAAAATTTGGCACACTAATGTAGTGTACCAGGACCTACAAAAAAGTCTCTTGGAGCCAAGCACAATGTCGCACAGGAGGTCGGCCATTTTGGTCCAAGTACTCAATTTAGTGGTTTTCGCACACGTTATTAGGAGAATGATATCTCCTCGCCCTTTCCACCGATCACCTTCAAACCTCTGCTATATACTCTTAAGACATAGAGGAAAAAATTCAACCGTCGGATTTTAAATAAGTATAAAGGTGTGGGCGTGGCTAAGCCTCAAACTTTGACCAGTCGCCATTACCTTATTTGACTTAACAACTCCCATGTGCATGATCAGATCAATTTCATACTTTGTCTGTGTGATCACTGACCACATCTGAAGACAGTGACAATGTGGACAGCTGACATCACCTAAGCCCCGCCCCCTGACTACAGGAAGTCAACTGTTTTATGGTGAAATGCCCATATTTGTTCCCTCTAATTTAGTCAAGATGACACTAAGGTCATGCACTGTCTTCATGATGTTGTAATGACCATTCAGATCTGATAGCTTTTCAGAAAGGCAGGGGCTTTGATGCCATGGCGATTTCTGACGTGACGCTGTGACCTTACGTTTGACTGTAACTTCCACAAACAGCCTCCGACTTGCCCGAGACTGAACATCGCATCACCAGTGTGGTAAAGATAGAGTATCTCCTAGTGGTGAGACGTGTAATGGTGGGCTCAGAGGGGATGCTGAGTCAGGGTAAGGTGTGGACGAGGAGGCCGTTCACGGTTTCTGGTGTCGGGGTGGTTGACTTTCTGTTCCGCCAGACGTTCCCTGGTGCCCCCGGCTGCCGGCCAGGATGGAGAAGCGCGGAGCTGGGTTTGGAGAGCGTCGGGGATGGAGCGGAGGGGGTGCGGAAGGAGGGCGAGCAGCTTCGCTGCGAGGGCCGAACGACGCTGCTTGCAGCTTTAATTAGGCCCGAGCAGCGAAAGCGCTGCGAAGGCCTCTTGTTTTTGCTCTGATTATTATTATTTTTTGTTATTCCGTGCCCCCTTTGAACAGCTTTTTGGGGACCTTAACATACCCCAAAACTCACAATATTTTGCACACTTGTCAGGCCTGGTGAAAAATTTGATATTTTAAAGGTCCCAAAAAAATCGCAAAGAAAATGGCTGAACAGCGCCCCCTACAAAGTGAAAAAAAAACCCTCTCCATAAAGCTTAGTTTATCGTACAGTTATGAAATTTGGTACACTTGTAGTACTCAACAGTCCGCACAGAAAAGTCTCTTGCAACCATGGTCAATATCAAACAGGAAGTCGGCCATTTTGGGTTGAAATGGCGATTTTTTGCCGTTTTTGCCGTTTTTAGGGTCCGTTTCTGATTGGATTGCTCGATCATTTTTCGCACGATCGTCTCAAAAATTGTGTAAAATTGCTCAGAAGGGATGGGCGAACAAAATGAGATAAGGATTCTGAGTTTTCGTATATGTTGAAGGGGCGGAGCCAGGCCTCGAAGTTTGACTACTCGCCAAAAATATTTAAATTGCTATAACTTCATAACTGAATGGAATAGAGTTACCAAACTTTCTGTGGTCATTCGTCATCCACCCACAAAGTAAATTGAATGGTCGGATGATGACATCACACAAGCCCCGCCCCCTCAGGACCAAAAAGATCAAGTTTTACTGTGAAAGGTCCCAAATTGCCCCATTTCACTTAATCACCACAAATTTGTAGCTGGTAACTCAAGACAAGTGGGGGTTGCTTGGCGTCACTTTATGGGAGTTTTCGGCAGAGGGCGGGGCTGTGGCGGCGCGGCGAATTCAGGCGTACTGCCTTGGCCTTACGTTTGCCTCCCATTTCGTCATTTCCAAAGATATCGTCACGAAACTTCTTGTGAGTGATCCTAGTCCGGCCCCCCAAAAGATCTGATGTGAACATCTGGTGGGCATGGCCTATTTTCTGAAATAGCGCCCCCTAGGACCATTAAAACTGTCAGCCCCAAGCCATGCTTTGACTGAGGATTACGAAATTTGGTACACTAATGTGGTGTCTCAGGACCTACAAAAAAGTCTCTTGAAGCCAAGTGCAAAGTCGCACAGGAAGTCGGCCATTTTGGTCCAAGTGCGTGATTTAGTGGTTTTCACACACGTTGTTTGGAGAGTGATACTCCGTCGCCCTTTTCACCAATCACTTTCAAACTTCTGCTATATAGTCTTAAGACATAGAGGAAAAAATTCAACCGTCGGATTTTAAATAAGTATAAAGGTGTGGGCGTGGCTAAGCCTCAAACTTTGACCTTTCGCCACGCCACTCTTTTTTTCACAGCTCCTTATTGGACTCCTTTTACCCAATCACCAGGAATCTCTGGTAAATAGCAGCAGGCAAGTTGAGGTCACTTGTTCTCCAGTACTGGAAGGTTTTGCAAAAAGGCGGGGCTTTGGGAGCATGGCGAAATTCGCCATCACGCCATGGAAATACGTTTGCCTCTCATTTCTTCATTTATCGTGATATCACCTCGACCATTGTTGTGAGTGATCCTAGTCTGACCCCCAATAGAAAAGGTCAGCTTAAGTTTGTGGGAGTGGCCTATTTTCTGTATTAGCGCCCCCTAGGACCATTAAAACTGTCAGCCCCAAGCCATGCTTTGACTGAGGATTACGAAATTTGGTACACTAATGTGGTGTCTCAGGACCTACAAAAAAGTCTCTTGGAGCCAAGTGCAAAGTCGCACAGGAAGTCGGCCATTTTGGTCCAAGTGCGCGATTTAGTGGTTTTCACACACGTTGTTTGGAGAGTGATGCTCCGTCGCCCTTTTCACCAATCGCCTTCGAGCTTCTGCTATATACTCTTAAGACATAGAGGAAAAAATTCAACCGTCGGATTTTAAATAAGTATAAAGGTGTGGGCGTGGCTAAGCCTCAAACTTTGACCTTTCGCCACGCCACTCTTTTTTTCACAGCTCCCTATTGGACTCCTTTTACCCAATCACCTGGAATCTCTGGTAAATAGCAGCTGACAAGTTGAGGTCACTTGGTCTACAGTACTGGCAGGTTTTGAAAAAAGGCGGGGCTTTGGGAGCATGGCGAAATTCGCCATCACGCCATGGCAATACGTTTGCCTCTCATTTCTTCAATTATCGTGACATCGCCACAAAATGTCTGGTGAGTGATCCTAGTCTGACCCCCAATAGAAATGGGCATCTGAGATTTGTGGGCGTGGCCTATATTCTGAAATAGCGCCCCCTAGGACCATTAAAACTGTCAGCCCCAAGACAAGGTTTGACTGAGGATTACGAAAATTGGTACACTCATGTAGGGTCTCTGGCCCTACAAAAAAGTCTCTTGGAGCCAAGCGCAATTTCGCACAGGAGGTCGGCCATTTTGGTCCAAGTACTCGATTTAGTGGTTTTCGCACACGTTGTTTGGACATTGATGGCCCGTTGCCCTTTACACCGATCACCTTCAAACTTATGCTATGTACTTTTAAGTCAAAGGGGAAAAAATTCAACCGTCGGATTTTAAATAAGTATAAAGGTGTGGGCGTGGCTAAGCCTCAAACTTTGACCTTTCGCCATGACATTACTTGACTTAATAACTCCCATGTGCATGATCAGATCTAATTCAAACTTTGTCTGTGTGATCACTGACCACATCTCAAGACAACGACAATGTGGACAGCTGACATCACCTAAGCCCCGCCCCCTGACAACAGGAAGTCTATTGTTTTATGGTGAAATGCCCATATTTGTCCCCTCTAATTTAATGAAAATGACACTCAGGTCATACAGTGTCTTCATGATGTTTTAAAGACCATTCAGATCTGATAGCTTTCCAGAAAGGGAGGGGCTTTGATGCCATGGTGAATGCTGGCGTGACGCCATGACCTTACATTTGACTGTAACTTCCACAAACGGCCTCCGATTTGCCCGAAACTGAATATGGCAATGAACAATCATGCCCTTTAGCCAATGAGGCACAAACGGTTGGTGAATGTTATATAATGTCACCAAAGCTGACCTCAATGGGACTTTTCTGTAGTTGGTCACAGCGCCACCTAGATAACGTTATCCTTCGATAACTTTAAAAAACATGGTCAGAATAGCATTAAAGTTGGTCACTGTCATCACACCACCAGTGTGGTAAAGATAGAGGATTCCCTAGTGGTGAGACATAAAATATAATGGTGGGCTCAAAGGGGATGCTGAGTCAGGGTGAGTTGCGGACAAGGTGGCCGTTAGCAGTTTCTGGTGTTGGGGTGGTCGACGTTTGTGTTCTGCGGACGTGCCCTGGTGCCCCGGGCTGCCGGCCAGGCCGGAGCGGCGCGGAGCTGCGAGGGCCGAACGACGCTGCTTGCAGCTTTAATTATTATTTTTTTTCTTTCTTTCTTTTTTTTTCTTCTGCGTCTTTGGATGGCCTTTAGGGGGTCTTAGCATATGCAAAAAGTCACCAAATTCTGGCCCAATATAGAAAGTGCGTGAAATTTACGTATTTCACTGGCAACGTGAAAGTTGGTAAAAAAATGTTTCAACAGCGCCCCCTGGAAAATTAAAAATACCCCTCCGCTTTGACCTTTTTTCATAGTAGAGTGATGAAATTTGGTACACTTGTAGAACTCAACAATACGCACAGAAAAGCCTCTTGCACCCATGGTCAATATCAAACAGGAAGTCGGCCATTTTGGACTAAAGTGGCCATTTTGACCCCGTTTTGGCCATTTCTAGGGTCTATATTTGGTTGAACAGTTTGGTCATTTTTCGCACGATTGTCTCAAAAATAGTGTGCGATCGAACAGAAGCGCTGGACGATTAAAATGAGACAATAAAATTGACTTTTCGTAAATACTGAAGGGGCGGGACCAGGCCTCAAAGTTCGAGCACTCGCCAAAAAAATTCAAATTGCTATAGATTCATAAATGAAAGAATTACAGTTAAAGAAATGTTCTATGGACAATCGTCGTCGCCCTCCGAAGACAAATGAATGGTCAATTGATGATGTCACATAAGCCCCGCCCCCTCAGGACTTAAAAGGTCAAGTTTTACTGGGAAATTTTCCAAAATTCGCCCTTTCCAATAATCACCCCAAATTTGTAGCGGGTAACTGAAGACAAGTTGGGGTTGCTTGGCGTCACTTTATGGGAGTTTTCTCCAGAAGGCGGGGCTGTGGCGGCGCGGCGAAGTCAGGCGTACCGCTTAGGCCTTACGTTTGCCTCCCATTTCGTCATTTCTAGAGATATCGCCACGAAACTTCTTGTGAGTGATCCTAGTCTGGCCCCCCAAAAGCTCTGATGTGAAATTCTGGTGGGCGTGGTCTATTTTCTGATATAGCGCCCTCTAGGACGATTAAAACTGACAGCCCCAAGCCATGCTTTGACTGAGGATTAAGAAATTTGGTACACTAATGTGGTGTCTCAGGACCTACAAAAAAGTCTCTTGGAGCCAAGTGCAATGTCGCACAGGAAGTCGGCCATTTTGGTCCAAGTGCGCGATTTAGTGGTTTTCGCACACGTTGTTTGGAGAGTGATGCTCCGTCGCCCTTTTCACCAATCGCCTTCACACTTCTGCTATATACTCTTAAGACATAGGGGAAAAAAATTCAACCATCGGATTTTACAAAAGTTGAAAGATGTGGGCGTGGCTAAGCCTCAAACTTTGACCTGTCGCCACGCCACTCTTTTTTTCACAGCTCCCTACTGGACTCCTTTTACCCAAACACCAGGATTCTGTGGCAAACAGCAGTAGACAAGTTGAGGTTACTTTGTCTCCAGTACTGGCAGGTTTCGAAAAAAGGCGGGGCTTTGGGAGCATGGCGAAAATCGCCATCACGCCATGGAAATACGTTTGCCTCTCATTTCTTAAGTTATCGAGATATCACCTCGAAATTTGTTGTGAGTGATCCTAGTCTGACCCCAATAGAAATGGACAGCTAAAATTTGTGGGCGTGGCCAATTTTCTGAAATAGCGCCCTCTAGGACAATTAAAACTGTCAGCCCCAAGCCATGCTTTTACTGAGGATTACGAAATTTGGTACACTAATGTGGTATCTCAGGACCTACAAAAAAGTCTCTTGGAGCCAAGTGCAAAGTCGCACAGGAAGTCGGCCATTTTGGTCCAAGTGCGCGATTTAGTGGTTTTCGCACACGTTGTTTGGAGAGTGATGCTCCGTCGCCCTTTTCACCAATCTCCTTCAAACTTCTGCTATATACTCTTAAGACATAGGGGAAAAATTTCAACCGTCGGATTTTTCAAAAGTTGAAAGATGTGGGCGTGGCTAAGCCTCAAACTTTGACCTGTCGCCACGCCACTCTTTTTTTCACAGCTCCCTACTGGACTCTTTTTACCCAAACACCAGGATTCTGTGGCAAACAGCAGTAGACAAGTTGAGGTTACTTTGTCTCCAGTACTGGCAGGTTTCGAAAAAAGGCGGGGCTTTGGGAGCATGACGAAAATCGCCATCACGCCATGGAAATACGTTTGCCTCTCATTTCTTAATTTATCGAGATATCACCTCGAAATTTGTTGTGAGTGATCCTAGTCTGACCCCCAATAGAATTGGACAGCTAAAATTTGTGGGCGTGGCCAATTTTCTGAAATAGCGCCCCCTAGGACCATTTAAACTGTCAGCCCCAAGCCATGCTTTGACTGCGGATTACGAAATTTGGTACACTAATGTGGTGTCTCAGAACCTACAAAAAAGTTTCTTGGAGCCAAGGGCAAAAACGCACAGGAAGTCGGCCATTTCTGTCCAAGTGCGCGATTTAGTGGTTTTCGCACACGTTGTTTGGAGAGTGATGCTCCGTCGCCCTTTTCACCAATCTCCTTCAAACTTCTGCTATATACTCTTAAGTCATAGGGGGAAAAATTCAACTGTCGGATTTTTCAAAAGTTGAAAGGTGTGGGCGTGGCTAAGCCTCAAACTTTGAACTGTCGCCACACCACTCTTTTTTTCACAGCTCCCTACTGGACTCCTTTTACCCAATCACCAGGATTCTGTGGGAAACAGCAGTAGACAACTTGAGGTTACTTGGTCTCCAGTACTGGCAGGTTTTGAAAAAAGGCGGGGCTTTGGGAGCATGGCGAAAATCGCCATCACGCCATGGAAATACGTTTGCCTCTCATTTCTTCAGTTATCGTGATATCGCTCCGAAACTTCTGGTGAGTGATCCTAGTCTGACCCCCAAGAGAAATAGACAGCTGAAGTTTGTGGGCGTGGCCTATTCTCTTAAATAGCGCCCCCTAGGACCATTTAAACCAATAGCTCCAAGCCATGCTTTGACTGAGGATTACGAAATTTGGTACACTAATGTGGTGTCTCAGGACCTACAAAAAAGTCTCTTGGAGCCAAGTGCAAAGTCGCACAGGAAGTCGGCCATTTTGGTCCAAGTACGTGATTTAGTGGTTTTTGCACATGTTGTTTGGAGAGTGATGCTCCGTCGCCCTTTTCACCAATCGCCTTCAAACTTCTGCTATATACTCTTAAGACGTAGGGGAAAAAATTCAACCGTCGGATTTTTCAAAAGTTGAAAGGTGTGGGCGTGGCTAAGCCTCAAACTTTGACCTTTAGCCATGCCACTCTTATTTTCACAGCTCCCTATTGGACTCCTTTTACCCAATCACCAGGAATCTCAGGCAAATAGCAGTAGACCACTTGAGATCACTTGGTATGCAGTACTGGCAGGTTTCGAAAAAAGGCGAGGCTTTGGGAGCATGGCGAAAATCGCCATCACGCCATGGCAATACGTTTGCCTCTCATTTCTTCAGTTATTGTGATATTGCTACGAAACTTCTGGTGAGTGATCCTATTCTGACCCCCAAGAGAAATTCACAGCTGAAATTTGTGGGCGTGGCCTATTTTCTAAAATAGCACCCACTAGAGCCATTAAAACTGTCAGCCCCAAGCCAAGCTTTGACTGAGGATTACGAAATTTGGTACACTAATGTGGTGTCTCAGGACCTACAAAAAAGTCTCTTGGAGCCAAGCGCAAAGTCGCACAGGAAGTCGGCCATTTTGGTCCAAATACTCGATTTAGTGGTCTTCTCACACATTGTTTGGACAGTGATGCTCCATCGTCCTTTTCACCAATCTCCTTCAAATTTTTGCTATATACTCTTAAGACATAGAGGAAAAAATTCAACGGTTGGATTTTTCAAAAGTTGAAAGGTGTGGGCGTGGCTAAGCCTCAAACTTTAACCTTTCGCCATTACATTACATGACTTAATAACTCCCAAGTGCATGATCAGATCTATTTCAAACTTTGTCTGTGTGATCACTGACCACATCTCAAGACAACGACAATGTGGACAGCTGACATCACCTAAGCCACGCCTCCTGACAACAGGAAGTATATTGTTTTATTGTGAAATACCCATATTTGTCCCCTCTAATTTAGTGAACATGACACTAAGGTCATACAATGTCTTCATGATGTTGTAATGACCATTCAGATCTGATAGCTTTCCAGAAAGGGAGGGGATTTGATGCCATGGTGAATGCTGGCATGACGCCATGACCTTACATTTTACTGTAACTTCCACAAACGGCCTCCGATTTGCCCGAGACTGAACATGGCAATGAACAATCATGCCCTTTTGCCAATGAGGCACAAACGGTTGGTGAATGTTATATAATGTCACCAAAGCTGACCTCAATGGGACTTTTCTGTAGTTGGTCACAGTGCCCCCTAGATAACGTTATCCTTCAATAACTTTAAAAAACATGGTCAGAATAGCATTAAAGTTGGTCACTGTCATCACATCACTAGTGTGGTTAAGATAGAGGATTCCCTAGTGGTGAGACATAAAATATAATGGTGGGCTCAAAGGGGATGCTGAGTCAGGTTGAGGTGCGGACGAGGTGGCCGTTAGCAGTTTCGGGTGTCGGGGTGGTCGATGTTTCTGTTTCGCAGACGTAGCCTGGTGCCCCGGGCTGCCGGCCAGGCCGGAGCGGCGCGGAGCTGCGAGGGCCGAACGACGCTGCTTGCAGCTTTAATTCTTTTTTAATTATTCTTAGCCCGCTTTGAACGGCTTTTTGGGGACCTTAACATACCCCAAAACTCACAATATTTTGCAAACGTGTCAGGCCTAGTGAAAATTTTGATATTTTAAAGGTCCCAAAAAAATCTCAAAGAAAATGGCTGAACAGCGCCCCCTACAAAGTGAAAAAAAAACCTCTCCATAAAGCTTAGTTTATCGTACAGTTATGAAATTTGGTACACTTGTAGTACTCAACAGTCCGCACAGAAAAGTCTCTTGCAAGCATGGTCAATATCAAACAGGAAGTCGGCCATTTTGGGTTGAAATGGCGATTTTTTGCCGTTTTTCCCGTTTTTAGGGTCCGTTTCTGATTGGATTGCTCGATCATTTTTCGCACGATCATCTCAAAAACTGTGTAAAATTGTTCAGAAGGGATGGGTGAACAAAATGAGACAAGGATTCTGACTTTTCGTATATGTTGAAGGGGCGGGGCCAGGCCTCGAAGTTTGACTACTCGCCAAAAAAATTTAAATTGCTATAACTTAATAACTGAATGGAATAGAGTTACCAAACTTTCTGTGGTCATTCTTCATCCACCCACAAAGTAAAATGAATCGTCGGATGATGACATCACACAAGCCCCGCCTCCTCAGGACCAAAAAGGTCAAGTTTTACTGTGAAAGGTCCCAAATTGCCCCTTTTCACTTAATCACCACGAATTTGTAGCTGGTAACTCAAGACAAGTGGGGGTTGCTTGGCGTCCTTTTATGGGAGTTTTCGGCAGAGGGCGGGGCTGTGGCGGCGCGGCGAAGTCAGGCGTACCACCGTGGCCTTACGTTTGCCTCCCATTTCGTCATTTCTAAAGATATCGTCACGAAGCTTCTTGTGAGTGATCCTAGTCTGGCCCCTCAAAAAATTTTATGTCAACATCTGGTGGGCGTGGCCTATTTTCTGAAATAGCGCCCTCTAGGACCATTAAAACTGTCAGCCCCAAGCCATTCTTTGACTGAGGATTACGAAAATTGGTACACTAATGTGTTGTCTCAGGACCTACAAAAAAGTCTCTTGGAGCCAAGTGCAAAGTCGCACATGAAGTCGGCCATTTTGGTTCAAGTACGCGATTTAGTGGTTTTCGCACACGTTGTTTGGAGAGTGATGCTCCGTCGCCCTTTTCACCAATCTCCTTCAAACTTCTGCTATATACTCTTAAGACATAGGGGGAAAAATTCAACCGTCGGATTTTTCAAAAGTTGAAAGGTGTGGGCGTGGCTAAGCCTCAAACTTTGACCTGTTGCCACGCCACTCTTTTTTTCACAGCTCCCTACTGGACTCCTTTTACCCAATCACCAGGATTCTGTGGCAAACAGCAGTAGACAACTTGAGGTTACTTGGTCTCCAGTACTGTCAGGTTTTGAAAAAAGGCGGGGCTTTGGGAGCATGGCGAAAATCGCCATCACGCCATGGAAATACGTTTGCCTCTCATTTCTTCAGTTATCGTGATATCACTATGAAACTTCTGGTGAGTGATCCTAGTCTGACCCCCAAGAAAAATAGACAGCTGAAGTTTTTGGGCGTGGCCTATTCTCTTAAATAGCGCCCCCTAGGACCATTTAAACTGATCGCCCCAAGCCATGCTTTGACTGAGGATTACGAAATTTGGTACACTAATGTGGTGTCGCAGGACCTACAAAAAAGTCTCTTGGACCCAAGCACAAAGTCACACAGGAAGTCGGCCATTTTGGTCCAAGTACACGATTTAGTGGTTTTCGCACACGTTGTTTGGAGAGTGATGCTCCGTCACCCTTTTCACCAATTGCCTTCAAGCTTCTGCTATATAATCTTAAGACATGGGGGAAAAAATTCAACCGTCGGATTTTTCAAAAGTTGAAAGATGTGGGCGTGGCTAAGCCTCAAACTTTGACCTTTCACCACGCCACTCTTTTTTTCACATCTCCCTATTGGACTCCTTTTACCCAATCAATAGGAATCTCTGGCAAAAAGCAGTTGACAAGTTGAGGTCACTTGGTATCCAGTACTGGCAGGTTTCGAAAAAAGGCGGGGCTTTGGGAGCATGGCGAAATTCGCCATCACGCCATGGAAATACGTTTGCCTCTCATTTCTTCAGTTATCGTGAAATCACTAAGAAACTTCTGGTGAGTGATCCTAGTCTGACCCCCAAGAAAAATAGACAGCTGAAGTTTGTGGGCGTGGCCTATTCTCTTAAATAGCGCCCCCTAGGACAATTTAAACTGATAGCCCCAAGCCATGCTTTGACTGAGGATTACGAAATTTGGTACACTAATGTGGTGTCGCAGGACCTACAAAAAAGTCTCTTGGAGCCAAGTGCAAAGTCGTACAGGAAGTCGGCCGTTTTGGTCCAAGTACTCGATTTAGTGGTTTTCGCAGGCATTGTTTGGAGTATTATGCCCCATCGTCCTTTTCACCAATTGCCTTCAAACTTCTGCTATATCCTCTTAAGACATAGGGAAAAAAATTCAACCGTCGGATTTTTCAAAAGTTGAAAGGTGTGGGCGTGGCTAAGCCTCAAACTTTGACCTTTCGCCATTACATTTCTTGACAATAACTCGCATGTGCATGATCAGATCTATATCAAACTTTGTCTGTGTGATCACTGACCACATCTAAAGACAATGACAATGTGGACAGCTGACATCCCCTAAGTCCCACCCCCTACTACAGGAAGTCTATTGTTTTATGGTGAAATGCCCATATTTGTCAAGATCTGAAAGCTTTCCAGTGCACCAAGATAAGTTTAACCTACAATAACTTCAAACAGCGTGGTCAGAAAAGCATTACAGTTGGTCTGTGTCATCACACCACCAGAGTCGTAAAGGTAGAGTATGCCTTAGTTGTGAGACGTGTAATATAATGGTGTGCTCAGAGGGGATGCTGAGTCAGGGTGAGATGCGTACGAGGTGATCGCTTGCGGTTTCTGGTGTCGGGGTGGTTGACGTTTCTGTTCCGCGGACGTGCCCTGGTGCCCCGGGCTGCCAGCCAGGCCGGAGCGGCGCGGAGCTGCGAGGGCCGAACGACGCTGCTTGCAGCTTTAATTATTATTAGGCTCGAGCAGCGAAAGCGCTGCGAAGGCCTCTTGTTTTTGCTCTGATTATTATTATTCTTTATTTATTATTCCGTGCGCGAAATGAATGGCTTTTTGGGGACCTTAACATACCCCAAAACTCACAATATTTTGCAAACTTGTCAGGCCTGGTGAAAAATTTGATATTTTAAAGGTCCCAAAAAAAACGCAAAGAAAATGGCTGAACAGCGCCCCCTACAAAGTGAAAAAAAAAACTCTCCATAAAGCTTAGTTTATCGTACAGTTATGAAATTTGGTACACTTGTAGTACTCAACAGTCCGCACAGAAAAGTCTCTTGCAAGCATGGTCAATATAAAACAGGAAGTTGGCCATTTTGGGTTGAAATGGCATAGCCGTTTTTGCCGTTTTTAGGGTCCGTTTCTGATTGGATTGCTCGATCACTTTTTGCACGATCATCTCAAAAATTGTGTAAAAATGCTCAGAAGGGACGGGGGAACAAAATGAGATGAGAATCCTGAGTTTTCGTATATGTTGAAGGGGCGGGGCCAGGCCTCAAAGTTTGACTACTCGCCAAAAATATTTAAATTGCTATAACTTCATAACTGAATGGAATAGAGTTACCAAACGTTCTGTGGTCATTCGTCATCCACCCACAAAGTAAATTGAATGGTCGGCTGATGACATCACACAAGCCCCGCCCCCTCAGGACCAAAAAGGTCAAGTTTTACTGTGAAAGGTCCCAAATTGCCCCATTTCACTTAATCATCACGAATTTGTAGCTGGTAACTCAAGACAAGTGGGGGTTGCTTGGCGTCACTTTATGGGAGTTTTCAGCAGAGGGCGGGGCTGTGGCGGTACGGCGAAGTCAGGCGTACCGCCGTGGCCTTACGTTTGCCTCCCATTTCATCATTTCTAAAGATATCGTCACGAAACTTCTTGTGAGCGATCCTAGTCCGGCCCCCCCAAAGGATCTGATGTGAACATCGGGTGGGCGTGGCCTATTTTCTGAAATAGCGCCCCCTAGGACCATTAAAACTGTCAGCCCCAAGCCATGCTTTGACTGAGGAGTTTGGTACACAAATGTGGTGTCTCAGGACCTACAAAAAAGTATCTTGGAGCCAAGTGCAAAGTCGCACAGGAAGTCGGCCATTTTTGTCCAAGTATGCGATTTAGTGGTTTTCGCACACGTTGTTTGGAGAGTGATGCTCCGTCGTCCTTTTCACCAATCTCCTTCAAGCTTCTGCTATATACTCTTAAGACATAGGGGAAAAAATTCAACCGTCAGATTTTTCAAAAGTTGAATGGTGTGGGCGTGGCTAAGCCTCAAACTTTGACCTGCCGCCACGCCACTCTTTTTTTCACAGCTCCCTACTGGACTCCTTTTACCCAATCACCAAGAATCTCTGGCAAATAGCAGTAGACAACTTGAGGTCACTTGGTCTCCAGTACTGGCAGGTTTCAAAAAAAGGCGGGGCTTTGGGAGCATGGCGAAATTCGCCATCACGCCATGGAAATACGTTTGCCTCTCATTTCTTTATTTATGGTGATATTGCTACGAAACTGCTGGTGAGTG
This sequence comes from Nothobranchius furzeri, assembly GCF_043380555.1. Taxonomy (NCBI): domain Eukaryota; kingdom Metazoa; phylum Chordata; class Actinopteri; order Cyprinodontiformes; family Nothobranchiidae; genus Nothobranchius; species Nothobranchius furzeri. Next base: position 68,273,029 of record NC_091753.1, on the reverse strand, counting down.
ATCATATTCTGACCCCTAAGAGAAATAGACAGCTGAAGTATGTGGGCGTGGCCTATTTTCTGAAATAGCGCCCCCTAGGACCATTTAAACAAACAGCCCCAAGCCATGCTTTGACTGAGGATTACGAAATTTGGTACACTAATGTGGTGTCTCAGGACCTACAAAAAAGTCTTTTGGAGCCAAGTGCAAAGTTGCACAGGAAGTCGGCCATTTTGGTCCAAGTACGCGTTTTACTGGTTTTCGCACACTTTGTTTGGAGAGTGGTGCTCCGTCACCCTTTTCACCGATCTTCTTCAAACTTCTGCTATATGCTCTTAAACCACAGAGGAAAAAATTCAACCGTCGGATTTTTCAAAAGTTGAAAGGTGTGGGCGTGGCTAAGCCTCAAACTTTGACCTGTCGCCACGCCACTCTTTTTTTCACAGCTCCCTACTGGACTCCTTTTACCCAATCACCAGGAACATCTGGCAGATAGCAGTAGACAACTTGAGGTCACTTAATCTCCAGTACTGGCAGGTTTCGAAAAAAGGCGGGGCTTTGGGAGCATGGCGAAAGTCGCCATCATGCCATGGAAATACGTTTGCCTCTCATTTCTTCATTTATGGTGATATTGCTACGAAACTGCTGGTGAGTGATCATATTCTGACCCCCAAGAGAAATAGACAGCTGAAGTTTGTGGGCGTGGCCTATTTTCTGAAATAGCGCCCCCTAGGACCATTTAAACAATCAACCCCAAGCCATGCTTTGACTGAGGATTACGAAATTTGGTACACTAATGTGGTGTCTCAGGACCTACAAAAAAGTATTTTGGAGCCAAGTGCAAAGTCGCACAGAAAGTCGGCCATTGTGGTCCAAGTACGCGATTTGGTGGTTTTCGCACACGTTGTTTGGAGAGTGATGCTCCGTCGCCCTTTTAACCAATCGCCTCTAAACTTCTGCTATATACTCTTAAGACTTAGGGGAAAAAATTCAACTGTCGGATTTTTCAAAAGTTGAAAGGTGTGGGCGTGGCTAAGTCTCAAACTTTGACCTTTCGCCATTACATTACTTGACTTAATAACTCCCATGTGCATTATCAGATCTATATCAAACTTTGTCTGTGTGATCACTGACCACATCTGAAGAAAATGACAACGTGGACAGCTGACATCACCTAAGCCCCGCCCCCTGACTACAGGGCATTTAGTTGTAAATGGTCACAGCGCCCCCTGGATGGTTTCAAACTTTATTAACTTCTAAAGACAAGGTTAGAATGGCATTATACTTGGCTTGTGACATCACGTGACTGAACCAAACACATTGGAGTTGTTCAAATCCCTGTAGCTCTGCCTCTTTCAGCTCACTGGCTTTAGATAACATACACAACGTCCGATTGATGCCAAAATAACAGAAAACCATCTTTGTCAACCAAAGCTGACCTCAATGGGACTTTTCTGTAGTTGGTCACAGTGCCGCCTAGTTAACTTTAACCTTCGGTAACTTTAAAAAACGTGGTCAGAATAGCATTAACGTTGGTCACTGTCATCACACCACCAGTGTGGCAAAGATGGAGTATGCCCTAGTGGTGAGACGTGTAATATAATGGTGGGCTCAGAGGGGATGCTGAGTCAGGGTGAGGTGCAGACGAGGTGACCGTTAGCGGTTTCATGTGTCGGGGTGGTCGACGTTTCTGTTCCGGGGACGTGCCCTGGTGCCCCTGGCTGCCGGCCAGGCCGGAGCGGCGCGAGGCTGCGAGGGCCGAACGACGCTGCTTGCAGCTTTAATTAGGCCCGAGCAGTGAAGCTGCGAAGGCCTATTGTATCTGCTCAGTTTATTATTAGGCCCGAGCAGTGAAGCTGCGAAGGCCTATTGTATCTGCTCCGTTTATTATTAGGCCCGAGCAGTGAAGCTGCGAAGGCCTATTGTATCTGCTCCGTTTCTTCTTATTTTTCTTTTTTCTTCCGCGTCTTTGAATGGCCTTTAGGGGGTCTTAGCATATCCAAAAAGTCACCAAATTCTGGCCCAATATAGAAAGTGCGTGAAATTTACGTATTTCACTGGCGATGTGAAAGTTCGTCAAAAAGTGACTGAACAGCGCCCCCTAGAAAGTGAAAAATACGCCTCTCCATAAAGCTTAGTTTATCGTACAGTTATGAAATTTGGTATACTTGTAGTACTCAACAGTCCGCACAGAAAAGTCTCTTGCATCCATGGTCAATATCAAACAGGAAGTCGGCCATTTTGGAGTAAAGTGGCCATTTTGACCCCGTTTTGGCCATTTCAAGGGTCTATATTTGGTTGAACAGTTTGGTCATTTTTCGCACCATCGTCTCAAAAATTGTGCGAGATCGAACAGAAGCGATGGACGATTCAAATGAGACAATAAAATTGACTTTTCGTAAATACTGAAGGGGCGGGGCCAGGCCTCAAAGTTCGAGCACTCGCCAAAAAAATTCAAATTGCTATAATTTCATAAATGAAAGAATTACAGTTAAAGAAATGTTCTGTGGACAATTGTCATCGCCCTCCGAAGACAAATGAATGGTCGATTGATGATGTCACATAAGCCCCGCCCCCTCAGGACTTAAAAGGTCAAGTTTTACTGGGAAATTTTCCAAAATTCGCCCTTTCCAATAATCACCCCAAATTTGTAGCGGGTAACTGAAGACGAGTTGGGGTTGCTTGGCTTCACTTTATGGGAGTTTTCTGCAGAAGGCGGGGCTGTGGCGGCGCGGCGAATTCAGGCGTACCGCTTAGGCCTTACGTTTGCCTCCCATTTCGTCATTTCTAGAGATATCGCCACGAAGCTTCTTGTGAGTGATCCTAGTCTGGCCCCCCAAAAGATCTGATGTGAAATTCCGGTGGGCGTGGTCTATTTTCTGAAATAGCGCCCCCTAGGACCATTAAAACTGACAGCCCCAAGCCATGCTTTGACTGAGGATTACGAAATTTGGTACACTAATGTGGTGTCTCAGGACCTATAAAAAAGTCTCTTGGAGCCAAGTGCATTGTCGCACAGGAAGTCGGCCATTTTGGTCCAAGTGCGCAATTTAGTGGTTTTCGCACACGTTGTTTGGAGAGTGATGCTCCGTCGCCCTTTTCACCAATTGCCTTCACACTTCGGCTACATACTCTTAAGACATAGATGAAAAAATTCAACCGTCGGATTTTAAATAAGTATAAAGGTGTGGGCGTGGCTAAGCCTCAAACTTTGACCTGTCGCCACGCCACTCTTTTTTTCACAGCTCCCTATTGGACTCCTTTTAACCAATCACCACCAAACAGTGGCGAATAGCAGCAGACAAGTTGAGGTCACTTGGTCTATAGTACTGGCAGGTTTCGAATAAAGGCGGGGCTTTGGGAGAATGGCGAAATTCGCCATCACGACATGGAAATACGTTTGTCTCTCATTTCTTCAGTCATTGTGACATCGCCATACAAGTTCTGATGAGTGATCCTACTCTGACCCCTAATAGAATTGGACAGCTGAAGTTTGTGGGCGTGGCCTATTTTCTGAAACAGCGCCCCCTAGGACCATTAAAACAGTCAGCCCCAAGCCATGCTTTGACTGAGGATCACAAAATTTGGCACACTAATGTAGTGTACCAGGACCTACAAAAAAGTCTCTGGGAGCCAAGCACAATGTCGCACAGGAGGTCGGCCATTTTGGTCCAAGTACTCAATTTAGTGGTTTTCGCACACGTTATTAGGAGAATGATGTCTCGTCGTCCTTTCCACCGATCACCTTCAAACTCCTGCTATATACTCTTAACACATAGAGGAAAAAATTCAACCTTCGGATTTTAAATAAGTATAAAGGTGTGGGCGTGGCTAAGCCTCAAACTTTGACCAGTCGCCATTACGTTACTTGACTTAATAACTCACATGTGCATGATCAGATCAATTTCAAACTTTGTCTGTGTGATCACTGACCACATCTGAAGACAGTGACAATGTGGACAGCGGACATCACCTAAGCCCCGCCCCATGACTACAGGAAGTCTACTGTTTTATGGTGAAATGCCCATATTTGTCCCCTCTAATTTAGTCAACATGACACTAAGGTCATGCATTGTCTTCATAATGTTGTAATGACCATTCAGATCTGATAGCTTTTCAGAAAGGGAGGGGCTTTGATGCCATGGCGATTTCTGGCGTGACGATGTGACCTTACGTTCGACTGTAACTTCCACAAACAGCCTCCGATTTGCCCGAGACTGAACATCACATCACCAGTGTGGTAAAGATAGAGTATCTCCTAGTGGTGAGACGTGTAATGGTGGGCTCAGAGGGGATGCTGAGTCAGGGTGAGGTGTGGACGAGGAGGCCATTCACGGTTTCTGGTGTCGGGGTGGTTGACTTTCTGTTCCGCCAGACGTGCCCTGGTGCCCCCGGCTGCCGGCCAGGACATAGAAGCGCGGAGCTGGGTTTGGAGAGCATCTGGGATGGAGCGGAGGGGGCGCGGAAGGAGGGCGAGCAGCTTCGCTGCGAGGGCCGAACGACGCTGCTTGCAGCTTTAATTAGGCCCGAGCAGCGAAGCGCTGCGAAGGCCTATTGTATCTGCTCCGTTTCTTTTTTTTTTTTCTTTCTTTCTTTCTTTTTTTTTTTTTTCTTTTTTTTTCTTCCGCGTCTTTGGACGGCCTTTAGGGGGTCTTAGCATATCCAAAAACTCACCAAATTCTGGCCCAATATAGAAAGTGCGTGAAATTTACGTATTTCACTGGCAATGTGAAAGTTGGTATAAAAGTGTTTCAACAGCGCCCCCTGGAAAATTAAAAATACCCCTCCGCATTGACCTTTTTTCATAGTAGAGTGATAAAATTTGGTACACCTGTAGAATTCAACAATACGCACAGAAAAGCCTCTTGCACCCATGGTCAATATCAAACAGGAAGTCGGCCATTTTGGACTAAAGTGGCCATTTTTACCCCATTTTGGCCATTTCTAGGCTCTATATTTGGTTGAACAGTTTGATCATTTTTCGCACGATTGTCTCAAAAATAATGTGCGATCGAACAGAAGCGATGGACGAATCAAATGAGAAAATAAAACTGACTTTTCGTAAATACTGAAGGGGCGGGGCCAGGCCTCAAAGTTCGAGCACTCGCCAAAAAAATTCAAATTGCTATAATTTCATAAATGAAAGAATTACAGTTAAAGTAATTTGCTATGGACAATCGTCATCGCCCCCCGAAGACAAATGAATGGTTGATTGATGATGTCACATAAGCCCCGCCCCCTCAGGCCTTAAAAGGTCAAGTTTTACTGGGAAATTGTCCAAAATTCGCCCTTTGTACTAATCACCCCATATTTCTAGCAGGAAACTGAAGACAAGTTGGGGTTGCTTGGCGTCACTTTATGGGAGTTTTCTGCAGAAGGCGGGGCTGTGGCGGCGCGGCGAATTCAGGCGTGCCGCTTAGGCCTTACGTTTGCCTCCCATTTCGTCATTTCTAGAGATATCGCCACGAAGCTTCTTGTGAGTGATCCTAGTCTGGCCCCCCAAAAGATCTGATGTGAAATTCCGGTGGGCGTGGTCTATTTTCTGAAATAGCGCCCCCTAGGACCATTAAAACTGACAGCCCCAAGCCATGCTTTGACTGAGGATTACGAAATTTGGTACACTAATGTGGGGTCTCAGGACCTATAAAAAAGTCTCTTGGAGCCAAGTGCATTGTCGCACAGGAAGTCGGCCATTTTGGTCCAAGTGCGCAATTTAGTGGTTTTCGCACACGTTGTTTGGAGAGTGATGCTCCGTCGCCCTTTTCACCAATTGCCTTCACACTTCGGCTACATACTCTTAAGACATAGATGAAAAAATTCAACCGTCGGATTTTAAATAAGTATAAAGGTGTGGGCGTGGCTAAGCCTCAAACTTTGACCTGTCGCCACGCCACTCTTTTTTTCACAGCTCCCTATTGGACTCCTTTTAACCAATCACCACCAAACAGTGGCGAATAGCAGCAGACAAGTTGAGGTCACTTGGTCTATAGTACTGGCAGGTTTCGAATAAAGGCGGGGCTTTGGGAGAATGGCGAAATTCGCCATCACGACATGGAAATACGTTTGTCTCTCATTTCTTCAGTCATTGTGACATCGCCATACAAGTTCTGATGAGTGATCCTACTCTGACCCCTAATAGAATTGGACAGCTGAAGTTTGTGGGCGTGGCCTATTTTCTGAAACAGCGCCCCCTAGGACCATTAAAACAGTCAGCCCCAAGCCATGCTTTGACTGAGGATCACAAAATTTGGCACACTAATGTAGTGTACCAGGACCTACAAAAAAGTCTCTGGGAGCCAAGCACAATGTCGCACAGGAGGTCGGCCATTTTGGTCCAAGTACTCAATTTAGTGGTTTTCGCACACGTTATTAGGAGAATGATGTCTCGTCGTCCTTTCCACCGATCACCTTCAAACTCCTGCTATATACTCTTAACACATAGAGGAAAAAATTCAACCTTCGGATTTTAAATAAGTATAAAGGTGTGGGCGTGGCTAAGCCTCAAACTTTGACCAGTCGCCATTACGTTACTTGACTTAATAACTCAATTGTGCATGATCAGATCAATTTCAAACTTTGTCTGTGTGATCACTGACCACATCTGAAGACAGTGACAATGTGGACAGCGGACATCACCTAAGCCCCGCCCCATGACTACAGGAAGTCTACTGTTTTATGGTGAAATGCCCATATTTGTCCCCTCTAATTTAGTCAACATGACACTAAGGTCATGCATTGTCTTCATAATGTTGTAATGACCATTCAGATCTGATAGCTTTTCAGAAAGGGAGGGGCTTTGATGCCATGGCGATTTCTGGCGTGACGATGTGACCTTACGTTCGACTGTAACTTCCACAAACAGCCTCCGATTTGCCCGAGACTGAACATCACATCACCAGTGTGGTAAAGATAGAGTATCTCCTAGTGGTGAGACGTGTAATGGTGGGCTCAGAGGGGATGCTGAGTCAGGGTGAGGTGTGGACGAGGAGGCCATTCACGGTTTCTGGTGTCGGGGTGGTTGACTTTCTGTTCCGCCAGACGTGCCCTGGTGCCCCCGGCTGCCGGCCAGGACATAGAAGCGCGGAGCTGGGTTTGGAGAGCATCTGGGATGGAGCGGAGGGGGCGCGGAAGGAGGGCGAGCAGCTTCGCTGCGAGGGCCGAACGACGCTGCTTGCAGCTTTAATTAGGCCCGAGCAGCGAAGCGCTGCGAAGGCCTATTGTATCTGCTCCGTTTCTTTTTTTTTTCTTTCTTTCTTTCTTTTTTTTTTTTTTCTTTTTTTTTCTTCCGCGTCTTTGGACGGCCTTTAGGGGGTCTTAGCATATCCAAAAACTCACCAAATTCTGGCCCAATATAGAAAGTGCGTGAAATTTACGTATTTCACTGGCAATGTGAAAGTTGGTATAAAAGTGTTTCAACAGCGCCCCCTGGAAAATTAAAAATACCCCTCCGCATTGACCTTTTTTCATAGTAGAGTGATAAAATTTGGTACATCTGTAGAATTCAACAATACGCACAGAAAAGCCTCTTGCACCCATGGTCAATATCAAACAGGAAGTCGGCCATTTTGGACTAAAGTGGCCATTTTTACCCCATTTTGGCCATTTCTAGGCTCTATATTTGGTTGAACAGTTTGATCATTTTTCGCACGATTGTCTCAAAAATAATGTGCGATCGAACAGAAGCGATGGACGAATCAAATGAGAAAATAAAACTGACTTTTCGTAAATACTGAAGGGGCGGGGCCAGGCCTCAAAGTTCGAGCACTCGCCAAAAAAATTCAAATTGCTATAATTTCATAAATGAAAGAATTACAGTTAAAGTAATTTGCTATGGACAATCGTCATCGCCCCCCGAAGACAAATGAATGGTTGATTGATGATGTCACATAAGCCCCGCCCCCTCAGGCCTTAAAAGGTCAAGTTTTACTGGGAAATTGTCCAAAATTCGCCCTTTGTACTAATCACCCCATATTTCTAGCAGGAAACTGAAGACAAGTTGGGGTTGCTTGGCGTCACTTTATGGGAGTTTTCTCCAGAAGGCGGGGCTGTGGCGGCGCGGCGAAGTCAGGCGTACCGACGTGGCCTTACGTTTGCCTACCATTTCGTCATTTCTAAAGATATCGCCACAAAACCTCTTGGGAGTGATCCTAGTCCAGCCCCCCAAAAAATTTGATGTGAACATCCGGTGGGCGTGGCCTATTTTCTGAAATAGCGCCCCCTAGGACCATTAAAACTGTCAGCCCCAAGCCATGCTTTGACTGAGGATTTTGAAATTTGGTACACTAATGTGGTGTCTCAGGACCTACAAAAAAGTCTCTTGGAGCCAAATGTAAAGTTGCACAGGAAGTCAGCCATTTTGGTCCAAGTACTCGATTTACTGGTTTTCGCACACGTTGTTTGGAGAGTGATGCTCCATCGCTCTTTTCACCAATCGCCTTCAAACTTCTCTTATATACTCTTAAGACATAAAGGAAAAATTTCAACCGTCGGATTTTAAATAAGTTTAAAGGTGTGGGCGTGGCTAAGCCTCAAACTTTGACCTATCGCCACGCCACTCTTTTTTTCACAGCTCCCTATTGGACTCCTTTTAACCAATCACCAGCAATCACTGGCAAATGGCAGCAGACAAGTTGAGGTCACTTGATCTATAGTACTGGCAGGTTTTGAATAAAGGCGGGGCTTTGGGAGCATGGCGAAATTCGCCATCACGCCATGAAAATACGTTTGTCTCCCATTTCTTCAATCATTGTGACATCACAACAAAATGTCTGATGAGTGATCCTAGTCTGACCCCCAATAGAAATGGACAGCTGAAGTTTGTGGGCGTGGCCTATTTTCTTAAATAGCGCCCCCTAGGACCATTAAAACTGTCAGCCCCAAGCCATGCTTTGACTGAGGATTACGAAATTTGATACACTAATGTGGGGTCTCAGGACCTACAAAAAAGTCTCTTGGAGCCAAGTACAAAGTCGCACAGGAAGTCGGCCATTTTGGTCCAAGTACTCGATTTAGTGGTTTTCGCACACGTTGTTTGGAGAGTGTTGCACCATCGCCCTTTTCACCAATCGCCTTCAAACTTCTGCTATATACTCTTAAGACAAAGGGAGAAAAATTCAACCATCGGATTTTATATAAGTATAAAAGTGTGGGCGTGCCTAAGCCTCAAACTTTGACCTTTCGCCAGTACATCACTTGACTTAACTCCCATGTGCATGATCAGATCTATATCAAACTGTGTCTGTGTGATCATTGACCACATCTCAAGACAGTGACAATGTGGACAGCTGACATCACCTAAGCCCCGCCCCCTGACTACAGGAAGTCTATTTTTTATGGTGAAATGCCCATATTTGTCCCCTCTAATTTAGTCAACATGACACTAAGGTCATGCACTGTCTTCATGATATTGTAATGACCATTCAGATCTGCTAGCTTTTCAGAAAGGGAGGGGCTTTGATGCCATGGCGATTTCTTACTCTGACCCCTAATAGACATGGACAGCTGAAGTTTGTGGGCGTGGCCTATTTTCTGAAATAGCGCCCCCCTAGGACCATTAAAACAATCAGCCCCAAGCCATGCTTTGACTGAGGATCACGAAATTTGGCACACTAATGTAGTGTCTCAGGACCTACAAAAAAGTATCTTGGAGCCAAGTACAATGTCGCACAGGAGGTCGGCCATTTTTGTCCAAGTACTCGATTTAGTGGTTTTCGAACACGTTATTAGGAGAATGATGTCTCGTCGTCCTTTCCACCGATCACCTTCAAACTCCTGCTATATACTCTTAAGACATAGAGGAAAAAATTCAACCGTCGGATTTTAAATAAGTATAAAGGTGTGGGCGTGGCTAAGCCTCAAACCTTGACCAGTCGCCATTATGTTACTTGACTTAATAACTCCCATGTGCATGATCAGATCAATTTCAAATTTTGTCTGTGTGATCACTGACCCCATCTGAAGACAGTGACAATGTGGACAGCTTACATCACCTAAGCCCGCCCCCTGACTACAGGAAGTCTACTGTTTTATGGTGAAATGTCCATATTTGTCCCCTCTAATTTAGTCAAGATGACACTAAGGTCATGCACTGTCTTCATGATGTTGTAATGACCATTCAGATCTGATAGCTTTTCAGAAAGGGGGGCTTTTATGCCATGGCGATTTCTGGCGTGACGCTGTGACCTTACGTTTGACTGTAACTTCCACAAACAGCCTTCGATATGCCCGAGACTGAACATCACATCACCAGTGTAGTAAAGATAGAGTATCTCCTAGTGGTGAGACGTGTAATGGTGGTCTCAGAGGGGATGCTGAGTCAGGGTGAGGTGTGGACGCGGAGGCCGTTCACGGTTTCTGGTGTCGGGGTGGTTGACTTTCTGTTCTGCCAGACGTGCCCTGGTGCCCCCGGCTGCCGGCCAGGATGGAGAAGCGCGGAGCTGGGTTTGGAGAGCGTCGCGGATGGAGCGGAGGGGTTGCGGAAGGAGGGCGAGCAGCTTCGCTGCGAGGGCCGAACGACGCTGCTTGCAGCTTTAATTAGGCCCGAGCAGTGAAGCTGCGAAGGCCTATTGTATCTGCTCCGTTTCTTCTTATTAGGCCCGAGCAGCGAAAGCGCTGCGAAGGCCTCTTGTTTTTGCTCTGATTATTATTAGGCCCGAGCAGCGAAGCGCTGCGAAGGCCTATTGTATCTGCTCCGTTTATTAGGCCCGAGCAGTGAAGCTGCGAAGGCCTATTGTATCTGCTCCGTTTATTATTAGGCCCGAGCAGTGAAGCTGCGAAGGCCTATTGTATCTGCTCCGTTTCTTCTTATTATTATTCTTTTTTCTTCCGCGTCTTTGAATGGCCTTTAGGGGGTCTTAGCATATCCAAAAAGTCACCAAATTCTGGCCCAATATAGAAAGTGCGTGAAATTTACGTATTTCACTGGCGATGTGAAAGTTCGTCAAAAAGTGACTGAACAGCGCCCCCTAGAAAGTGAAAAATACCCCTCTCCATAAAGCTTAGTTTATCGTACAGTTATGAAATTTGGTATACTTGTAGTACTCAACAGTCCGCACAGAAAAGTCTCTTGCAACCATGGTCAATATCAAACAGGAAGTCGGCCATTTTGGAGTAAAGTGGCCATTTTGACCCCGTTTTGGCCATTCCTAGGGTCTATATTTGGTTGAACAGTTTGGTCATTTTTCGCACCATCGTCTCAAAAATTGTGCGAGATCGAACAGAATCGATGGACGATTCAAATGAGACAATAAAATTGACTTTTCGTAAATACTGAAGGGGCGGGGCCAGGCCTCAAAGTTCGAACACTCGCCAAAAAAATTCAAATTGCTATAATTTCATAAATGAAAGAATTACGGTTAAAGAAATGTTCTGTGGACAATTGTCATCGCCCTCCGAAGACAAATGAATGGTCGATTGATGATGTCACATAAGCCCCGCCCCCTCAGGACTTAAAAGGTCAAGTTTTACTGGGAAATTTTCCAAAATTCGCCCTTTCCAATAATCACCCCAAATTTGTAGCGGGTAACTGAAGACAAGTTGGGGTTGCTTGGCTTCACTTTATGGGAGTTTTCTGCAGAAGGCGGGGCTGTGGCGGCGCGGCGAATTCAGGCGTACCACTTAGGCCTTACGTTTGCCTCCCATTTCGTCATTTCTAGAGATATCGCCACGAAGCTTCTTGTGAGTGATCCTAGTCTGGCCCCCCAAAAGATCTGATGTGAAATTCCGGTGGGCGTGGTCTATTTTCTGAAATAGCGCCCCCTAGGACCATTAAAACTGACAGCCCCAAGCCATGCTTTGACTGAGGATTACGAAATTTGGTACACTAATGTGGTGTCTCAGGACCTACAAAAAAGTCTCTTGGAGCCAAGTGCATTGTCGCACAGGAAGTCGGCCATTTTGGTCCAAGTGCGCAATTTAGTGGTTTTCGCACACGTTGTTTGGAGAGTGATGCTCCGTCGCCCTTTTCACCAATTGCCTTCACACTTCGGCTACATACTCTTAACACATAGATGAAAAAATTCAACCGTCGGATTTTAAATAAGTATAAAGGTGTGGGCGTGGCTAAGCCTCAAACTTTGACCTGTCGCCACGCCACTCTTTTTTTTCACAGCTCCCTATTGGACTCCTTTTAACCAATCACCACCAAACAGTGGCGAATAGCAGCAGACAAGTTGAGGTCACTTGGTCTATAGTACTGGCAGGTTTCGAATAAAGGCGGGGCTTTGGAAGAATGGCGAAATTCGCCATCACGACATGGAAATACGTTTGTCTCTCATTTCTTCAGTCATTGTGACATCGCCATACAAGTTCTGATGAGTGATCCTACTCTGACCCCTAATAGAATTGGACAGCTGAAGTTTGTGGGCGTGGCCTATTTTCTGAAACAGCGCCCCCTAGGACCATTAAAACAGTCAGCCCCAAGCCATGCTTTGACTGAGGATCACAAAATTTGGCACACTAATGTAGTGTACCAGGACCTACAAAAAAGTCTCTTGGAGCCAAGCACAATGTCGCACAGGAGGTCGGCCATTTTGGTCCAAGTACTCAATTTAGTGGTTTTCGCACACGTTATTAGGAGAATGATATCTCCTCGCCCTTTCCACCGATCACCTTCAAACCTCTGCTATATACTCTTAAGACATAGAGGAAAAAATTCAACCGTCGGATTTTAAATAAGTATAAAGGTGTGGGCGTGGCTAAGCCTCAAACTTTGACCAGTCGCCATTACCTTATTTGACTTAACAACTCCCATGTGCATGATCAGATCAATTTCATACTTTGTCTGTGTGATCACTGACCACATCTGAAGACAGTGACAATGTGGACAGCTGACATCACCTAAGCCCCGCCCCCTGACTACAGGAAGTCAACTGTTTTATGGTGAAATGCCCATATTTGTTCCCTCTAATTTAGTCAAGATGACACTAAGGTCATGCACTGTCTTCATGATGTTGTAATGACCATTCAGATCTGATAGCTTTTCAGAAAGGCAGGGGCTTTGATGCCATGGCGATTTCTGACGTGACACTGTGACCTTACGTTTGACTGTAACTTCCACAAACAGCCTCCGACTTGCCCGAGACTGAACATCGCATCACCAGTGTGGTAAAGATAGAGTATCTCCTAGTGGTGAGACGTGTAATGGTGGGCTCAGAGGGGATGCTGAGTCAGGGTAAGGTGTGGACGAGGAGGCCGTTCACGGTTTCTGGTGTCGGGGTGGTTGACTTTCTGTTCCGCCAGACGTTCCCTGGTGCCCCCGGCTGCCGGCCAGGACGGAGAAGCGCGGAGCTGGGTTTGGAGAGCGTCGGGGATGGAGCGGAGGGGGTGCGGAAGGAGGGCGAGCAGCTTCGCTGCGAGGGCCGAACGACGCTGCTTGCAGCTTTAATTTTTTTTCTTTTTTTTTTTCTTTCTTTTTTTTTCTTCCGCGTCTTTGGATGGCCTTTAGGGGGTCTTAGCATATCCAAAAACTCACCAAATTCTGGCCCAATATAGAAAGTGCGTGAAATTTACGTATTTCACTGGCAACGTGAAAGTTGGTAAAAAATTGTTTCAACAGCGCCCCCTGGAAAATTAAAAATACCCCTCCGCTTTGACCTTTTTTCATAGTAGAGTGATGAAATTTGGTACACTTGTAGAACTCAACAATACGCACAGAAAAGCCTCTTGCACCCATGGTCAATATCAAACAGGAAGTCGGCCATTTTGGACTAAAGTGGCCATTTTGACCCCATTTTGGCCATTTCTAGGGTCTATATTTGGTTGAACAGTTTGGTCATTTTTCGCACGATCGTCTCAAAAATAGTGTGCGATCGAACAGAAGCGATGGACGATTAAAATGAGACAATAAAATTGACTTTTCGTAAATACTGAAGGGGCGGGACCAGGCCTCAAAGTTCGAGCACTCGCCAAAAAAATTCAAATTGCTATAGATTCATAAATGAAAGAATTACAGTTAAAGAAATGTTCTATGGACAATTGTCGTCGCCCTCCGAAGACAAATGAATGGTCGATTGATGATGTCACATAAGCCCCGCCCCCTCAGGACTTAAAAGGTCAAGTTTTACTAGGAAATTTCCCAAAATTCGCCCTTTCAAATAATCACCCCAAATTTGTAGCAGGTCACTGAAGACAAGTTGGGGTTGCTTGCCGTCACTTTATGGGAGTTTTCTGCAGAAGGCGGGGCTGTGGCGGCGCGGCGAAGTCAGGCGTACCGACGTGGCCTTACGTTTGCCTCCCATTTCGTCATTTCTAGAGATATCGCCACGAAACGTCTTGGGAGTGATCCTAGTCCGGCCCCCCCAAAAATGTGATGTGAACATCCGGTGGGCGTGGCCTATTTTCTGAAATAGCACCCTCTAGGACCATTAAAACTGCCAGCCCCAAGCCATGCTTTGACTGACGAGTACAAAATTTGGTACACTAATGTGGTGTCTCAGGACCTACAAAAAAGTCTCTTGGAGCCAAGTGCAATGTCGCACAGGAAGTCGGCCATTTTTCTCCAAGTGCGCGATTTAGTGGTTTTCGCACACGTTGTTTGGAGAGTGATGCTCCGTCGCCCTTTTCACCAATTGCCTTCACACTTCTGCTATATACTCTTAAGACATAGATGAAAAAATTCAGCCGTCGGATTTTAAATAAGTATAAAGGTGTGGGCGTGGCTAAGCCTCAAACTTTGACCTGTCGCCACGCCACTCTATTTTTCACAGCTCCCTATTGGACTACTTTTAACCAATCACCACCAAACAGTGGCAAATAGCAGCAGACAAGTTGAGGTCACTTAGTCTATAGTACTGGCAGGTTTCGAATAAAGGCGGGGCTTTGAGAGCATGGCAAAATTCGCCATCACGCCATGGAAATACGTTTGTCTCTCATTTCTTCAATCATTGTGACATCGCCACACAAGTTCTGATGAGTGATCCTACTCTGACCCCTAATAGAACTGGGCAGCAGAAATTTGTGGGCGTGGCCTATTTTCTGAAATAGCGCCCCCTAGGTCCATTAAAACTGTCAGCCCCAAGCCTTGCTTTGACTGAGGAGTACGAAATTTGGTACACTAATGTGGTGTCTCAGGACCTACAAAAAAGTCTCTTGGAGTCAAGTGCGAAGTCGCACAGGAAGTCGGCCATTTTGGTCCAAGTACTGGATTTAGTGGTTTTCGCACACGTTGTTTGGAGAAGGATGCTCCATCACCCTTTTCACCAATCACTTTCAAACATCTGTTATCCACTCTTAAGACATAGATGAAAAAATTCAACCGTCGGATTTTAAATAAGTATAAAGCTGTGGGCGTGGCTAAGCCTCAAACTTTGACCTGTCGCCACGCCACTCTTTTTTTCACAGCTCCCTATTGGGCTCCTTTTAACCAATCACCAGCAATCACTGGCTAATAGCAGCAGACAAGTTGAGGTCACTTGTTCTATAGTACTGGCAGGTTTCGAGTAAAGGCGGGGCTTTGGGAGCATGGCGAATTTCGCCATCACGCCATGGATATATGTTTGTCTCTCATTTCTTCAATTATTGTCACATCGCCACAGAACTTCTGATGAGTGATCCTACTCTGACCCCCAATAGAAATGGACAGCTGAAGTTTGTGGGCGTGGCCTATTTTCTGAAATAGCGCCCCCTAGGACCATTAAAACTGTCAGCCCCAAGCCATGCTTTGACTGAGGATCACGAAATTTGGCACACTAATGTAGTGTCTCAGGACCTACAAAAAAGTCTCTTGGAGCCAAGCGCAATGTCGCACAGGAGGTCGGCCATTTTGGTCCAAGTACGCGATTTAGTGGTTTTCGCACACGTTATTAGGAGAATGATATCTCGTCGCACTTTCCACCGATCACCTTCAAACTCCTGCTATATACTCTTAAGACATAAAGGAAAAAATTCAACCGTTGGATTTTAAATAAGTATAAAGGTGTGGGCGTGGCTAAGCCTCAAACTTTGACCAGTCGCCATTACGTTACTTGACTTAATAACTCCCATGTGCATGATCAGATCAATTTCAAACTTTGTCTGTGTGATCACTGACCACATCTCAAGACAGTGACAATGTGGACAGCTGGCATCACCTAAGCCCCGCCCCCTGACTACAGGAAGTCTACTGTTTTATGGTGAAATGCCCATATTTGTCCCCTCTAATTTAGTCAACATGACACTAAGGTCATGCACTGTCTTCATGATGTTGTAATGACCATTCAGATCTGATAGCTTTTCAGAAAGGGAGGGGCTTTGATGCCATGGCGAATTCTGGCGTGACGCTGTGACCTTACGTTTGACTGTAACTTCCACTAACAGCCTCCGATCTGCCCGAGACTGAACATCACATCACCAGTGTGGTAAAGATAGAGTATCTCCTAGTGGTGAGACGTGTAATGGTGGGCTCAGAGGGGATGCTGAGTCAGGGTGAGGTGTGGACGAGGAGGCCGTTCACGGTTTCTGGTGTCGGGGTGGTTGACTTTCTGTTCTGCCAGACGTGCCCTGGTGCCCCCGGCTGCCGGCCTGGATGGAGAAGCGCTGAGCTGGGTTTGGAGAGCGTCGGGGATGGAGCGGAGGGGGTGCGGAAGGAGGGCGAGCAGCTTCGCTGCGAGGGCCGAACGACGCTGCTTGCAGCTTTAATTTTTCTTTTTTTTTTTTCTTTTTTTTTCTTCCGCGTCTTTGGGTGGCCTTTAGGGGGTTTTAGCATATCCAAAAAGTCACCAAATTCTGGCCCAATATAGAAAGTGCGTGAAATTTACGTATTTCACTGTCAACATGAAAGTTGGTATAAAAATGTTTCAACAGCGCCCCCTGGAAAATTAAAAATACCCCTCCGCATTGACCTTTTTTCATAGTAGAGTGATGAAATTTGGTACACCTGTAGAACTCAACAATACGCACAGAAAAGCCTCTTGCACCTATGGTCAATATCAAACAGGAAGTCGGCCATTTTGGACTAAAGTGGCCATTTTTACCCCGTTTTGGCCATTTCTAGGCTCTATATTTGGTTGAACAGTTTAGTCATTTTTCGCACGATTGTCTCAAAAATAGTGTGCGATCGAACAGAAGCGATGGACGATTAAAATGAGAAAATAAAACTGACTTTTCGTAAATACTGAAGGGGCGGGACAAGGCCTCAAAGTTCGAGCACTCGCCAAAAAAATTCAAATATCTTTAATTTCATAAATAAAAGAATTACATTTAAAGTAATTTTCTATGGACAATCGTCATCGCCCCCCGGAGACAAATGAATGGTTGATTGATGATGTCACATAAGCCCCGCCCCCTCAGGCCTTAAAAGGTCAAGTTTTACTGGGAAATTGTCCAAAATTCGCCCTTTCAACTAATCACCCCATATTTGTAGCAGGTAACTGTAGACAAGTTGGGATTGCTTGGCGTCACTTTATGGGAGTTTTCTCCAGAAGGCGGGGCTGTGGCGGCGCGGCGAAGTCAGGCGTACCGACGTGGCCTTACGTTTGCCTCCCATTTCGTCATTTCTAAAGATATCGCCACAAAACCTCTTGTGAGTGATCCTAGTCCAGCCCCCCAAAAAATTTGATGTGAACATCCGGTGGGCGTGGCCTATTTTATGAAATAGCGCCCCCTAGGACCATTAAAACTGTCAGCCCCAAGCCATGCTTTGACTGAGGATTTCGAAATTTGGTACACTAATGTGGTGTCTCAGGACCTACAAAAAAGTCTCTTGGAGCCAAGTGCAAAGTTGCACAGGAAGTCAGCCATTTTGGTCCAAGTACGTGATTTACCTGTTTTCGCACACGTTGTTTGGAGAGTGATGCTCCATCGCCCTTTTCACCAATCGCCTTCAAACATCTGCTATATACTCTTAAGACATAAAGTAAAAAATTCAACCGTCGGATTTTAAATAAGTATAAAGGTGTGGGCGTGGCTAAGCCTCAAACTTTGACCTGTCGCCACGCCACTCTTTTTTTCACAGCTCCCTATTGGACTCCTTTTACGCAATCACCAGCAATCTCTGGCAAATAAAAGCTGACAAGTTGAGGTCACTTGGTCTACAGTACTGGCAGGTTTTGAAAAAAGGCGGGGCTTTGGGAGCATGGCGAAATTCGCCATCACGCCATGGCAATACGTTTGCCTCTCATTTCTTCAATTATCGTGACATCGCCACAAAATGTCTGGTGAGTGATCCTAGTCTGACCCCCAATAGAATTGGGCAGCTGAGATTTGTGGGCGTGGCCTATATTCTGAAATATCGCCCCCTAGGACCTTTAAAACTGTCAGCCCCAAGACAAGGTTTGACTGAGGATTACGAAAATTGGTACACTCATGTAGGGTCTGTGGACCTACAAAAAAGTCTCTTGGAGCCAAGCGAAATTTCGCACAGGAGGTCGGCCATTTTGGTCCAAGTACTCGATTTAGTGGTTTTCGCACACGTTGTTTGGACATTGATGGCCCGTCGCCCTTTACACAGATCACCTTCAAACTTATGCTATGTACTTTTAAGTCAAAGGGGAAAAAATTCAACCGTCGGATTTTAAATAAGTATAAAGGTGTGGGCGTGGCTAAGCCTCAAACTTTGACCTTTCGCCATGACATTACTTGACTTAATAACTCCCATGTGCATGATCAGATCTAATTCAAACTTTGTCTGTGTGATCACTGACCACATCTCAAGACAACGACAATGTGGACAGCTGACATCACCTAAGCCCCGCCCCCTGACAACAAGAAGTCTATTGTTTTATGGTGAAATGGCCATATTTGTCCCCTCTAATTTAGTGAAAATGACACTCAGGTCATACATTGTCTTCATGATGTTTTAATGACCATTCAGATCTGATAGCTTTCCAGAAAGGGAGGGGCTTTGATGCCATGGTGAATGCTGGCGTGACGCCATGACCTTAAAATTGACTGTAACTTCCACAAACGGCCTCCGATTTGCCCGAAACTGAATATGGCAATGAACAATCATGCCCTTTAGCCAATGAGGCACAAACGGTTGGTGAATGTTATATAATGTCACCAAAGCTGACCTCAATGGGACTTTTCTGTAGTTGGTCACAGCGCCACCTAGATAACGTTATCCTTCGATAACTTTAAAAAACATGGTCAGAATAGCATTAAAGTTGGTCACTGTCATCACACCACCAGTGTGGTAAAGATAGAGGATTCCCTAGTGGTGAGACATAAAATATAATGGTGAGCTCAAAGGGGATGCTGAGTCAGGGTGAGGTGCGGACAAGGTGGCCGTTAGCCGTTTCTGGTGTTGGGGTGGTCGACGTTTGTGTTCTGCGGACGTGCCCTGGTGCCCAGGGCTGCCGGCCAGGCCGGAGCGGCGCGGAGCTGCGAGGGCCGAACGACGCTGCTTGCAGCTTTAATTAGGCCCGAGCAGCGAAAGCGCTGCGAAGGCCTCTTGTTTTTGCTCCGATTATTATTCTTTCTTTTTTTGTTATTCCGTGCCCCCTTTGAATGGCTTTTTGGGGACCTTAACATACCCCAAAACTCACAATATTTTGCAAACTTGTCAGGCCTGGTGAAAAATTTGATATTTTAAAGGTCCCAAAAAAATCGCAAAGAAAATGGCTGAACAGCGCCCCCTACAATGTGAAAAAAACCCCTCTCCATAAAGCTTAGTTTATCGTACAGTTATGAAATTTGGTACACTTGTAGTACTCAACAGTCCACACAGAAAAGTCTCTTGCAAGCATGGTCAATATCAAACAGGAAGTCGGCCATTTTGGGTTGAAATGGCGATTTTTAGCCGTTTTTGCAGTTTTTAGGGTCCGTTTCTGATTGGATTGCTCGATCATTTTTCGCACGATCGTCTCAAAAATTGTGTAAAAATGCTCAGAAGGGATGGGCAAACAAAATGAGATGAGGATTCTGAGTTTTCGTATATGTTGAAGGGGCGGGGCCAGGCCTTGAAGTTTGACTACTCGCCAATTTTTTTTTAATTGCTATAACTTCATAACTGAATAGAATAAAGTTACCAAACTTTCTGTGGTCATTCATCATCCACCCACAAAGTAATATGAATGGTTGGATGATGACATCACACAAGCCCCGCCCGCTCAGGACCAAAAAGGTCAAGTTTTACTGTGAAAGGTCCCAAATATCCCCATTTCACTTAATCACCACACATTTGTAGCTGGTAACTCAAGACAAGTTGGGGTTGCTTGGCGTCACTTTATGGGAGTTTTCGGCAGAGGGCGGGGCTGTGGCGGCGCGGCGAAGTCAGACGTACCGCCGTGGCCTTACGTTTGCCTCCCATTTCGTCATTTCTAAAGATATCGTCACAAAACTTTTTGTGAGTAATCCTAGTCTGGCCCCTCAAACAATCTGATGTCAACATCCGGTGGGCGTGGCCTATTTTCTGAAATAGCGCCCCCTAGGACCATTAAAACTGTCAGCCCCAAGCCATGCTTTGACTGAGGATTACGAAATTTGGTACACTAATGTGGTGTCTCAGGACCTACAAAAAAGTCTCTTGGAGCCTAGTGCAAAGTCGCACAGGAAGTCGGCCATTTTGGTCCAAGTACGCGATTTAGTGGTTTTCGCACACGTTGTTTGGAGAGTGATGCTCCGTCGCCCTTTTCACCATTCTCCTTCAAACTTCTGCTATGTACTCGTAAGACATAGGGAAAAAAATTCAACCGTCGGATTTTTCAAAAGTTCAAAGGTGTGGGCGTGGCTAAGCCTCAAACTTTGACCTGCCGCCACGCCACTCTTTTTTTCACAGCTCCCTACTGGACTCCTTTTACCCAATCACCAGAATTCTGTGGGAAACAGCAGTAGACAAGTTGAGGTTACTTGGTCTCCAGTACTGGCAGGTTTTGAAAAAAGGCGGGGCTTTGGGAGCATGGCGAAAATCGCCATCACGCCATGGAAATACGTTTGCCTCTCATTTCTTCAGTTATCGTGATATCGCTCCGACACTTCTGGTGAGTGATCCTAGTCTGACCCCCAAGAGAAATAGACAGCTGAAGTTTGTGGGCGTGGCCTATTCTCTTAAATAGCGCCCCCTAGGACCATTAAAACTAATAGCCCCAAGCCAAGCTTTGACTGAGGATTGCGAAATTTGGTACACTAATGTGGTGTCTCAGGACCTACAAAAAAGTCTCTTGGAGCCAAGTGCAAAGTCGCACAGGAAGTCGGCCATTTTGGTCCAAGTACGCGATTTAGTGGTTTTCGCACACGTTGTTTGGAGAGTGATGCTCCGTCGCCCTTTTCACCAATCTCCTTCAAACTTCTGCTATATACTCTTAATACATAGGGGAAAAAATTCAACCGTCGGATTTTTCAAAAGTTGAAAGGTGTGGGCGTGGCTAAGCCTCAAAATTTGACCTGTCGCCACGCCACTCTTTTTTTCACAGCTCCCTACTGGACTCCTTTTACCCAATCACCAGGATTCTGTGGGAAACAGCAGTAGACAACTTGAGGTTACTTAGTCTCCAGTACTGGCAGGTTTTGAAAAAAGGCGGGGCTTTGGGAGCATGGCGAAAATCGCCATCACGCCATGGAAATACGTTTGCCTCTCATTTCTTCAGTTATCGTGATATCGCTACGAAACTTCTGGTGAGTGATCCTAGTCTGACCCCCAAGAGAAATAGACAGCTGAAGTTTGTGGGCGTGGCCTATTCTCTTAAATAGCGCCCCCTAGGACCATTTAAACTAAAAGCCCCAAGCCATGCTTTGACTGAGGATTACGAAATTTGGTACACTAATATGGTGTCTCAGGACCTACAAAAAAGTCTCTTGGAGCCAAGGACAAAGTCGCACAGGAAGTCGGCCATTTTGGTCCAAGTACGCGATTTAGTGGTTTTCGCACACGTTGTTTGGAGAGTGATGCTCCGTCGCCCTTTTCACCAATCACTTTCAAACTTCTGCTGTATACTCTTACGACGTAGGGGAAAAAATTCAACCGTCGGATTTTTCAAAAGTTGAAAGGTGTGGGCGTGGCTAAGCCTCAAACTTTGACCTTTCGCCATTACTTTACTTGACTTAATAACTCCCATGTGCATGATCAGATCTTTTTCAAACTTTGTCTGTGTGATCATTGACCATATCTGTAAAAAATGACAATGTGGACAGCTGACATCACCTAAGCCCCGCCCCCTGACTACAGGAAGTCTATTTTTATGCTGAAATACCCATATTTGTCCCCTCTAATTTAGTGAACATGACACTAAGGTCATACACTGTCTTCATGATGTTGTAATGACCATTCAGATCTGATAGCTTTCCAGAAAGGGAGGGGCTTTTATGCCATGGCGAATTCTGGCGTAACGCCGTAACCTTACAATTCAATTTAATGGTGAGCTCAGAGGGGATGCTGAGTCAGGGTGAGGTGCGGACTAGGAGGCCATTTGCGGATTCTGGCGTCGGGGTGGTTGACGATTCTGTTCTGCCAGACGTGCCCTGGTGCCCCGGGCTGCTGGCCAGGCCGGAGCGGCGCAGAGCTGCGAGGGCCGAACGACGCTGCTTGCAGCTTTAATTATTATTTATTATTCCGTGCGCGAAAAGAATGGCTTTTTGGGGACCTTAACATACCCCAAAACTCACAATATTTTGCACACTTGTCAGGCCTGGTGAAAAATTTGATATTTTAAAGGTCCAAAAAAAATCGCAAAGAAAATGGCTGAACAGCGCCCCCTACAAAGTGAAAAAAAACCCTCTCCATAAAGCTTAGTTTATCGTACAGTTATGAAATCTGGTACACTTGTAGTACTCAACAGTCCTCACAGAAAAGTCTCTTGCAAGCATGGTCAATATCAAACAGGAAGTCGGCCATTTTGGGTTGAAATGGCGATTTTTGGCCGTTTTTGCCGTTTTTAGGGTCAGTTTCTGATTGGATTGCTCGATCATTTTTCGCACGATCGTCTCAAAAAAGGTATAAAATTGCTCAGAAGAAATGGACGAACAAAATGAGACAAGGATTCTGAGTTTTCGTATATGTTGAAGGGGCGGGGCCAGGCCTCGAAGTTTGACTACTCGCCAAAAAAATTAAAACTGCTATAACTTCATAATTGAATGGAATAGAGTTACCAAACTTTCTGTGGTCATTCGTCATTCACCCACAAAGTAAAATGAATGGTCGGATGATGACATCACACAAGCCCCGCCCCCTCAGGACCAAGAAGGTCAAGTTTTACTATGAAAGGTCCCAAATGGCCCCATTTCACTCAATCCCCACAAATTTGTAGCTGTTAACTCAAGACAAGTGGGGGTTGCTTGGCGTCACTTTATGGGAGTTTTTGACAGAGGGCGGGGCTGTGGCGGCGCGGCGAAGTCAGGCGTACCGCCGTGGCATTACGTTTGCCTCCCATTTCGTCATTTCTAAAAATATCGTCACGAAACTTCTTGTGAGTGATCCTAGTCCGGCCCCCCAAAAGATCTGATGTGAACATCTGGTGGGCGTGGCCTATTTTCTGAAATAGCGCCCCCTAGGACCATTAAAACTGTCAGCCCCAAGCCATGCTTTGACTGAGGATTACGAAATTTGGTACACTAATGTGGTGTCTCAAGACCTACAAAAAAGTCTCTTGGACCAAAGTGCAAAGTCGTACAGGAAGTCGGCCATTTTGGTCCAAGTACGCGATTTAGTGGTTTTCGCACACGTTGTTTGGAGAGTGATGCTCCGTCGCCCTTTTCACCAATCTCCTTCAAACTTCGGCTATATACTACTAAGACATAGAGGAAAAAATTCAACCGTTGGATTTTTCAAAAGTTGAAAGATGTGGGCGTGGCTAAGCCTCAAACTTTGACCTTTCGCCATGCCACTCTTTTTTTCACAGCTCCCTATTGGACTCCTTTTACCCAATCACCAGGATTCTCTGGCAAATAGCAGTAGACAACTTGAGGTTACTTGGTCTCCAGTACTGGCAGGTTTCGAAAAAATGCGGGGCTTTGGGACCATGGCGAAAATCGCCATCACGCCATAGAAATACGTTTGCCTCTCATTTCTTCAGTTATTGTGATAGCGCTACGAAACTTCTTGTAAGTGATCCTAGCCTGAGCCCCAAGAGATATACATAGCTGAAATTTGTGGGCGTTGCCTATTTTCTTAAATAGCGCCCCCTAGGACCATTTAAACTAATAGCCCCAAGCCATGCTTTGACTGAGGATTACGAAATTTGGTACACTAATGTGGGGTCTCAGGACCTACAAAAAAGTCTCTTGGAGCCAAGCGTAAAGTCGCACAGGAAGTCGGCCATTTTGGTCCAAGTACTCGATTTAGTGGTTTTCGCACACGTTGTTTGGAGAGTGATGCTCCGTCGCCCTTTTCACCGATCACCTTCAATCTTCTGTTATATCTTCTTAAGACATAGGTGAAAAAATTCAACCATCGGATTTTAAATAAGTATAAAGGTGTGGGCGTGGCTAAGCCTCAAACTTTGACCTGTCGCCATTACATTACTTGACTTATTAACTCCCATGTGCACGATCAGATCTATATCAAACTTTGTATGTGTGATCACTGACCACATCTCAAGGCAACGTCATTGTGGACAGCTGACATCACCTAAGCCGCGCCCCCTGAACACAGGAAGTCTATTGTTTTATGGTGAAATGCCCATATTTGTCCCCTCTAATTTAGTCAACATGACACTAAGGTCATGCACTGTCTTCATGATGTTGTAATGACCATTCAGATCTGATAGCTTTCCAGATAGGCAGGGGCTTTGATGCCATGACGAGTTCTGGCATGACGCCGTGACCTTACAATTCAATTTAATGGTGAGTTCAGAGGGGATGCTGAGTCAGGGTGAGGTGCGGACTAGGAGGCCATTTGCGGTTTCTGGTGTCGGGGTGGTTGACGTTTCTGTTCTGCCAGACGTGCCCTGGTGCCCCGGGCTGCCGGCCAGGCCGGAGCGGCGCGGAGCTGCGAGGGCCGAACGACGCTGCTTGCAGCTTTAATTAGGCCCGAGCACTGAAGCTGCGAAGGCCTATTGTATCTGCTCCGTTTATTCTTTTTAGGCCCGAGCAGCGAAGCGCTGCGAAGGCCTATTGTATCTGCTCCGTTTATTTTTCTTTTTTTTTCTTTTTTTTTCTTCCGCATCTTTGGGTGGCCTTTAGGGGGTCTTAGCATATCCAAAAAGTCACCAAATTCTGGCCCAATATAGAAAGTGCGTGAAATTTACGTATTTCACTGTCAACATGAAAGTTGGTATAAAAATGTTTCAACAGCGCCCCCTGGAAAATTAAAAATACCCCTCCGCATTGACCTTTTTTCATAGTAGAGTGATGAAATTTGGTACACCTGTAGAACTCAACAATACGCACAGAAAAGCCTCTTGCACCCATGGTCAATATCAAACAGGAAGTCGGCCATTTTGGACTAAAGTGGCCATTTTTACCCCGTTTTGGCCATTTCTAGGCTCTATATTTGGTTGAACAGTTTGGTCATTTTTCGCACGATTGTCTCAAAAATAGTGTGCGATCGAACAGAAGCGATGGACGATTAAAATGAGAAAATAAAACTGACTTTTCGTAAATACTGAAGGGGCGGGACCAGGCCTCAAAGTTCGAGCACTCGCCAAAAAAATTCAAATATCTTTAATTTCATAAATAAAAGAATTACATTTAAAGTAATTTTCTATGGACAATCGTCATCGCCCCCCGAAGACAAATGAATGGTTGATTGATGATGTCACATAAGCCCCGCCCCCTCAGGCCTTAAAAGGTCAAGTTTTACTGGGAAATTGTCCAAAATTCGCCCTTTCAACTAATCACCCCATATTTGTAGCAGGTAACTGTAGACAAGTTGGGATTGCTTGGCGTCACTTTATGGGAGTTTTCTCCAGAAGGCGGGGCTGTGGCGGCGCGGCGAAGTCAGGCGTACCGACGTGGCCTTACGTTTGCCTCCCATTTCGTCATTTCTAAAGATATCGCCACAAAACCTCTTGTGAGTGATCCTAGTCCAGCCCCCCAAAAAATTTGTGGATGTGAACATCCGGTGGGCGTGGCCTATTTTATGAAATAGCGCCCCCTAGGACCATTAAAACTGTCAGCCCCAAGCCATGCTTTGACTGAGGATTTCGAAATTTGGGACACTAATGTGGTGTCTCAGGACCTACAAAAAAGTCTCTTGGACTCAAGTGCAAAGTTGCACAGGAAGTCAGCCATTTTGGTCCAAGTACGTGATTTACTGGTTTTCGCACACGTTGTTTGGAGAGTGATGCTCCATCGCCCTTTTCACCAATCGCCTTCAAACATCTGCTATATACTCTTAAGACATAAAGTAAAAAATTCAACCGTCGGATTTTAAATAAGTATAAAGGTGTGGGCGTGGCTAAGCCTCAAACTTTGACCTGTCGCCACGCCACTCTTTTTTTCACAGCTCCCTATTGGACTCCTTTTACGCAATCACCAGCAATCTCTGGCAAATAAAAGCTGACAAGTTGAGGTCACTTGGTCTACAGTACTGGCAGGTTTTGAAAAAAGGCGGGGCTTTGGGAGCATGGCGAAATTCGCCATCACGCCATGGCAATACGTTTGCCTCTCATTTCTTCAATTATCGTGACATCGCCACAAAATGTCTGGTGAGTGATCCTAGTCTGACCCCCAATAGAATTGGGCAGCTGAGATTTGTGGGCGTGGCCTATATTCTGAAATATCGCCCCCTAGGACCTTTAAAACTGTCAGCCCCAAGACAAGGTTTGACTGAGGATTACGAAAATTGGTACACTCATGTAGGGTCTCTGGACCTACAAAAAAGTCTCTTGGAGCCAAGCGAAATTTCGCACAGGAGGTCGGCCATTTTGGTCCAAGTACTCGATTTAGTGGTTTTCGCACACGTTGTTTGGACATTGATGGCCCGTCGCCCTTTACACAGATCACCTTCAAACTTATGCTATGTACTTTTAAGTCAAAGGGGAAAAAATTCAACCGTCGGATTTTAAATAAGTATAAAGGTGTGGGCGTGGCTAAGCCTCAAACTTTGACCTTTCGCCATGACATTACTTGACTTAATAACTCCCATGTGCATGATCAGATCTAATTCAAACTTTGTCTGTGTGATCACTGACCACATCTCAAGACAACGACAATGTGGACAGCTGACATCACCTAAGCCCCGCCCCCTGACAACAGGAAGTCTATTGTTTTATGGTGAAATGGCCATATTTGTCCCCTCTAATTTAGTGAAAATGACACTCAGGTCATACATTGTCTTCATGATGTTTTAATGACCATTCAGATCTGATAGCTTTCCAGAAAGGGAGGGGCTTTGATGCCATGGTGAATGCTGGCGTGACGCCATGACCTTACATTTGACTGTAACTTCCACAAACGGCCTCCGATTTGCCCGAAACTGAATATGGCAATGAACAATCATGCCCTTTAGCCAATGAGGCACAAACGGTTGGTGAATGTTATATAATGTCACCAAAGCTGACCTCAATGGGACTTTTCTGTAGTTGGTCACAGCGCCACCTAGATAACGTTATCCTTCGATAACTTTAAAAAACATGGTCAGAATAGCATTAAAGTTGGTCACTGTCATCACACCACCAGTGTGGTAAAGATAGAGGATTCCCTAGTGGTGAGACATAAAATGTAATGGTGAGCTCAAAGGGGATGCTGAGTCAGGGTGAGGTGCGGACAAGGTGGCCGTTAGCCGTTTCTGGTGTTGGGGTGGTCGACGTTTGTGTTCTGCGGACGTGCCCTGGTGCCCAGGGCTGCCGGCCAGGCCGGAGCGGCGCGGAGCTGCGAGGGCCGAACGACGCTGCTTGCAGCTTTAATTTTTTTTTCTTTTTTTTTTTTTTTTTCTTTTTCTTCCGCGTCTTTGGGTGGCCTTTAGGGGGTCTTAGCATATCCAAAAACTCACCAAATTCTGGCCCAATATAGAAAGTGCGTGAAATTTACGTATTTCACTGGCAACGTGAACGTTGGTACAAAAATGTTTCGACAGCGCCCCCTAGAAAATTAAAAATACCCCTCTGCTTTGACCTTTTTTCATAGTAGAACGATGAAATTTGGTACACTTGTAGAACTCAACAATACGCACAGAAAAGCCTCTTGCACCCATGGTCAATATCAAACAGGAAGTCGGCCATTTTGGACTAAAGTGGCCATTTTGACCCCGTTTTGGCCATTTCTAGGGTCTACATTTGGTTGAACAGTTTGGTCATTTTTCGCACGATTGTCTCAAAAATAGTGTGCGATCGAACAGAAGCGATGGATGAATCAAATGAGCAAATAAAATTGACTTTTCGTAAATACTGAAGGGGCGGGGCCAGGCCTCAAAGTTCAAGCACTCGCCAAAAAAATTCAAATTGCTTTAATTTCATAAATGAAAGAATTACAGTTAAAGTAATTATCTATGGACAATCGGAATCGCCCCCCAAAGACAAATGAATGGTCGATTGATGATGTCACATAAGCACCGCCCCCTCAGGCCTTAAAAGGTCAAGTTTTACTGGGAAATTTTCCAAAATTCGCCCTTTCAACTAATCACCCCAAATTTGTAGCAGGTAACTGAAGACAAGTTGGGGTTGCTTGGCGTCACTTTATGGAAGTTTTCTGCAGAAGGCGGGGCTGTGGCGGCGCGGCGAAGTCAGGCGTACCGATGTGGCCTTACGTTTGCCTCCCATTTCATCATTTCTAGCGATATCGCCACAAAACCTCTTGGGAGTGATCCTAGTTCGGCCCCCCACAAAATGTGATGTGAACATCCAGTGGGCGTGGCCTATTTTCTGAAATAGCGCCCCCTAGGACCATTAAAACTGTCAGCCCCAAGTCATGCTTTGACTGAGGAGTACGAAATTTGGTTTCCTAATGTGGTGTCTCAGGACCTACAAAAAAGTCTCTTGGAGCCAAGTGCAAAGTCGCACAGGAAGTCGGCCATTTTGGTCCAAGTACTCGATTTAGTGGTTTTCGCACACGTTGTTTGGAGAGTGATGCTCCATCGCCCTTTTCACCAATCGCCTTCAAACTTCTGCTATACACTCTTAAGACATAAAGGAAAAAATTCAACCGTCGGATTTTAAATAAGTATAAAGGTGTGGGCGTGGCTAAGCCTCAAACTTTGACCTGTCGCCACGCCACTCTTTTTTTCACAGCTCCCTATTGGACTCCTTTTAACCAATCGCCAGCAATCACTGGCAAATAGCAGCAGACAAGTTGAGGACACTTGGTCTTTAGTCCTGGCAGGTTTCGAATAAAGGCGGGGCTTTGGGAGCATGGCGAAATTCGCCATCACGCCATGGCAATACGTTTGCCTCTCATTTCTTCAATTATCGTGCCATTGCCACAAAATGTCTGGTGAGTGATCCTAGTCTGACCCCCAATAGAACTGGACAGCTGTAATTTGTGGGCGTGGCCTATTTTCTGAAATAGCGCCCCCTAGGAACAATAAAACTGCCAGCCACAAGCCATGCTTTGACTGAGGAGTACGAAAATTGGTACACTAATGTGGTGTCTCAGGCCCTACAAAAAAGTCTCTTGGAGCCAAGAGCAAAGTCGCACAGGAAGTCGGCCATTTTGGTCCAAGTACTCGATTTAGTGGTTTTCGCACACATTGTTTGGATAAGGATTCTCCATCACCCTTTTCAACAATCACCTTCAAACATCTGCTATACACTCTTAAGACATAGATGAAAAAATTCAACCGTCGGATTTTAAATAAGTATAAAGATGTGGGCGTGGCTAAGCCTCAAACTTTGACCTGTCGCCACGCCACTCTTATTTTCACAGCTCCCTATTGGACTCCTTTTAACCAATCACCAGCAAACACTGGCAAATAGCAGCAGACAAGTTGAGGTCACTTGGTTTATAGTACTGGCAGGTTTCGAATAAAGGCGGGGCTTTGGGAGCATGGCGAAATTTGCCATCACGCCATGGAAATACGTTTGTCTCTCATTTCTTCAGTCATTGTGACATCGCCACACAAGTTCTGAAGAGTGATCCTACTCTGACCCCTAATAGAATTGGACAGCTGAAGTTTGTGGGCGTGACCTATTTTCTGAAACACCGCCCCCTAGGACCATTAAAACAGTCAGCCCCAAGCCATGCTTTAACTGAGGATCACAAAATTTGGCACACTAATGTAGTGTATCAGGACCTACAAAAAAGTCTCTTGGAGCCAAGAGCAATGTCCTACAGGAGGTCGGCCATTTTGGTCCAAGTACTCAATTTAGTGTTTTTCGCACACGTTATTAGGAGAATGATATCTCCTCGCCCTTTCCACCGATCTCCTTCAAACTTCTGCTATATACTCTTAGGACATAGAGGAAAAAATTCAACCGTCGGATTTTAAATAAGTATAAAGGTGTGGGCGTGGCTAAGCCTCAAACTTTGACCAGTCGCCATTACCTTATTTGACTTAACAACTCCCATGTGCATGATCAGATCAATTTCATACTTTGTCTATGTGATCACTGACCACATCTGAAGACAGTGACAATGTGGAGAGCTGACATCACCTAAGCCCCGCCCCCTGACTACAGGAAGTCTATTGTTTTATGGTGAACTGCCCATATTTGTCCCCTCTAATTTAGTCAAGATGACACTAAGGTCATGCACTGTCTTCATGATGTTGTAATGACCATTCAGATCTGATAGCTTTTTAGAAAGTGAGGGGCTTTGATGCCATGGCGATTTCTGGCGTGACGCTGTGACCTTACGTTTGACTGTAACTTCCACAAACAGCCTCCGATTTGCCCGAGACTGAACATCACATCACCAGTGTGGTAAAGATAGAGTATCTCCTAGTGGTGAGACATGTAATGGTGGGCTCAGAAGGGATGCTGAGTCAGGGTGAGGTGTGGACGAGGAGGCCTTTTACTGTTTCCGGTGTCGGGGTGGCTGAGTTTCTGTTCCGCCAGGCATGCCCTGGTGCCCTCGGCTGCCGGCCAGGATGGAAAAGCGCGGAGCCGGGTTTGGAGAGCGTCGGGGATGGAGCGGAGGGGGTGCAGAAGGAGGGCGAGCAGCTTCGCTGCGAGGGCCGAACGACGCTGCTTGCAGCTTTAATTATTTTTTATTATTCTTAGCCCGCTTTGAACGGCTTTTTGGGGACCTTAACATACCCCAAAACTCACAATATTTTGCACACTTGTCAGGCCTGGTGAAAAATTTGATATTTTAAAGGTCCCAAAAAAATCGCAAAGAAAATGGCTGAACAGCGCCCCCTACAAAGTGAAAAAAACCCCTCTCCATAAACCTTAGTTTATCGTACAGTTATGAAATTTGGTACACTTGTAGTACTCAACAGTCCGCACAGAAAAGTCTCTTGCAACCATGGTCAATATCAAACAGGAAGTCGGCCATTTTGGGTTGAAATGGCGATTTTTTGCCGTTTTTGCCGTTTTTAGGGTCCGTTTCTGATTGGATTGCTCGATCATTTTTCGCACGATCGTCTCAAAAATTGTGTAAAATTGCTCAGAAGGGATGGGCGAACAAAATGAGATAAGGATTCTGAGTTTTCGTATATGTTGAAGGGGCGGAGCCAGGCCTCGAAGTTTGACTACTCGCCAAAAATATTTAAATTGCTATAACTTCATAACTGAATGGAATAGAGTTACCAAACTTTCTGTGGTCATTCGTCATCCACCCACAAAGTAAATTGAATGGTCGGATGATGACATCACACAAGCCCCGCCCCCTCAGGACCAAAAAGATCAAGTTTTACTGTGAAAGGTCCCAAATTGCCCCATTTCACTTAATCACCACAAATTTATAGCTGGTAACTCAAGACAAGTGGGGGTTGCTTGGCGTCACTTTATGGGAGTTTTCGGCAGAGGGCGGGGCTGTGGCGGCGCGGCGAAGTCAGGCGTACCGCCGTGGCCTTACGTTTGCCTCCCATTTCGTCATTTCTAAAGATATCATCACGAAACTTCTTGTGAGTGATCCTAGTCTGGCCCCCCAAAAGATCTGATGTGAACATCCGGTGGGCGTGGCCTATTTTCTGAAATAGCGCCCCCTAGGACCATTAAAACTGTCAGCCCCAAGCCATGCTTTGACTGAAGATTACGAAATTTGGTACACTAATGTGGTGTCTCAGGACCTACAAAAAAGTCTCTTGGACCCAAGTGCAAAGTTGCACAGGAAGTCGGCCATTTTGGTCCAAGTACGCGATTTACTGGTTTTCGCACACCTTGTTTGGAGAGTGATGCTCCGTCGCCCTTTTCACCAATCTCCTTGAAACGTCTGCTATATACTCTTAAGACAAAGAGGAAAAAATTCAACCGTCGGATTTTTCAAAAGTTTAACGGTGTGGGCGTGGCTAAGCCTCAAACTTTGACCTGTCGCCACGCCACTCATTTTTTCACAGCTCCCTACTGGACTCCTTTTACCCAATCAGCAGGAATCTCTGGCAAACAGCAGTAGACAACTTGAGGTCACTTGGTATCCAGTACTGGCAGGTTTCAAAAAAAGGCGGGGCTTCAGGAGCATGGCGAAAATCGCCATCACGCCGTGGAAGTATGTTTGCCTCTCATTTCTTCAGTTATCGTGATATTGCTACGAAACTTCTGGTGCGTGATCCTAGTCTGACCCCCAAGCGACATAGATATCTGAATTTAGTGGGCGTGGCCTATTTTCTTAAATAGCGCCCCCTAGGACCATTTAAACTAATAGCCCCAAGCTATGCTTTGACTGAGGATTACGAAATTTGGTACACTAATGTGGTGTCTCTTACTCTTGTTTGGAGAGTGATGCTCCGTCGCCCTTTTCACCAATCTCCTTGAAACGTCTGCTATATACTCTTAAGACATAGGGGAAAAAATTCAACCGTCGGATTTTTCAAAAGTTGAAAGATGTGGGCGTGGCTAAGCCTCAAACTTTGACCTGTCGCCACGCCACTCTTTTTTTCACAGCTCCCTACTGGACTCCTTTTACCCAAACACCAGGATTCTGTGGCAAACAGCAGTAGACAAGTTGAGGTTACTTTGTCTTCAGTACTGGAAGGTTTTGAAAAAAGGCGGGGCTTTGGGAGCATGGCGAAAATCGCCATCACGCCATGGAAATACGTTTGCCTCTCATTTCTTAAGTTATCGAGATATCACCTCGAAATTTGTTGTGAGTGATCCTAGTCTGACCCCCAATAGAAATGGACAGCTAAAATTTGTGGGCGTGGCCATTTTTCTGAAATAGCGCCCCCTAGGACCATTAAAACTGTCAGCCCCTAGCCATTCTTTGACTGAGGATTACGAAATTTGGTACACTAATGAGGTGTCTCCGGACCTACAAAAAAGTCTCTTGGAGCCAAGTGCAAAGTCGCACAGGAAGTCGGGCATTTTGGTCCAAGTACGCGATTTAGTTGTTTTGGCACACGTTGTTTGGAGAGTGATGCTCCGTTGCCCTTTTCACCAATCGCCTTCAAACTTCTGCTATTTACTCTTAAGACATAGGAGAAAAAATTCAACCGTCGGATTTTTCAAAAGTTTAAAGGTGTGGGCGTGGCTAAGTCTCAAACTTTGACCTTTCGCCATTACTTTACTTGACTTAATAACTCCCATGTGCATGATCAGATCTTTTTCGAACTTTGTCTGTGTGATCATTGACCATATCTTTAAACAATGACAATGTGGACAGCTGACATCACCTAAGCCCCGCCCCCTGAATACAGGAAGTCTATTGTTTTATGCTGAAATGCCCATATTTGTCCCCTCTAATTTAGTCAACATGACACTAAGGTCATGCACGGTCTTCATGATGCTGTAATGACCATTCAGATCTGATAGCTTTCCAGATAGGGAGGGGCTTTGATGCCATGGCGAATTCTGGCGTAACGCCGTAACCTTACAATTCAATTTAATGGTGAGCTCAGAGGGGATGCTGAGTCAGGGTGAGGTGCGGACGAGGAGGCCATTTGCGGTTTCTGGTGTCGGGGTGGTTGACGTTTCTGTTCTGCCAGACGTGCCCTGGTGCCCCGGGCTGCCGGCCAGGCCGGAGCGGCGCGGAGCTGCGAGGGCCGAACGACGCTGCTTGCAGCTTTAATTAGGCCCGAGCAGCGAAGCGCTGCGAAGGCCTATTGTATCTGCTCCGTTTATTTTTCTTTTTTTTTCTTTTTTTTTCTTCCGCGTCTTTGGGTGGCCTTTAGGGGGTCTTAGCATATCCAAAAAGTCACCAAATTCTGGCCCAATATAGAAAGTGCGTGAAATTTACGTATTTCACTGTCAACATGAAAGTTGGTATAAAAATGTTTCAACAGCGCCCCCTGGAAAATTAAAAATACCCCTCCGCATTGACCTTTTTTCATAGTAGAGTGATGAAATTTGGTACACCTGTAGAACTCAACAATACGCACAGAAAAGCCTCTTGCACCCATGGTCAATATCAAACAGGAAGTCGGCCATTTTGGACTAAAGTGGCCATTTTTACCCCGTTTTGGCCATTTCTAGGCTCTATATTTGGTTGAACAGTTTGGTCATTTTTCGCACGATTGTCTCAAAAATAGTGTGCGATCGAACAGAAGCGATGGACGATTAAAATGAGAAAATAAAACTGACTTTTCGTAAATACTGAAGGGGCGGGACCAGGCCTCAAAGTTCGAGCACTCGCCAAAAAAATTCAAATATCTTTAATTTCATAAATAAAAGAATTACATTTAAAGTAATTTTCTATGGACAATCGTCATCGCCCCCCGAAGACAAATGAATGGTTGATTGATGATGTCACATAAGCCCCGCCCCCTCAGGCCTTAAAAGGTCAAGTTTTACTGGGAAATTGTCCAAAATTCGCCCTTTCAACTAATCACCCCAT
Source organism: Nothobranchius furzeri (assembly GCF_043380555.1). Lineage (NCBI taxonomy): Eukaryota > Metazoa > Chordata > Actinopteri > Cyprinodontiformes > Nothobranchiidae > Nothobranchius > Nothobranchius furzeri. Next base: position 68,238,394 of record NC_091753.1, on the reverse strand, counting down.
ATTTGTAGCAGGTAACTGTAGACAAGTTGGGATTGCTTGGCGTCACTTTATGGGAGTTTTCTCCAGAAGGCGGGGCTGTGGCGGCGCGGCGAAGTCAGGCGTACCGACGTGGCCTTACGTTTGCCTCCCATTTCGTCATTTCTAAAGATATCGCCACAAAACCTCTTGTGAGTGATCCTAGTCCAGCCCCCCAAAAAATTTGATGTGAACATCCGGTGGGCGTGGCCTATTTTATGAAATAGCGCCCCCTAGGACCATTAAAACTGTCAGCCCCAAGCCATGCTTTGACTGAGGATTTCGAAATTTGGTACACTAATGTGGTGTCTCAGGACCTACAAAAAAGTCTCTTGGAGCCAAGTGCAAAGTTGCACAGGAAGTCAGCCATTTTGGTCCAAGTACGTGATTTACTGGTTTTCGCACACGTTGTTTGGAGAGTGATGCTCCATCGCCCTTTTCACCAATCGCCTTCAAACATCTGCTATATACTCTTAAGACATAAAGTAAAAAATTCAACCGTCGGATTTTAAATAAGTATAAAGGTGTGGGCGTGGCTAAGCCTCAAACTTTGACCTGTCGCCACGCCACTCTTTTTTTCACAGCTCCCTATTGGACTCCTTTTACGCAATCACCAGCAATCTCTGGCAAATAAAAGCTGACAAGTTGAGGTCACTTGGTCTACAGTACTGGCAGGTTTTGAAAAAAGGCGGGGCTTTGGGAGCATGGCGAAATTCGCCATCACGCCATGGCAATACGTTTGCCTCTCATTTCTTCAATTATCGTGACATCGCCACAAAATGTCTGGTGAGTGATCCTAGTCTGACCCCCAATAGAATTGGGCAGCTGAGATTTGTGGGCGTGGCCTATATTCTGAAATATCGCCCCCTAGGACCTTTAAAACTGTCAGCCCCAAGACAAGGTTTGACTGAGGATTACGAAAATTGGTACACTCATGTAGGGTCTCTGGACCTACAAAAAAGTCTCTTGGAGCCAAGCGAAATTTCGCACAGGAGGTCGGCCATTTTGGTCCAAGTACTCGATTTAGTGGTTTTCGCACACGTTGTTTGGACATTGATGGCCCGTCGCCCTTTACACAGATCACCTTCAAACTTATGCTATGTACTTTTAAGTCAAAGGGGAAAAAATTCAACCGTCGGATTTTAAATAAGTATAAAGGTGTGGGCGTGGCTAAGCCTCAAACTTTGACCTTTCGCCATGACATTACTTGACTTAATATTTCCCATGTGCATGATCAGATCTAATTCAAACTTTGTCTGTGTGATCACTGACCACATCTCAAGACAACGACAATGTGGACAGCTGACATCACCTAAGCCCCGCCCCCTGACAACAGGAAGTCTATTGTTTTATGGTGAAATGGCCATATTTGTCCCCTCTAATTTAGTGAAAATGACACTCAGGTCATACATTGTCTTCATGATGTTTTAATGACCATTCCGATCTGATAGCTTTCCAGAAAGGGAGGGGCTTTGATGCCATGGTGAATGCTGGCGTGACGCCATGACCTTACATTTGACTGTAACTTCCACAAACGGCCTCCGATTTGCCTGAAACTGAATATGGCAATGAACAATCATGCCCTTTAGCCAATGAGGCACAAACGGTTGGTGAATGTTATATAATGTCACCAAAGCTGACCTCAATGGGACTTTTCTGTAGTTGGTCACAGCGCCACCTAGATAACGTTATCCTTCGATAACTTTAAAAAACATGGTCAGAATAGCATTAAAGTTGGTCACTGTCATCACACCACCAGTGTGGTAAAGACAGAGGATTCCCTAGTGGTGAGACATAAAATGTAATGGTGAGCTCAAAGGGGATGCTGAGTCAGGGTGAGGTGCGGACAAGGTGGCCGTTAGCCGTTTCTGGTGTTGGGGTGGTCGACGTTTGTGTTCTGCGGACGTGCCCTGGTGCCCAGGGCTGCCGGCCAGGCCGGAGCGGCGCGGAGCTGCGAGGGCCGAACGACGCTGCTTGCAGCTTTAATTAGGCCCGAGCAGCGAAGCGCTGCGAAGGCCTATTGTATCTGCTCCGTTTATTTTTTTTTTTCTTTTTTTTTCTTTTTTTTTCTTCCGCGTCTTTGGATGGCCTTTAGGGGGTCTTAGCATATCCAAAAACTCACCAAATTCTGGCCCAATATAGAAAGCGCGTGAAATTTACGTATTTCGCTGGCAATGTGAAAGTTGGCAAAAAAGTGTTTCGACAGCGCCCCCTGGAAAATTAAAAATACCCCTCCGCTTTGACCTTTTTTCATAGTAGAATGATGAAATTTGGTACACTTGTAGAACTCAACAATACGCACAGAAAAGCCTCTTGCACCCATGATCAATATCAAACAGGAAGTCGGCCATTTTGGACTAAAGTGGCCATTTTGACCCTGTTTTGGCCATTTCTAGGGTCTATATTTGGTTGAACAGTTTGGTCATTTTTTGCACGATTGTCTCAAAAATAGTGTGCAATCGAACAGAAGCGATGGACGAATCAAAAGAGAAAATAAAATTGACTTTTTGTAAATACTGAAGGGGCGGGGCCAGACCTCAAAGTTCGAGCACTCGCCAAAAAAAATCAAATTGCTATAATTTCATAAATGAAAGAATTAGAGTTAAAGTAACTTTCTATGGATAATTGTCATCGTCCCCCGAAGACAAATGAATGGTCGATTGATGATGTCACATAAGCCCCGCCCCCTCAGGCCTTAAAAGGTCAAGTTTTACTGGGAAATTGTCCAAAATTCGCCCTTTAAAATAATCAGCCCAAATTTGTAGCAGGTAACTGAAGACAAGTGGGGGTTGCTTGGCGTCACTTTATATGAGTTTTCTGCAGAAGGCGGGGCTGTGGCAGCGCGACGAAGTCAGGCATACCGACGTGGCCTTACGTTTGCCTCCCATTTCGTCATTTCTAGAGATATCGCCACGAAATCTCTTGGGAGTGATCCTAGTTCGGCCCCCCAAAAAATGTGATGTGAACATCCGGTGGGCGTGGCCTATTTTCTGAAATAGCGCCCCCTAGGGCCATTAAAACTGTCAGCCCCAAGTCATGCTTTGACTGAGGATTACGGAATTTGGTACACTAATGTGGTGTCTCAGGACCTACAAAAAAGTCTCTTGGAGCCAAGCGCAAAGTCGCACAGGAAGTCGGCCATTTTGGTCCAAGTACTCGATTTAGTGGTTTTTGCACACGTTGTTTGGAGAAGGATTCTCCATCACCCTTTTCAACAATCATCTTCAAACATCTGCTATACACTCTTAAGACATAGATGAAAAAATTCAACCGTCGGATTTTAAATAAGTATAAAGGTGTGGGCGTGGCTAAGTCTCAAACTTTCACCTGTCGCCACGCCACTCTTTTTTTCACAGCTCCCTATTGGACTCCTTTTAACCAATCACCAGCAATCACTGGCAAATAGCAGCAGACAAGTTGAGGTCACTTGGTCTATAGTACTGGCAGGTTTCGAATAAAGGCGGGGCTTTGGGAGAATGGCGAAATTCGCCATCACGCCATGGAAATACGTTTGTCTCTCATTTCTTCAATCATTGTGACATCGCCACACAATTTCTGTTGAGTGATCCTACTCTGACCCCTAATAGAATTGGACAGCTGAAGTTTGTGGGCGTGGCCTATTTTCTGAAATAGCGCCCCCTAGGACCATTAAAACTGTCAGCCCCAAGCCGTGCTTTGACTGAGGATCACGAAATTTGGCACACTAATGTAGTGTCTCAGGACCTACAAAAAAGTCTCTTGGAGCCAAGCGCAATGTCGCACAGGAGGTCGGCCATTTTGGTCCAAGTACTCGTTTTAGTGGTTTTCGCACACGTTATTAGGAGAATGATGTCTCGTCGCCCTTTCCACCGATCACCTTCAAACTCTTGCTATATACTCTTAAGACATAGAGGAAAAGATTCAACCGTCGGATTTTAAATAAGTATAAAGGTGTGGGCGTGGCTAAGCCTCAAACTTTGACCAGTCGCCATTACGTTACTTGACTCAATAACTCCCTTGTGCATGATCAGATCAATTTCAAACTTTGTCCGTGTGATCACTGACCACATCTGAAGACAGTGACAATGTGGACAGCTGGCATCACCTAAGCCCCGCCCCCTGACTACAGGAAGTCTTCTGTTTTATGGTGAAATGCCCATATTTGTCCCCTCTAATTTAGTCAACATGACACTAAGGTCATGCACTGTCTTCATGATGTTGTAATGACTATTCAGATCTGATAGCTTTTCAGAAAGGGAGGAGCTTTGATGCCATGGCGATTTCTGGTGTGACGCTGTGACCTTACGTTTGACTGTAACTTCCACAAACAGCCTCCGATTTGCCAGAGACTGAACATCACATCAACAGTGTGGTAAAGATAGAGTATCTCCTAGTGGTGAGACGTGTAATGCTGGGCTCAGAGGGGATGCTGAATCAGGGTGAGGTGTGGACGAGGAGGCCGTTCACGGTTTCTGGTGTCGGGGTGGTTGACTTTCTGTTCTGCCAGACGTGCCCTGGTGCCCCCGGCTGCCGGCCAGGATGGACAAGCGCGGAGCTGGGTTTGGAGAGCGTCGGGGATGGAGCGGAGGGGGTGCGGAAGGAGGGCGAGCAGCTTCGCTGCGAGGGCCGAACGACGCTGCTTGCAGCTTTAATTAGGCCCGAGCAGCGAAAGCGCTGCGAAGGCCTCTTGTTTTTGCTCTGTTTATTATTTTTTATTATTCCGTGTCCGCTTTGAACGGCTTTTTGGGGACCTTAACATACCCCAAAACTCACAATATTTTGCACACTTGTCAGGCCTGGTGAAAAATTTGATATTTTAAAGGTCCCAACAAAATCGCAAAGAAAATGGCTGAACAGCGCCCCCTAGAAAGTGAAAAAAACCCCTCTCCATAAAGCTTAGTTTATTGTACAGTTATGAAATTTGGTACACTTGTAGTACTCAACAGTCCGCACAGAAAAGTCTCTTGCAAGCATGGTCAATATCAAACAGGAAGTCGGCCATTTTGGGTTGAAATGGCGATTTTTTGGCGTTTTGGCCGTTTTTAGGGTCCGTTTCTGATTGGATTGCTTGATCATTTTTCGCACGATCGTCTCAAAAATGGTGTACAATTGCTCAGAAGGGATGGGCGAACAAAATGAGACAATAAAATTGACTTTTTGTAAATACTGAAGGGGCGGGGCCAGGCCTCGAAGTTTGACTACTCGCCATAAAAATTTAAACTGCTATAACTTCATAACTGAATTGAATAGAGTTACCAAACTTTCTGTGGTCATTCGTCATCCACCCACAAAGTAGATTGAATGGTCGGATGATGACATCACACAAGCCCCGCCCCCTCAGGACCAAGAAGATCAAGTTTTACTGTGAGAGGTCCCAAATTGCCCCATTTCACTTAATCGCCACGCATTTGTAGCTGGTAACTCAAGAAAAGTGGGGGTTGCTTGGCATCACTTTATGGGAGTTTTCGGCAGAAGGCGGGGCTGTGGCGGCGCGGCGAAGTCAGGCGTACCGCCGTGGCCTTACGTTTGCCTCCCATTTCGTCATTTCTAAAGAAATCGTCACGAAACTTCTTGTGAGTGATCCTAGTCCGGCCCCCCAAAAGACCTGATGTGAACATCCGGTGGGCGTGGCCTATTTTCTGAAATAGCGCCCCCTAGGACCATTAAAACTGTCAGCCCCAAGCCAGGCTTTGACTGAGGATTACGAAATTTGGTACACTAATGTGGTGTCTCAGGACCTACAAAAAAGTCTCTTGGAGCCAAGTGCAAAGTCGCACAGGAAGTCGGCCATTTTGGTCCAAGTACGTGATTTAGTGGTTTTCGCACACGTTGTTTGGAGAGTGATGCTCTGTCGTCCTTTTCACCAATCGCCTTCAAACTTCTGCTATATACTCTTAAGACATAGAGGAAAAAATTCAACCGTCGGATTTTAAATAAGTGTAAAGGTGTGGGCGTGGCTAAGCCTCAAACTTTGACCTTTCGCCAGGCCACTCTTTTTTTCACAGCTCCCTATTGGACTCCTTTTACCCAATCACCAGGAATCTCTGGTAAATAGCAGCAGACAAGTTGAGGTCACTTGGTCTCCAGTACTGGAAGGGTTTGAAAAAAGGCGGGGCTTTGGGAGCATGGCGAAATTCGCCATCACGCCATGGAAATACGTTTGCCTCTCATTTCTTCATTTATCGTGATATCACCTCGAAATTTGTTTTGAGTGATCCTAGTCTGACCCCCAATAGAACTGGTTAGCTTTAAATTGTGGGCGTGGCCTATTTTTGGAATTAGCGCCCCCTAGGACCATTTAAACTGTCAGCCCCAAGCCATGCTTTGACTGAGGATTACGAAATTTGGTACACTAATGTGGTGTCTCAGGACCTACAAAAAAGTCTCTTGGAGCCAAGTGCAAAGTCGCACAGGAAGTCGGCCATTTTGGTCCAAGTACTCGATTTAGTGGTTTTCGCACACGTTGTTTGGAGAGTGATGCTCCATCGCCCTTTTCACCAATCACCTTCAAACTACTGCTATATACTCTTAAGACATAGAGGAAAAAATTCAACCGTCGGATTTTAAATAAGTATAAAGGTGTGGGCGTGGCTAAGCCTCAAACGTTGACCTTTCGCCATTACATTACTTGACTTAATAACTCCCATGTGCACGATCAGATCTATATCAAACTGTGTCTGTGTGATCACTGACCACATCTGAAGACAATGACAATGTGGACAGCTTACATCACCTTAAGCCCCGCCCCCTGACTACAGGACGTCTATAGTTTTATGGTGAAATGCCGGTATTTGTCCCTTCTAATTTAGTCAACATGACACTAAGGTCATGCACTGTCTTCGTGATGTTGTAATGAAAATTCTGATCTGATAGCTTTCCAGAAAGGGAGGGGCTTTGAAGCCATGGCGAATACTGGCTTGGCGCCGTGACCTTACAATTCAATTTAATGGTGAGCTAAGAGCGGATGCTGAGTCTGGGTGAGGTGCGGACGAGGTGACCGTTAGCGGTTTCTGGTGTCGGGGTGGTCGACGTTTGTGTTCCGCGGACGTGCCCTGGTGCCCCGGGCTGCCGGCCAGGCCGGAGCGGCGCGGAGCTGCGAGGGCCGAACGACGCTGCTTGCAGCTTTAATTAGGCCCGAGCAGCGAAAGCGCTGCGAAGGCCTCTTGTTTTTGCTCTGATTATTATTATTTTTTGTTATTCCGTGCCCCCTTTGAACAGCTTTTTGGGGACCTTAACATACCCCAAAACTCACAATATTTTGCACACTTGTCAGGCCTGGTGAAAAATTTGATATTTTAAAGGTCCCAAAAAAATCGCAAAGAAAATGGCTGAACAGCGCCCCCTACAAAGTGAAAAAAACCCCTCTCCATAAAGCTTAGTTTATCGTACAGTTATGAAATTTGGTATACTTGTAGTACTCAACAGTCCGCACAGAAAAGTCTCTTGCAACCATGGTCAATATCAAACAGGAAGTCGGCCATTTTGGGTTGAAATGGCGATTTTTTGCCTTTTTTGCCGTTTTTAGGGTCCGTCTCTGATTGGATTGCTCGATCATTTTTCGCACGATCGTCTCAAAAATTGTGTAAAATTGCTCAGAAGGGATGGGCGAACAAAATGAGATAAGGATTCTGAGTTTTCGTATATGTTGAAGGGGCGGAGCCAGGCCTCAAAGTTTGACTACTCGCCAAAAAAATTTAAATTGCTATAACTTCATAATTGAACGGAATAGAGTTACCAAACTTTCTGTGGTAATTTGTCATTGACCCACAAAGTAAATTGAATGGTCGGTTGATGACATCACACAAGCCCCGCCCCCTCAGGACCAAAAAGGTCAAGTTTTACTGTGAAAGGTCCCAAATTGCCCCATTTCACTTAATCACCACAAATTTGGAGCTGGTAACTCAAGGCAAGTGGGGGTTGCTTGGCGTCACTTTATGGGAGTTTTCGGCAGAGGGCGGGGCTGTGGCGGCGCGGCGAAGTAAGGCGTACTGCCGTGGCCTTACGTTTGCCTCCCATTTCTTTATTTCTAAAGATGTCGTCACGAAACTTCTTGTGAGTGATCCTAGTCTGGCCCCCCAAAAAATCTGACGTGAACATCCGGTGGGCGTGGCCAATTTTCTGAAATAGCGCCCCCTAGGACCATTAAAACTGTCAGCCCCAAGCCATGCTTTGACTGAGGATTACGAAATTTGGTACACTAATGTGGTGTCTCAGGACCTACAAAAAAGTCTCTTGGAGCCAAGTGCAAAGTCGCACAGGAAGTCGGCCATTTTGGTCCAAGTACGCGATTTAGTGGTTTTCGCACACGTTGTTTGGAGAGTGATGCTCCGTCGCCCTTTTCACCGATCTCCTTCAAACTTCTGCTTTATACTGTTAAGACATAGGGGAAAAAATTCAACCGTCGGATTTTTCAAAAGTTGAAAGGTGTGGGCGTGGCTAAGCCTCAAACTTTGACCTGTCGCCACGCCACTCTTTTTTTCACAGCTCCCTATTGGACTCCTTTTACCCAATTACCAGGAATCTCTGGCAAATACGAGTAGACAACTTGAGGTCACTTGGTATCCAGTCCTGTTAGGTTTTGAAAAAAGGTGGGGCTTTGAGAGCATGGCGAAATTCGCCATCACGCCATGGAAATACGTTTGCCTCTCATTTCTTCAGTTATCGTGACATCGCTACGAAACTTCTGGTGAGTGATCCTAGTCTGACCCCCAATAGAAATTGAGAGATGCAGTTTGTGGGCGGGGCCTATTTTCTGAAATAGCGCCCCCTAGGACTATTAAAACTAACAGCCCCAAGCCATGCTTTGACTGAGGATTACGAAATTTGGTAACCTAATGTGTTGTCTCAGGACCTACAAAAAAGTCTCTTGGAGCCAAGCGCAAAGTCGCACAGGAAGTCGGCCATTTTGGTCCAAGTACGCAATTTAGTGGTTTTCGCACACGTTGTTTGGAGAGTGATGCTCCGTCGTCCTTTTCACCAATCTCCTTCAAACTTCTGCCATATGCTCTTAAGTCATCGGGGAAAAAATTCAACCGTCGGATTTTTCAAAAGTTGAAAGGTGTGGGCGTGGCTAAGCCTCAAACTTTGACCTTTCGCCACGCCACTCTTTTTTTCACAGCTTCCTATTGGACTCCTTTTACCCAATCACCAATAATCTCTGGCAAATAGCAGTAGACAACTTGAGGTCACTTGGTATCCAGTACTGGCAGGTTTCGAGTAAAGGCGGGGCTTTGGCAGCATGGCGAAAATCACCATCACGCCATGGAAATACGTTTGCCTCTCATTTCTTCAGTTATTGTGATAGCGCTACGAAACTTCTTGTAAGTGATCCTTGTTTGACCCCCAAGAGACAAACATAGCTGAAATTTGTGGGCGTGGCCTATTTTCTTAAATAGCGCCCCCTAGGACCATTTAAACTAATAGCCCCAAGCCATGCTTTGACTGAAGATTACGAAATTTGGTACACTAATGTGGGGTCTCAGGACCTACAAAAAAGTCTCTTGGAGCCAAGCGTAAAGTCGCACAGGAAGTCAGCCATTTTGGTCCAAGTACGCGATTTAGTGGTTTTCGCACACGTTGTTTGGAGAGTGATGCTCCGTCGCCCTTTTCACCAATCACTTTCAAACTTCTACTATATACTCTTAAGACGTAGGGGAAAAAATTCAACCGTCGCATTTTTCAAAAGTTGAAAGGTGTGGGCGTGGCTAAGTCTCAAACTTTGACCTTTCGCCATTACTTTACTTGACTTAATAACTCCCATGTGCAAGATCAGATCTTTTTCAAACTTTGTCTGTGTGATCATTGACCATATCTGTAAAAAATGACAATGTGGACAGCTGACATCACCTAAGCCCCGCCCCCTGACCACAGGAAGTCTATTTTTTTATGCTGAAATGCCCATATTTGTCCCCTCTAATTTAGTCAACAAGACACCAAGGTCATGCACTGTCTTCATGATGCTGTATTGACCATTCAGATCTGATAGCTTTCCAGAAAGGGAAGGGCTTTGATGCCATGGCGAATTCTGGCGTAACGCCGCACCCTTACAATTCAATTTAATGGTGAGCTCAGAGGGGATGCTGAGTAAGGGTGAGGTGCGGACTAGGAGGCCATTTGCGGTTTCTAGTGTCGGGGCGGTTGACGTTTCTGTTCTGCCAGACGTGCCCTGGTGCCCCGGGCTGTCGGCCAGGCCGGAGCGGCGCGGAGCTGCGAGGGCCGAACGACGCTGCTTGCAGCTTTAATTATTATTATTTTTTGTTATTCCGTGCCCCCTTTGAACAGCTTTTTGGGGACCTTAACATACCCCAAAACTCACAATATTTTGCACACTTGTCAGGCCTGGTGAAAAATTTGATATTTTAAAGGTCCCAAAAAAATCGCAAAGAAAATGGCTGAACAGCGCCCCCTACAAAGTGAAAAAAACCCCTCTCCATAAAGCTTAGTTTATCGTACAGTTATGAAATTTGGTACACTTGTAGTACTCAACAGTCCGCACAGAAAAGTCTCTTGCAACCATGGTCAATATCAAACAGGAAGTCGGCCATTTTGGGTTGAAATGGCGATTTTTTGCCGTTTTTGCCGTTTTTAGGGTCCGTTTCTGATTGGATTGCTCGATCATTTTTCGCACGATCGTCTCAAAAATTGTGTAAAATTGCTCAGAAGGGATGGGCGAACAAAATGAGATAAGGATTCTGAGTTTTCGTATATGTTGAAGGGGCGGAGCCAGGCCTCGAAGTTTGACTACTCGCCAAAAATATTTAAATTGCTATAACTTCATAACTGAATGGAATAGAGTTACCAAACTTTCTGTGGTCATTCGTCATCCAACCACAAAGTAAATTGAATGGTCGGATGATGACATCACACAAGCCCCGCCCCCTCAGGACCAAAAAGATCAAGTTTTACTGTGAAAGGTCCCAAATTGCCCCATTTCACTTAATCACCACAAATTTGTAGCTGGTAACTCAAGACAAGTGGGGGTTGCTTGGCGTCACTTTATGGGAGTTTTCGGCAGAGGGCGGGGCTGTGGCGGCGCGGCGAATTCAGGCGTACCGCCTTGGCCTTACGTTTGCCTCCCATTTCGTCATTTCCAAAGATATCGTCACGAAACTTCTTGTGAGTGATCCTAGTCCGGCCCCCCAAAAGATCTGATGTGAACATCTGGTGGGCGTGGCCTATTTTCTGAAATAGCGCCCCCTAGGACCATTAAAACTGTCAGCCCCAAGCCATGCTTTGACTGAGGATTACGAAATTTGGTACACTAATGTGGTGTCTCAGGACCTACAAAAAAGTCTCTTGAAGCCAAGTGCAAAGTCGCACAGGAAGTCGGCCATTTTGGTCCAAGTGCGCGATTTAGTGGTTTTCACACACGTTGTTTGGAGAGTGATACTCCGTCGCCCTTTTCACCAATCACTTTCAAACTTCTGCTATATAGTCTTAAGACATAGAGGAAAAAATTCAACCGTCGGATTTTAAATAAGTATAAAGGTGTGGGCGTGGCTAAGCCTCAAACTTTGACCTTTCGCCACGCCACTCTTTTTTTCACAGCTCCTTATTGGACTCCTTTTACCCAATCACCAGGAATCTCTGGTAAATAGCAGCAGGCAAGTTGAGGTCACTTGGTCTCCAGTACTGGAAGGTTTTGCAAAAAGGCGGGGCTTTGGGAGCATGGCGAAATTCGCCATCACGCCATGGAAATACGTTTGCCTCTCATTTCTTCATTTATCGTGATATCACCTCGACCATTGTTGTGAGTGATCCTAGTCTGACCCCCAATAGAAAAGGTCAGCTTAAGTTTGTGGGCGTGGCCTATTTTCTGTATTAGCGCCCCCTAGGACCATTAAAACTGTCAGCCCCAAGCCATGCTTTGACTGAGGATTACGAAATTTGGTACACTAATGTGGTGTCTCAGGACCTACAAAAAAGTCTCTTGGAGCCAAGTGCAAAGTCGCACAGGAAGTCGGCCATTTTGGTCCAAGTGCGCGATTTAGTGGTTTTCACACACGTTGTTTGGAGAGTGATGCTCCGTCGCCCTTTTCACCAATCGCCTTCGAGCTTCTGCTATATACTCTTAAGACATAGAGGAAAAAATTCAACCGTCGGATTTTAAATAAGTATAAAGGTGTGGGCGTGGCTAAGCCTCAAACTTTGACCTTTCGCCACGCCACTCTTTTTTTCACAGCTCCCTATTGGACTCCTTTTACCCAATCACCTGGAATCTCTGGTAAATAGCAGCTGACAAGTTGAGGTCACTTGGTCTACAGTACTGGCAGGTTTTGAAAAAAGGCGGGGCTTTGGGAGCATGGCGAAATTCGCCATCACGCCATGGCAATACGTTTGCCTCTCATTTCTTCAATTATCGTGACATCGCCACAAAATGTCTGGTGAGTGATCCTAGTCTGACCCCCAATAGAAATGGGCATCTGAGATTTGTGGGCGTGGCCTATATTCTGAAATAGCGTCCCCTAGGACCATTAAAACTGTCAGCCCCAAGACAAGGTTTGACTGAGGATTACGAAAATTGGTACACTCATGTAGGGTCTCTGGCCCTACAAAAAAGTCTCTTGGAGCCAAGCGCAATTTCGCACAGGAGGTCGGCCATTTTGGTCCAAGTACTCGATTTAGTGGTTTTCGCACACGTTGTTTGGACATTGATGGCCCGTTGCCCTTTACACCGATCACCTTCAAACTAATGCTATGTACTTTTAAGTCAAAGGGGAAAAAATTCAACCGTCGGATTTTAAATAAGTATAAAGGTGTGGGCGTGGCTAAGCCTCAAACTTTGACCTTTCGCCATGACATTACTTGACTTAATAACTCCCATGTGCATGATCAGATCTAATTCAAACTTTGTCTGTGTGATCACTGACCACATCTCAAGACAACGACAATGTGGACAGCTGACATCACCTAAGCCCCGCCCCCTGACAACAGGAAGTCTATTGTTTTATGGTGAAATGCCCATATTTGTCCCCTCTAATTTAATGAAAATGACACTCAGGTCATACAGTGTCTTCATGATGTTTTAAAGACCATTCAGATCTGATAGCTTTCCAGAAAGGGAGGGGCTTTGATGCCATGGTGAATGCTGGCGTGACGCCATGACCTTACATTTGACTGTAACTTCCACAAACGGCCTCCGATTTGCCCGAAACTGAATATGGCAATGAACAATCATGCCCTTTAGCCAATGAGGCACAAACGGTTGGTGAATGTTATATAATGTCACCAAAGCTGACCTCAATGGGACTTTTCTGTAGTTGGTCACAGCGCCACCTAGATAACGTTATCCTTCGATAACTTTAAAAAACATGGTCAGAATAGCATTAAAGTTGGTCACTGTCATCACACCACCAGTGTGGTAAAGATAGAGGATTCCCTAGTGGTGAGACATAAAATATAATGGTGGGCTCAAAGGGGATGCTGAGTCAGGGTGAGATGCAGACGAGGTGACCGTTAGCGGTTTCATGTGTCGGGGTGGTCGATGTTTCTGTTCCGGGGACGTGCCCTGGTGCCCCTGGCTGCCGGCCAGGCCGGAGCGGCGCGGAGCTGCGAGGGCCGAACGACGCTGCTTGCAGCTTTAATTAGGCCCGAGCAGCGAAAGCGCTGCGAAGGCCTCTTGTTTTTGCTCTGTTTATTATTTTTTATTATTCCGTGTCCGCTTTGAACGGCTTTTTGGGGACCTTAACATACCCTAAAACTCACAATATTTTGCACACTTGTCAGGCCTGGTGAAAAATTTGATATTTTAAAGGTCCCAAAAAAATCGCAAAGAAAGTGGCTGAACAGCGCCCCCTAGAAAGTGAAAAAAAACCCTCTCCATAAAGCTTAGTTTATTGTACAGTTATGAAATTTGGTACACTTGTAGTACTCAACAGTCCGCACAGAAAAGTCTCTTGCAAGCATGGTCAATATCAAACAGGAAGTCGGCCATTTTGGGTTGAAATGGCGATTTTTGGGCGTTTTGGCCGTTTTTAGGGTCCGTTTCTGATTGGATTGCTTGATCATTTTTCGCACGATCGTCTCAAAAATGGTGTACAATTGCTCAGAAGGGATGGGCGAACAAAATGAGACAATAAAATTGACTTTTTGTAAATACTGAAGGGGCGGGGCCAGGCCTCGAAGTTTGACTACTCGCCATAAAAATTTAAACTGCTATAACTTCATAACTGAATTGAATAGAGTTACCAAACTTTCTGTGGTCATTCGTCATCCACCCACAAAGTAGATTGAATGGTCGGATGATGACATCACACAAGCCCCGCCCCCTCAGGACCAAGAAGATCAAGTTTTACTGTGAGAGGTCCCAAATTGCCCCATTTCACTTAATCGCCACGCATTTGTAGCTGGTAACTCAAGAAAAGTGGGGGTTGCTTGGCAACACTTTATGGGAGTTTTCGGCAGAAGGCGGGGCTGTGGCGGCGCGGCGAAGTCAGGCGTACCGCCGTGGCCTTACGTTTGCCTCCCATTTCGTCATTTCTAAAGAAATCGTCACGAAACTTCTTGTGAGTGATCCTAGTCCGGCCCCCCAAAAGACCTGATGTGAACATCCGGTGGGCGTGGCCTATTTTCTGAATTAGCGCCCCCTAGGACCATTAAAACTGTCAGCCCCAAGCCAGGCTTTGACTGAGGATTACGAAATTTGGTACACTAATGTGGTGTCTCAGGACCTACAAAAAAGTCTCTTGGAGCCAAGTGCAAAGTCGCACAGGAAGTCGGCCATTTTGGTCCAAGTACGTGATTTAGTGGTTTTCGCACACGTTGTTTGGAGAGTGATGCTCTGTCGTCCTTTTCACCAATCGCCTTCAAACTTCTGCTATATACTCTTAAGACATAGAGGAAAAAATTCAACCGTCGGATTTTAAATAAGTATAAAGGTGTGGGCGTGGCTAAGCCTCAAACTTTGACCTTTCGCCAGGCCACTCTTTTTTTCACAGCTCCCTATTGGACTCCTTTTACCCAATCACCAGGAATCTCTGGTAAATAGCAGCAGACAAGTTGAGGTCACTTGGTCTCCAGTACTGGAAGGTTTTGAAAAAAGGCGGGGCTTTGGGAGCATGGCGAAATTCGCCATCACGCCATGGAAATACGTTTGCCTCTCATTTCTGCATTTATCGTGATATCACCTCGAAATTCGTTGTGAGTGATCCTAGTCTAACCCCCAATAGAAATGGTCAGCTTAAGTTTGTGGGCGTGGCCTATTTTCTGAATTAGCGCCCCCTAGGACCATTAAATTTGTCAGCCCCAAGCCATGCTTTGACTGAGGATTACGAAATTTGGTACACTAATGTGGTGTCTCAGGACCTACAAAAAACTCTCTTGGAGCCAAGTGCAAAGTCGCACAGGAAGTCGGCCATTTTGGTCCAAGTGCGCGATTTAGTGGTTTTCACACACGTTGTTTGGAGAGTGATGCTCCGTCGCCCTTTTCACCAATCGCCTTCAAGCTTCTGCTATATACTCTTAAGACATAGAGGAAAAAATTCAACCGTCGGATTTTAAATAAGTATAAAGGTGTGGGCGTGGCTAAGCCTCAAAATTTGACCTTTCGCCACGCCACTCTTTTTTTCACAGCTCCCTATTGGACTCCTTTTACCCAGTCACCAGGAAACTCTGGTAAATAGCAGCAGACAAGTTGAGGTCACTTGGTCTCCAGTACTGGAAGGTTTTGAAAAAAGGCGGGGCTTTGGGAGCATGGCGAAATTCGCCATCACGCCATGGAAATAAGCTTGCCTCTCATTTCTTCAATTATCGTGATATCACCTCGAAATTTGTTGTGAGTGATCCTAGTCTGACCCCCAATAGAAATGGTCAGCTTAAGTTTGTGGGCGTGGCCTATTTTCTGAATTAGCGCAGCCTAGGACCATTAAAACTGTCAGCCCCAAGCCATGCTTTGACTGAGGATTACGAAATTTGGTACACTAATGTGGTGTCTCAGGACCTACAAAAAAGTCTCTTGGAGCCAAGTGCAAAGTCGCACAGGAAGTCGGCCATTTTGGTCCAAGTGCGCGATTTACTGGTTTTCGCACACGTTGTTTGGAGAGTGATGCTCCATTGCCCTTTTCATCATTCGCCTTCAAACTTCTGCTATATACTCTTAAGACACAGAGGAAAAAATTCAACCATCGGATTTTAAATAAGTATAAAGGTGTGGGCGTGGCTAAGCCTCAAACTTTGACCTTTCGCCATTACATTACTTGACTTAATAACTCCCATGTGCAGGATCAGATCGTATATCAAACTGTGTCTGTGTGATCACTGACCACATCTCAAGGCAACGTCATTGTGGACAGCTGACATCACCTAAGCCCCGCCCCCTGAGAACAGGAAGTATATTGTTTTATGGTGAAATGCCCATATTTGTCCCCTCTAATTTAGTCAACATGACACTAAGGTCATGCACTGTCTTCATGATGTTTTAATGACCATTCAGATCTTATAGCTTTCCAGATAGGGAGGGGCTTTGATGCCATGGCGAATTCTGGCATGACGCCGTGACCTTACGTTTGATCGTAACTTCCACAAACAGCCTCCCATCTGCACGAGACTGAACATGGCAATCAACAATCATGCCCTTTAGCCAATGAGACACAAACGGCTGGTGAAATTTGTATAATGTCACCACAGCTCCCCCTACACACCATTAAAACTGTAATAACTCCTACAGACGAGGTCTTAACTGCACCAAACTTGGTGGGCTCAGAGGGGATGCTGAGTCAGGGTGAGGTGCGGACGAGGTGATCATTTGCGGTTTCTGGTGTCGGGGTGGTCGACATTTCTGTTCCGCGGACGTGCCCTGGTTCCCCGGGCTGCTGGCTAGGCCGGAGCGGCGCGGAGCTGCGAGGGCCGAACGACGCTGCTTGCAGCTTTAATTATTTTTTGTTATTCCGTGCCCCCTTTGAACAGCTTTTTGGGGACCTTAACATACCCCAAAACTCACAATATTTTGCACACTTGTCAGGCCTGGTGAAAATTTTGATATTTTAAAGGTCCCAAAAAAATCGCAAAGAAAATGGCTGAACAGCGCCCCCTACAAAGTGAAAAAAAACCCTCTCCATAAAGCTTAGTTTATCGTACAGTTATGAAATTTGGTACACTTGTAGTACTCAACAGTCCGCACAGAAAAGTCTCTTGCAACCATGGTCAATATCAAACAGGAAGTCGGCCATTTTGGGTTGAAATGGCGATTTTTTGCCGTTTTTGCAGTTTTTAGGGTCCGTTTCTGATTGGATTGCTCGATCATTTTTCGCACGATCGTCTCAAAAATTGTGTAAAATTGCTCAGAAGGGATGGGCGAACAAAATGAGATAAGGATTCTGAGTTTTCGTATATGTTGAAGGGGCGGAGCCAGGCCTCGAAGTTTGACTACTCGCCAAAAATATTTAAATTGCTATAACTTCATAACTGAATGGAATAGAGTTACCAAACTTTCTGTGGTCATTCGTCATCCACCCACAAAGTAAATTGAATGGTCGGATGATGACATCACACAAGCCCCGCCCCCTCAGGACCAAAAAGATCAAGTTTTACTGTGAAAGGTCCTAAATTGCCCCATTTCACTTAATCACCACAAATTTGTAGCTGGTAACTCAAGACAAGTGGGGGTTGCTTGGCGTCACTTTATGTGAGTTTTCGGCAGAGGGCGGGGCTGTGGCGGCGCGGCGAATTCAGGCGTACCGCCTTGGCCTTACGTTTGCCTCCCATTTCGTCATTTCCAAAGATATCGTCACGAAACTTCTTGTGAGTGATCCTAGTCCGGCCCCCCAAAAGATCTGATTTGAACATCTGGTGGGCGTGGCCTATTTTCTGAAATAGCGCCCCCTAGGACCATTAAAACTGTCAGCCCCAAGCCATGCTTTGACTGAGGATTACGAAATTTGGTACACTAATGTGGTGTCTCAGGACCTACAAAAAAGTCTCTTGAAGCCAAGTGCAAAGTCGCACAGGAAGTTGGCCATTTTGGTCCAAGTGCGCGATTTAGTGGTTTTCACACACGTTGTTTGGAGAGTGATACTCCGTCGCCCTTTTCACCAATCACTTTCAAACTTCTGCTATATAGTCTTAAGACATAGAGGAAAAAATTCAACCGTCGGATTTTAAATAAGTATAAAGGTGTGGGCGTGGCTAAGCCTCAAACTTTGACCTTTCGCCACGCCACTCTTTTTTTCACAGCTCCTTATTGGACTCCTTTTACCCAATCACCAGGAATCTCTGGTAAATAGCAGCAGGCAAGTTGAGGTCACTTGGTCTCCAGTACTGGAAGGTTTTGCAAAAAGGCGGGGCTTTGGGAGCATGGCGAAATTCGCCATCACGCCATGGAAATACGTTTGCCTCTCATTTCTTCATTTATCGTGATATCACCTCGACCATTGTTGTGAGTGATCCTAGTCTGACCCCCAATAGAAAAGGTCAGCTTAAGTTTGTGGGCGTGGCCTATTTTCTGTATAAGCGCCCCCTAGGACCATTAAAACTGTCAGCCCCAAGCCATGCTTTGACTGAGGATTACGAAATTTGGTACACTAATGTGGTGTCTCAGGACCTACAAAAAAGTCTCTTGGAGCCAAGTGCAAAGTCGCACAGGAAGTCGGCCATTTTGGTCCAAGTGCGCGATTTAGTGGTTTTCACACACGTTGTTTGGAGAGTGATGCTCCGTCGCCCTTTTCACCAATCGCCTTCGAGCTTCTGCTATATACTCTTAAGACATAGAGGAAAAAATTCAACCGTCGGATTTTAAATAAGTATAAAGGTGTGGGCGTGGCTAAGCCTCAAACTTTGACCTTTCACCACGCCACTCTTTTTTTCACAGCTCCCTATTGGACTCCTTTTACCCAATCACCTGGAATCTCTGGTAAATAGCAGCTGACAAGTTGAGGTCACTTGGTCTACAGTACTGGCAGGTTTTGAAAAAAGGCGGGGCTTTGGGAGCATGGCGAAATTCGCCATCACGCCATGGCAATACGTTTGCCTCTCATTTCTTCAATTATCGTGACATCGCCACAAAATGTCTGGTGAGTGATCCTAGTCTGACCCCCAATAGAAATGGGCAGCTGAGATTTGTGGGCGTGGCCTATATTCTGAAATAGCGCCCCCTAGGACCTTTAAAACTGTCAGCCCCAAGACAAGGTTTGACTGAGGATTACGAAAATTGGTACACTCATGTAGGGTCTCTGGACCTACAAAAAAGTCTCTTGGAGCCAAGCGAAATTTCGCACAGGAGGTCGGCCATTTTGGTCCAAGTTCTCGATTTAGTGGTTTTCGCACACGTTGTTTGGACATTGATGGCCCGTCGCCCTTTACACAGATCACCTTCAAACTTATGCTATGTACTTTTAAGTCAAAGGGGAAAAAATTCAACCGTCGGATTTTAAATAAGTATAAAGGTGTGGGCGTGGCTAAGCCTCAAACTTTGACCTTTCGCCATGACATTACTTGACTTAATAACTCCCATGTGCATGATCAGATCTAATTCAAACTTTGTCTGTGTGATCACTGACCACATCTCAAGACAACGACAATGTGGACAGCTGACATCACCTAAGCCCCGCCCCCTGACAACAGGAAGTCTATTGTTTTATGGTGAAATGGCCATATTTGTCCCCTCTAATTTAGTGAAAATGACACTCAGGTCATACATTGTCTTCATGATGTTTTAATGACCATTCAGATCTGATAGCTTTCCAGAAAGGGAGGGGCTTTGATGCCATGGTGAATGCTGGCGTGACGCCATGACCTTACATTTGACTGTAACTTCCACAAACGGCCTCCGATTTGCCCGAAACTGAATATGGCAATGAACAATCATGCCCTTTAGCCAATGAGGCACAAACGGTTGGTGAATGTTATATAATGTCACCAAAGCTGACCTCAATGGGACTTTTCTGTAGTTGGTCACAGCGCCACCTAGATAACGTTATCCTTCGATAACTTTAAAAAACATGGTCAGAATAGCATTAAAGTTGGTCACTGTCATCACACCACCAGTGTGGTAAAGATAGAGGATTCCCTAGTGGTGAGACATAAAATGTAATGGTGAGCTCAAAGGGGATGCTGAGTCAGGGTGAGGTGCGGACAAGGTGGCCGTTAGCCGTTTCTGGTGTTGGGGTGGTCGACGTTTGTGTTCTGCGGACGTGCCCTGGTGCCCAGGGCTGCCGGCCAGGCCGGAGCGGCGCGGAGCTGCGAGGGCCGAACGACGCTGCTTGCAGCTTTAATTAGGCCCGAGCAGTGAAGCTGCGAAGGCCTATTGTATCTGCTCCGTTTATTCTTTCTTTCTTTCTTTCTTTCTTTTTTCTTCCGCGTCTTTGAATGGCCTTTAGGGGGTCTTAGCATATCCAAAAAGTCACCAAATTCTGGCTCAATATAGAAAGTGCGTGAAATTTACGTATTTCAATGGCGATGTGAAAGTTCGTAAAAAAGTGGCTGGACAGCGCCCCCTAGAAAGTGAAAAATACCCCTCTCCATAAAGCTTAGTTTATCGTACGGTTATGAAATTTGGTATACTTGTAGTACTCCACAGTCCGCACAGAAAAGTCTCTTGCAACCATGGTCAATATCAAACAGGAAGTCGGCCATTTTGGGTTGAAATGGCGATTTTTAGCCATTTTGGCCATTTCTAGGGTCTATATCTGGTTGAACAGTTTGGTCATTTTTTGCACGATCGTCTCAAAAATAGTGTGCGATCGAACAGAAGCGATGGACGATTCAAATGAGAAAATAAAATTGACTTTTCGTAAATACTGAAGGGGCGGGGCCAGGCCTCAAAGTTCGAGCACTCGCCAAAAAAATTCAAATTGCTATAATTTCATAAATGAAAGAACTACAGTTAAAGTAACTTTCTGTGGACAATCGTCATCGCCCCCCGAAGACAAATGAATGGTCGATTGATGATGTCACATAAGCCCCGCCCCCTCAGGACTTAAAAGGTCAAGTTTTACTGGGAAATTTTCTAAAATTCGCCCTTTCAAATAATCATCCCAAATTTGTAGCAGGTAACTGAAGACAAGTTGGGGTTGCTTGGCGTCACTTTCTGGGAGTTTTCTGCAGAAGGCGGGGCTGTGGCGGCACGGCGAAGTCAGGCGTACCACTTAGGCCTTACGTTTGCCTCCCATTTCGTCATTTCTAAAGATATCGCCACGAAACTTCTTGGGAGTGATCCTAGTCCTGCCCCCCAAAAAATGGGATGTGAAAATCCGGTGGGCGTGGCCTATTTTCTGAAATAGCGCCCCCTAGGACCATTAAAACTGTCAGCCCCAAGCCATGCTTTGACTGAGGATTACGAAATTTGGTACACTAATGTGGGGTCTCAGGACCTACAAAAAAGTCTCTTGGAGCCAAGAACCAAGTCGCACAGGAAGTCGGCCATTTTGGTCCAAGTACTCGATTTAGTGGTTTTCGCACACGTTGTTTGGAGAGTGTTGCACCATCGCCCTTTTCACCAATCACCTTCAAACTTCTGCTATAGACTCTTAAGACAAAGGGGAAAAAATTCAACCTACGGATTTTAAATAAGTATAAAGGTGTGGGCGTGGCTAAGCCTCAAACTTTGACCTGTCGCCACGCCACTCTTTTTTTCACAGCTCCCTATTGGACTCCTTTTAACCAATCACCAGCAATCACTGGTAAATAGCAGCAGACAAGTTGAGGTCACTTGGTCTATAGTACTGGCAGGTTTCGAATAAAGGCGGGGCTTTGGGATCATGGCGAAATTCACCATCACGCCATGGAAATACGTTTGTCTCTCATTTCTTCAATCATTGTGACATCACCACACAATTTCTGATGAGTGATCTTACTCTGACCCCTAATAGAATTGGACAGCTGAAGTTTGTGGGCGTGGCCTATTTTCTGAAATAGCGCCCCCTAGGACCATTAAAACTGTCAGCCCCAAGCCATGCTTTGACTGAGGATTACGAAATTTGGTACACTAATGTGGTGTCTCAGGACCTACAAAAAAGTCTCTTGGAGCCAAGAACCAAGTCGCACAGGAAGTCGGCCATTTTGGTCCAAGTACTCGATTTAGTGGTTTTTGCACACGTTATTAGGAGAATGATGTCTCGTCGTCCTTTCCACCGATCACCTTCAAACTCCTGCTATATACTCTTAAGACATAGAGGAAAAAATTCAACCGTCGGATTTTAAATAAGTATAAAGGTGTGGGCGTGGCTAAGCCTCAAACTTTGACCAGTCGCCTTTACGTTACTTGACTTAATAACTCCCATGTGCATGATCAGATCAATTTCAAACTTTGTCTGTGTGATCACTGACCACATCTGAAGACAGTGACAATGTGGACAGCTGACATCACCTAAGCCCCGCCCCCTGACTACAGGAAGTCTACTGTTTTATGGTGAAATGCTCATATTTGTCCCCTCTAATTTAGTCAACATGACACTAAGGTCATGCACTGTCTTCATGATGTTGTAATGACCATTCAGATCTGATAGCTTTTCAGAAAGGGAGGGGCTTTGATGCCATGGCGATTTCTGGCGTGACGCTGTGACCTTACGTTTGACTGTAACTTCCACAAACAGCCTCCGATTTGTACCGAGACTGAACATCACATCACCAGTGTGGTAAAGATAGAGTATCTCCTAGTGGTGAGACGTGTAATGGTGGGCTAAGAGGGGATGCTGAGTCAGGGTGAGGTGTGGACGAGGAGGCCGTTCACGGTTTCTGGTGTCGGGGTGGTTGACTTTCTGTTCTGCCAGACGTGCCCTGGTGCCCCCGGCTGCCGGCCAGGATGGAGAAGCGCGTAGCTGGGTTTGGAGAGCGTCTGGGATGGAGCGGAGGGGGTGCGGAAGGAGGGCGAGCAGCTTCGCTGCGAGGGCCGAACGACGCTGCTTGCAGCTTTAATTAGGCCCGAGCAGTGAAGCTGCGAAGGCCTATTGTATCTGCTCCGTTTATTCTTTTTTTTTTTTCTTTTTTTTTTTTCTTTTTCTTCCGCGTCTTTGGGTGGCCTTTAGGGGGTCTTAGCATATCCAAAAACTCACCAAATTCTGGCCCAATATAGAAAGTGCGTGAAATTTACGTATTTCACTGGCAACGTGAACGTTGGTACAAAAATGTTTCGACAGCGCCCCCTAGAAAATTAAAAATACCCCTCTGCTTTGACCTTTTTTCATAGTAGAACGATGAAATTTGGTACACTTGTAGAACTCAACAATACGCACAGAAAAGCCTCTTGCACCCATGGTCAATATCAAACAGGAAGTCGGCCATTTTGGACTAAAGTGGCCATTTTGACCCCGTTTTGGCCATTTCTAGGGTCTACATTTGGTTGAACAGTTTGGTCATTTTTCGCACGATTGTCTCAAAAATAGTGTGCGATCGAACAGAAGCGATGGATGAATCAAATGAGCAAATAAAATTGACTTTTCGTAAATACTGAAGGGGCGGGGCCAAGCCTCAAAGTTCAAGCACTCGCCAAAAAAATTCAAATTGCTTTAATTTCATAAATGAAAGAATTACAGTTAAAGTAATTATCTATGGACAATCGGCATCGCCCCCCAAAGACAAATGAATGGTCGATTGATGATGTCACATAAGCACCGCCCCCTCAGGCCTTAAAAGGTCAAGTTTTACTGGGAAATTTTCCAAAATTCGCCCTTTCAACTAATCACCCCAAATTTGTAGCAGGTAACTGAAGACAAGTTGGGGTTGCTTGGTGTCACTTTATGGGAGTTTTCTGCAGAAGGCGGGGCTGTGGCGGCGCGGCGAAGTCAGGCGTACCGATGTGGCCTTACGTTTGCCTCCCATTTCGTCATTTCTAGAGGTATCGCCACAAAACCTCTTGGGAGTGATCCTAGTTCGGCCCCCCACAAAATGTGATGTGAACATCCAGTGGGCGTGGCCTATTTTCTGAAATAGCGCCCCCTAGGACCATTAAAACTGTCAGCCCCAAGTCATGCTTTGACTGAGGAGTACGAAATTTGGTTTCCTAATGTGGTGTCTCAGGACCTACAAAAAAGTCTCTTGGAGCCAAGTGCAAAGTCGCACAGGAAGTCGGCCATTTTGGTCCAAGTACTCGATTTAGTGGTTTTCGCACACGTTGTTTGGAGAGTGATGCTCCATCGCCCTTTTCACCAATCGCCTTCAAACTTCTGCTATACACTCTTAAGACATAAAGGAAAAAATTCAACCGTCGGATTTTAAATAAGTATAAAGGTGTGGGCGTGGCTAAGCCTCAAACTTTGACCTGTCGCCACGCCACTCTGTTTTTCACAGCTCCCTATTGGACTCCTTTTAACCAATCGCCAGCAATCACTGGCAAATAGCAGCAGACAAGTTGAGGACACTTGGTCTTTAGTCCTGGCAGGTTTCGAATAAAGGCGGGGCTTTGGGAGCATGGCGAAATTCGCCATCACGCCATGGCAATAAGTTTGCCTCTCATTTCTTCAATTATCGTGCCATTGCCACAAAATGTCTGGTGAGTGATCCTAGTCTGACCCCCAATAGAACTGGACAGCTGTAATTTGTGGGCGTGGCCTATTTTCTGAAATAGCGCCCCCTAGGAACAATAAAACTGCCAGCCACAAGCCATGCTTTGACTGAGGAGTACGAAAATTGGTACACTAATGTGGTGTCTCAGGCCCTACAAAAAAGTCTCTTGGGGCCAAGAGCAAAGTCGCACAGGAAGTCGGCCATTTTGGTCCAAGTACTCGATTTAGTGGTTTTCGCACACATTGTTTGGATAAGGATTCCCCATCACCCTTTTCAACAATCACCTTCAAACATCTGCTATACACTCTTAAGACATAGATGAAAAAATTCAACCGTCGGATTTTAAATAAGTATAAAGATGTGGGCGTGGCTAAGCCTCAAACTTTGACCTGTTCGCCACGCCACTCTTATTTTCACAGCTCCCTATTGGACTCCTTTTAACCAATCACCAGCAAACACTGGCAAATAGCAGCAGACAAGTTGAGGTCACTTGGTTTATAGTACTGGCAGGTTTCGAATAAAGGCGGGGCTTTGGGAGCATGGCGAAATTTGCCATCACGCCATGGAAATACGTTTGTCTCTCATTTCTTCAGTCATTGTGACATCGCCACACAAGTTCTGAAGAGTGATCCTACTCTGACCCCTAATAGAATTGGACAGCTGAAGTTTGTGGGCGTGACCTATTTTCTGAAACACCGCCCCCTAGGACCATTAAAACAGTCAGCCCCAAGCCATGCTTTGACTGAGGATCACAAAATTTGGCACACTAATGTAGTGTATCAGGACCTACAAAAAAGTCTCTTGGAGCCAAGAGCAATGTCCTACAGGAGGTCGGCCATTTTGGTCCAAGTACTCAATTTAGTGTTTTTCGCACACGTTATTAGGAGAATGATATCTCCTCGCCCTTTCCACCGATCACCTTCAAACTTCTGCTATATACTCTTAGGACATAGAGGAAAAAATTCAACCGTCGGATTTTAAATAAGTATAAAGGTGTGGGCGTGGCTAAGCCTCAAACTTTGACCAGTCGCCATTACCTTATTTGACTTAACAACTCCCATGTGCATGATCAGATCAATTTCATACTTTGTCTATGTGATCACTGACCACATCTGAAGACAGTGACAATGTGGACAGCTGACATCACCTAAGCCCCGCCCCCTGACTACAGGAAGTCTATTGTTTTATGGTGAACTGCCCATATTTGTCCCCTCTAATTTAGTCAAGATGACACTAAGGTCATGCACTGTCTTCATGATGTTGTAATGACCATTCAGATCTGATAGCTTTTTAGAAAGTGAGGGGCTTTGATGCCATGGCGATTTCTGGCGTGACGCTGTGACCTTACGTTTGACTGTAACTTCCACAAACAGCCTCCGATTTGCCCGAGACTGAACATCACATCACCAGTGTGGTAAAGATAGAGTATCTCCTAGTGGTGAGACATGTAATGGTGGGCTCAGAAGGGATGCTGAGTCAGGGTGAGGTGTGGACGAGGAGGCCTTTTACTGTTTCCGGTGTCGGGGTGGCTGACTTTCTGTTCCGCCAGGCATGCCCTGGTGCCCTCGGCTGCCGGCCAGGATGGAAAAGCGCGGAGCCGGGTTTGGAGAGCGTCGGGGATGGAGCGGAGGGGGTGCAGAAGGAGGGCGAGCAGCTTCGCTGCGAGGGCCGAACGACGCTGCTTGCAGCTTTAATTATTTTTTGTTATTCTCGTGCCCCTTTGAACGGCTTTTTGGGGACCTTAGCATACCCCAAAACTCACAATATTTTGCAAACTTGTCAGGCCTGGTGAAAAATTTGATATTTTAAAGGTCCCAAAAAAATCGCACAGAAAATGACTGAACAGCGCCCCCTAGAAAGTGAAAAAAAACCCTCTCCATAAAGCTTAGTTTATCGTACAGTTATGAAATTTGGTACACTTGTAGTACTCAATAGTTCGCACAGAAAAGTCTCTTGCAAGCATGGTCAATATCAAACAGGAAGTCGGCCATTTTGGGTTGAAATGGCGATTTTTTTGCCGTTTTTGCCGTTTTTAGGGTCCGTTTCTGATTGGATTGCTCGATCATTTTTCGCACGATCAGCTCAAAAATTGTGTAAAATTGCTAAGAAGGGATGGGCGAACAAAATGAGATGAGAATTCTGAGTTTTCGTATATGTTGAAGGGGCGGGGCCAGGCCTCGAAGTTTGACTACTCGCCAAAAATATTTAAATTGCTATAACTTCATAACTGAATGGAATAGAGTTACCAAACTTTCTGTGGTCATTCGTCATCCACCCACAAAGTTAATTGAATGGTCGGATGATGACATCACACAAGCCCCGCCCCCTCAGGACCAAAAAGATCAAGTTTTACTGTGAAAGGTCCCAAATTGCCCCATTTCACTTAATCACCACAAATTTGTAGCTGGTAACTCAAGACAAGTGGGGGTTGCTTGGCGTCACTTTATGGGAGTTTTCGGCAGAGGGCGGGGCTGTGGCGGCGCGGCGAATTCAGGCGTACCGCCGTGGCCTTACGTTTGCCTCCCATTTCGTCATTTCCAAAGATATCGTCACGAAACTTCTTGTGAGTGATCCTAGTCCGGCCCCCCAAAAGATCTGATGTGAACATCTGGTGGGCGTGGCCTATTTTCTGAAATAGCGCCCCCTAGGACCATTAAAACTGTCAGCCCCAAGCCATGCTTTGACTGAGGATTACGAAATTTGGTACACTAATGTGGTGTCTCAGGACCTACAAAAAAGTCTCTTGGAGCCAAGTGCAAAGTCGCACAGGAAGTCGGCCATTTTGGTCCAAGTGCGCGATTTAGTGGTTTTCACACACGTTGTTTGGAGAGTGATACTCCGTCGCCCTTTTCACCAATCACTTTCAAACTTCTGCTATATAGTCTTAAGACATAGAGGGAAAAATTCAACCGTCGGATTTTAAATAAGTATAAAGGTGTGGGCGTGGCTAAGCCTCAAACTTTGACCTTTCGCCACGCCACTCTTTTTTTCACAGCTCCTTATTGGACTCCTTTTACCCAATCACCAGGAATCTCTGGTAAATAGCAGCATGCAAGTTGAGGTCACTTGGTCTCCAGTACTGGAAGGTTTTGAAAAAAGGCGGGGCTTTGGGAGCATGGCGAAATTCGCCATCACGCCATGGAAATACGTTTGCCTCTCATTTCTTCATTTATCGTGATATCACCTCGACCATTGTTGTGAGTGATCCTAGTCTGACCCCCAATAGAAAAGGTCAGCTTAAGTTTGTGGGCGTGGCCTATTTTCTGTATTAGCGCCCCCTAGGACCATTAAAACTGTCAGCCCCAAGCCATGCTTTGACTGAGGATTACGAAATTTGGTACACTAATGTGGTGTCTCAGGACCTACAAAAAAGTCTCTTGGAGCCAAGTGCAAAGTCGCACAGGAAGTCGGCCATTTTGGTCCAAGTGCGCGATTTAGTGGTTTTCACACACGTTGTTTGGAGAGTGATGCTCCGTCGCCCTTTTCACCAATCGCCTTCGAGCTTCTGCTATATACTCTTAAGACATAGAGGAAAAAATTCAACCGTCGGATTTTAAATAAGTATAAAGGTGTGGGCGTGGCTAAGCCTCAAACTTTGACCTTTCGCCACGCCACTCTTTTTTTCACAGCTCCCTATTGGACTCCTTTTACCCAATCACCTGGAATCTCTGGTAAATAGCAGCTGACAAGTTGAGGTCACTTGGTCTACAGTACTGGCAGGTTTTGAAAAAAGGCGGGGCTTTGGGAGCATGGCGAAATTCGCCATCACGCCATGGCAATACGTTTGCCTCTCATTTCTTCAATTATCGTGACATCGCCACAAAATGTCTGGTGAGTGATCCTAGTCTGACCCCCAATAGAAATGGGCATCTGAGATTTGTGGGCGTGGCCTATATTCTGAAATAGCGCCCATAGGACCATTAAAACTGTCAGCCCCAAGACAAGGTTTGACTGAGGATTACGAAAATTGGTACACTCATGTAGGGTCTCTGGCCCTACAAAAAAGTCTCTTGGAGCCAAGCGCAATTTCGCACAGGAGGTCGGCCATTTTGGTCCAATTACTCGATTTAGTGGTTTTCGCACACGTTGTTTGGACATTGATGGGCTGTTGCACTTTACACCGATCACCTTCAAACTTATGCTATGTACTTTTAAGTCAAAGGGGAAAAAATTCAACCGTCGGATTTTAAATAAGTATAAAGGTGTGGGCGTGGCTAAGCCTCAAACTTTGACCTTTCGCCATGACATTACTTGACTTAATAACTCCCATGTGCATGATCAGATCTAATTCAAACTTTGTCTGTGTGATCACTGACCACATCTCAAGACAACGACAATGTGGACAGCTGACATCACCTAAGCCCCGCCCCCTGACAACAGGAAGTCTATTGTTTTATGGTGAAATGCCCATATTTGTCCCCTCTAATTTAATGAAAATGACACTCAGGTCATACAGTGTCTTCATGATGTTTTAAAGACCATTCAGATCTGATAGCTTTCCAGAAAGGGAGGGGCTTTGATGCCATGGTGAATGCTGGCGTGACGCCATGACCTTACATTTGACTGTAACTTCCACAAACGGCCTCCGATTTGCCCGAAACTGAATATGGCAATGAACAATCATGCCCTTTAGCCAATGAGGCACAAACGGTTGGTGAATGTTATATAATGTCACCAAAGCTGACCTCAATGGGACTTTTCTGTAGTTGGTCACAGCGCCACCTAGATAACGTTATCCTTCGATAACTTTAAAAAACATGGTCAGAATAGCATTAAAGTTGGTCACTGTCATCACACCACCAGTGTGGTAAAGATAGAGGATTCCCTAGTGGTGAGACATAAAATATAATGGTGGGCTCAAAGGGGATGCTGAGTCAGGGTGAGTTGCGGACAAGGTGGCCGTTAGCAGTTTCTGGTGTTGGGGTGGTCGACGTTTGTGTTCTGCGGACGTGCCCTGGTGCCCCGGGCTGCCGGCCAGGCCGGAGCGGCGCGGAGCTGCGAGGGCCGAACGACGCTGCTTGCAGCTTTAATTAGGCCCGAGCAGCGAAGCGCTGCGAAGGCCTATTGTATCTGCTCCGTTTCTTATTTTTCTTTTTTCTTTTTTTTTCTTCCGCGTCTTTGGGTGGCCGTTAGGGGGTCTTAGCATATCCAAAAACTCACCAAATTCTGGCCCAATATAGAAAGTTTGTGAAATTTACGTATTTCAATGGCAACGTGAAAGTTGGTAAAAAAATGTTTCAACAGCGCCCCCTGGAAAATTAAAAATACCCCTCCGCTTTGACCTTTTTTCATAGTAGAGTGATGAAATTTGGTACACTTGTAGAACTCAACAATACGCACAGAAAAGCCTCTTGCACCCATGGTCAATATCAAACAGGAAGTCGGCCATTTTGGACTAAAGTGGCCATTTTGACCCCATTTTGGCCATTTCTAGGGTCTATATTTGGTTGAACAGTTTGGTCATTTTTCGCACGATTGTCTCAAAAATAGTGTGCGATCGACCAGAAGCGATGGTCGAGTCAAATGAGACAATAAAATTGACTTTTCGTAAATACTGAAGGGGCGGGGCCAGGCCTCAAAGTTCGAGCACTCGCCAAAAAAATTCAAATTGCTATAATTTCATAAATGAAAGAATTACAGTTAAAGTAATTTTCTATGGACAATCGTCATCGCCCCCCAAAGACAAATGAATGGTTGATTGATGATGTCACATAAGCCCCGCCCCCTCAGGCCTTAAAAGGTAAAGTTTTACTGGGAAATTTTCCAAAATTCGCCCTTTCAAATAATCACCCCAAATTTGTAGCAGGTAACTGAAGACAAGTTGGGGTTGCTTGGCGTCACTTTATGGGAGTTTTCTACAGAAGGCGGGGCTGTGGCGGCGCGGCGAAGTCAGGCGTACGGACGTGGCCTTACGTTTGCCTCCCATTTAGTTATTTCTAGAGATATCGCCACGAAACCTATTGGGAGTGATCCTAGTCTGGCCCCCCAAAGATTTTGATGTGAACATCTGGTGGGCGTGGCCTATTTTCTGAAATAGCGCCCCCTAGGACCATTAAAACTGTCAGCCCCAAGCCATGCTTTGACTGAGGAGTACGAAATTTGGTACACTAATGTGGTGTCTCAGGCCCTACAAAAAAGTCTCTTGGAGCCAAGTGTAAAGTTGCACAGGAAGTCGGCCATTTTGGTCCAAATACGCGATTTAGTGGTTTTCGCACACGTTGTTTGGAGAGTGATGCTCCATCGCCCTTTTCACCAATCGCCTTCAAACTTCTGCTATATACTCTTAAGACATAAAGGAAAAAATTCAACCGTCGGATTTTAAATAAGTATAACGATGTGGGCGTGGCTAAGCCTCAAACTGTGACATGTCGCCACGCCACTCTTTGTTTCACAGCTCCCTATTGGACTCCTTTTACCCAATCACCAGCAATCTCTGGGAAATAGCAGCTGACATGTTGAGGTCACTTGGTCTATAGTACTGGCAGGTTTTGAAAAAAGGCGGGGCTTTGGGAGCATGGCGAAATTCGCCATCACGCCATGGCAATACGTTTGCCTCTCATTTCTTCAATTATCAAGACATCGCCACAAAATGTCAGGTGAGTGATCCTACTCTGACCCCCAATAGAATTGGGCAGCTGAAGTTTGTGGGCGTGGCCTATTTTCTGAAATAGCGCCCCCTAGGACCATTAAAACTGTCAGCCCCAAGCCATGCTATGACTGAGGATCACGAAACTTGGCACACTAATGTAGTGTCTCAGGACCTACAAAAAAGTCTCTTGGAGCCAAGCGCAATGTCGCACAGGAGGTCGGCCATTTTGGTCCAAGTACTCGATTTAGTGGTTTTCGCACACGTTCTTAGGAGAATGATGTCTCGTCGTCCTTTCCACCGATCACCTTAAAACTCCTGCTATATACTCTTAAGACATAGAGAAAAAAATTCAACCGTCGGATTTTAAATAAGTATAAAGGTGTGGGCGTGGCTAAGCCTCAAACTTTGACCAGTCGCCATTACGTTACTTGACTTAATAACTCCCATGTGCATGATCAGATCAAATTCAAACTTTGTCTGTGTGATTACTGACCACATCTGAAGACAGTGACAATGTGGACAGCTGACATCACCTAAGCCCCGCCCCCTGACTACAGGAAGTCTACTGTTTTATGGTGAATTGCCCATATTTGTCCCCTCTAATTTAGTCCACATGACACTAAGGTCATGCACTGTCTTCATGATGTTGTAATGACCATTCAGATCTGATAGCTTTTCAGAAAGGGAGGGGCTTTGATGCCATGGCGATTTCTGGCGTGACCCTGTGACCTTACGTTTGACTGTAACTTCCACAAACAACCTCTGATTTGCCCGAGACTGAACATCAAATCACCAGCGTAGTAAAGATAGAGTATCTCCTAGTGGTGAGACTTGTAATGCTGGGCTCAGAGGGGATGCTGAGTCGGGGTGAGGTGTGGACGAGGAGGCCGTTCACGGTTTCTGGTGTCGAGGTGGTTGACTTTCTGTTCTGCCAGACGTGCCCTGGTTCCCCCGGCAGCCGGCCAGGATTGAGAAGCGTGGAGCTGGATTTGGAGAGCGTCTGGGATGGAGCGGAGGGGGTGCAGAAGGAGGGCGAGCAGCTTCGCTGCGAGGGCCGAACGACGCTGCTTGCAGCTTTAATTTATTAGGCCCGAGCAGCGAAAGCGCTGCGAAGGCCTCTTGTTTTTGCTCTGTTTATTATTATTTATTATTCCGGTGCCCCTTTGAACGGCTTTTTGGGGACCTTAACATACCCCAAAACTCACAATATTTTGCACACTTGTCAGGCCTGGTGAAAATTTTGATATTTTAAAGGTCCCAAAAAAATCGCAAAGAAAATGGCTGAACAGCGCCCCCTACAAAGTGAAAAAAACACCTCTCCATAAAACTTAGTTTATCATACAGTTATGAAATTTGGTACACTTGTTGTACTCAACAGTCCGCACAGAAAAGTCTCTTGCAAGCATGGTCAATATCAAACAGGAAGTCGGCCATTTTGGGTTGAAATGACGATTTTTAGCCGTTTTTGCCGTTTTTAGGGTCCGTTTCTGATTGGATTGCTCGATCATTTTTTGCACGATCGTCTCAAAAATGGTGTAAAATTGCTCAGAAGGGATGGGCGAACAAAATGAGACAAAAATTTTCGTATATGTTGAAGGGGTGGGGCCAGGCCTCGAAGTTTGACTACTCGCCAAAAAAATTTAAACTGCTTTAACTTCATAACTGAATGGAATAGAGTTGCCAAACTTTCTGTGGTGATTCGTCATCCACCCACAAAGTAAAGTAAATGGTCGGATGATGACATCACACAAGCCCCGCCCCCTCAGGACCAAAAAGGACAAGTTTTACTGTGAAAGGTCCCAAATGGCCCCATTTCACTCAATCACCACAAATTTGTAGCTGGTAACTCAAGACAAGTGGGGGTTGGTTTGCGTCACTATATGGGAGTTTTCAGCAGAGGGCGGGGCTGTGGCGGCGCGGCGAAGTCAGGCGTACCGCCGTGGCCTTACGTTTGCCTCCCATTTCGTCATTTCTAAAGATATCGCCACGAAACTTCTTGTGAGTGATCCTAGTCCGCCCCCCCAAAAGATCTGATGTGAACATCCGGTGGGCGTGGCCTATTTTCTGAAATAGCGCCACCTAGGACCATTAAAACTGTCAGCCCCAAGCCATGCTTTGACTGAGGATTACAAAATTTGGTACACTAATGTAGTGTCTCAGGACCTACAAAAAAGTCTCTTGGAGCCAAGTGCAAAGTCGCACAGGAAGTCGGCCATTTTGGTCCAAGTACGTGATTTAGTGGTTTTCGCACACGTTGTTTAGAGAGTGATGCTCCGTCGCCCTTTTCACCAATCTCCTTCAAACTTGTGCTATATACTCTTAAGACATAGGGGAAAAAAATCAACCGTCGGATTTTAAATAAGTATAAAGGTGTGGGCGTGGCTAAGCCTCAAACTTTGACCTTTCGCCACGCCACTCTTATTTTCACAGCTCCCTATTGGACTCATTTTACCCAATCACCAGGAATCTCTGGTAAATAGCAGCAGACAAGTTGAGGTCACTTGGTCTCCAGTACTGTAAGGTTTTGAAAAAAGGCGGGGCTTTGGGAGCATGGCGAAATTCGCCATCACGCCATGGAAATACGTTTGCCTCTCATTTCTTCATTTATCGTGATATCACCTCGAAATTTGTTGTGAGTGATCCTAGTCTCACCCCCAATAGGAATGGTCAGCTTAAGTTTGTGGGCGTGGCCTACTTTCTGAAATAGCGCCCCCTAGGACCATTAAAACTGTCAGCCCCAAGCCATGCTTTTACTGAGGATTACGAAATTTGGTACACTAATGTGGTGTCTCAGGACCTACAAAAAAGTCTCTTGGAGCCACGTGCAAAGTTGCACAGGAAGTCAGCCATTTTGGTCCAAGTACGCGATTTAGTGGTTTTCGCACACGTTGTTTGGAGAGTGATGCTCCTTCGCCCTTTTCACCAATCTCCTTCAAACTTGTGCTATATACTCTTAAGACATAGGGTAAAAAATTCAACCGTCGGATTTTAAATAAGTATAAAGGTGTGGGCGTGGCTAAGCCTCAAACTTTGACCTTTCGCCACGCCACTCTTTTTTTCACAGCTCCCTATTGGACTCCTTTTACCCAATCACCAGGAATCTCTGGTAAATAGCAGCAGACAAGTTGAGGTCACTTGGTCTCCAGTACTGTAAGGTTTTGAAAAAAGGCGGGGCTTTGGGAGCATGGCGAAATTCGCCATCACGCCATGGAAATACGTTTGCCTCTCATTTCTTCATTTATCGTGATATCACCTCGAAATTTGTTGTGAGTGATCCTAGTCTCACCCCCAATAGAAATGGTCAGCTTAAGTTTGTGCGCGTGGCCTACTTTCTGAAATAGCGCCCCCTAGGACCATTAAAACTGTCAACCCCAAGCCATGCTTTTACTGAGGATTACGACATTTGGTACACTAATGTGGTGTCTCAGGACCTACAAAAAAGTCTCTTGGAGCCACGTGCAAAGTCGCACAGGAAGTCGGCCATTTTGGTCCAAGTACTCGATTTAGTGGTTTTCGCACACGTTGTTTGGAGAGTGATGCTCCATCTCCCTTTTCACCAATCACCTTCAAGCTTCTGCTATACACTCTTAAGACATAGAGGAAAAATTCAACCGTCAGATTTTAAATAAGTAGAAAGGTGTGGGCATGGCTAAGCCTCAAACTTTAACCTGTCGCCATAACATTACTTGACCTGATAACTCCCATGTACACGATCAGATCTATATCAAACTTTGTCTGTGTGATCACTGACCACATCTGAAGACAATGACAATGTGGACAGCTGACATCCCCTAAGTCCCGCCCCCTACTACAGGAAGTCTATTGTTTTATGGTGAAATGCCCATGTTTGTCATGATCTGAAAGCTTTCCAGAGCCCCTAGATAAGTTTAACCTACAATAACTTCAAAAACCGTGGTCAGAAAAGCATTACAGTTGGTCTGTGTCATCACACCACCAGAGTCGTAAAGGTAGAGTATGCCCTAGTTGTGGGACGTGTAATATAATGGCGGGATAAGAGGTGATGCTGAGTCAGGGTGAGGTGCGGATGAGGTGATCGTTTGCGGTTTCTGGTGTCGGGGTGGCCGACATTTCTGTTCCGCAGATGTGCCCTGGTGCCCCGGGCTGCCGGCTAGGCCGGAGCGGCGCGGAGCTGCGAGGGCCGAACGACGCTGCTTGCAGCTTTAATTAGGCCCGAGCAGCGAAGCGCTGCGAAGGCCTATTGTATCTGCTCCGTTTATTATTATTATTTATTATTTTTCTTTTTTTTTCTTCCGCGTCTTTGGGTGGCCTTTAGGGGGTCTTAGCATATCCAAAAAGTCACCAAACTCTGGCCCAATACAGAAAGTGCGTGAAATTTACGTATTTCGCTGGCAATGTGAAATGTTTCGACAGCGCCCCCTGGAAAATTAAAAATACCCCTCCGCTTTGACCTTTTTTCATAGTAGAGTGATGAAATTTGGTACACTTGTAGAACTCAACAATACGCACAGAAAAGCCTCTTGCACCCATGGTCAATATCAAACAGGAAGTCGGCCATTTTGGACTAAAGTGGCCATTTTGACCCCGTTTTGGCCATTTCTAGGGTCTATATTTGGTTGAACAGTTTGGTCATTTTTTGCACTATCGTCTCAAAAATAGTGTACGATCAAACAGAAGCGATGGACGATTAAAATGAGAAAATAAAATTGACTTTTCGTGAATACTGAAGGGGCGGGGCCAGGCCTCAAAGTTCGAGCACTCGCCAAAAAATTTCAAATTGCTATAATTTCATAAATGAAAGGACTACAGTTAAAGTAACTTTCTATGGACAATTGTCATCGCCCCCCAAAGACAAATGAATGGTCGATTGATGATGTCACATAAGCCCCGCCCCCTCAGGACTTAAAAGGTCAAGTTTTACTGGGAAATTTTCCTAAATTCGCCCTTTCAAATAATCATCCCAGATTTGTAGCAGGTAACTGAAGACAAGTTGGGGTTGCTTGGCGTCACTTTATGGGAGTTTTCTGCAGAAGGCGGGGCTGTGGCGGTGCGGCGAAGTCAGGCGTACCGCTTAGGCCTTACGTTTGCCTCCCATTTCGTCATTTCTAGAGATATCGCCACGACACTTCTTGGGAGTGATCCTAGTCCGGCCCCCAAAAGAATCTGATGAGAACATCCGGTGGGCGTGGCCTATTTTCTCAAATAGCGCCCCCTAGGACCATTAAAACTGTCTGCCCCAAGCCCTGCTTTGACTGAGGATTACGAAATTTTACACACTTATGTGGTGTCTCAGGACCTACAAAAAAGTCTCTTGGAGCTAATTGCAAAGTCGCACAGGAAGTCGGCCATTTTGGTCCAAGTACTCGATTTAGTGGTTTTTGCACACGTTGTTTGGAGAGTGATGCTCCGTCGCCCTTTTCACCAATCGCCTTCAAAATTCTGCTATGTACTCTTAAGACAAAGGGGAAAAAATTCAACTGTCGGATTTTAAATAAGTATAAAGGTTTGGGCGTGGCTAAGCCTCAAACTTTGACCTGTCGCCACACCACTCTTTTTTTTCACAGCTCCCTATTGGACTCCTTTTAACCAATCACCAGAAATCACTGGCAAATAGCAGCAGACAAGTTGAGGTCACTTGGTCTATAGTACTGGCAGGTTTTGAATAAAGGCGGGGCTTTGGGAGCATGGCGAAATTCGCCATCACTCCATGGAAATACGATTGTCTCTCATTTCTTCAATCATTGTGACATCGCCACACAATTTCTGATGAGTGATCTTACTCTGACCCCTAATAGAATTGGACAGCTGAAGTTTGTGGGCGTGGCCTATTTTCTGAAATAGCGACCCCTAGGACCATTAAAACTGTCAGCCCCAAGCCATGCTTTGACTGAGGATCACGAAATTTGGCACATTAATGTAGTGTCTCAGGACCTACAAAAAAGTCTCTTGGAGCCAAGCGCAATGTCGCACAGGAGGTCGGCCATTTTGGTCCAAGTACTCGATTTAGTGGTTTTCGCACACGTTATTAGGAGAATGATGTCTCGTCGCCCTTTCCACCGATAACCTTCAAACTCCTGCTATATAGTATTAAGACATAGAGGAAAAAATTCAACCGTCGGATTTTAAATAAGTATAAAGGTGTGGGCGTGGCTAAGCCTCAAAATTACTTGACTGAATAACTCCCATGTGCATGATCAGATCAGTTTCAAACTTTGTCTGTGTGATCACTGACAACATCTGAAGACAGTGACAATGTGGACAGCAGACATCACCTAAGCCCCGCCCCCTGACTACAGGAAGTCTACTGTTTTATGGTGAAATGCCCATATTTGTCCCCTCTAATTTAGTCACCATGACACTAAGGTCATGCACTATCTTCATGATGTTGTAATGACCATTCAGATCTGATAGCTTTTCAGAAAGGGAGGGGCTTTGATGCCATGGCGAATTCTGGCGTGACGCTGTGACCTTACGTTTGACTGTAACTTCCACAAACAGCCTCCGATTTGCCCGAGACTGAACATCACATCACCAGTGTGGTAAAGATAGAGTATCTCCTAGTGGTGAGACGTGTAATGCTGGGCTCAGAGGGGATGCTGAGTCAGGGTGAGGTGTGGACGAGGAGGCCGTTCACGGTTTCTGGTGTCGGGGTGGTTGACTTTCTGTTCTGCCAGACGTGCCATGGTGCCCCCGGCTGCCGGCCAGGATGGAGAAGCGCGGAGCTGGGTTTGGAGAGCGTCGGGGATGGAGCGGAGGGGGAGCGGAAGGAAGGCAAGCAGCTTCGCTGCGAGGGCCGAACGACGCTGCTTGCAGCTTTAATTATTAGGCCCGAACAGTGAAGCTGCGAAGGCCTATTGTATCTGCTCCGTTTATTATTATTTATTATTATTTTTTTTTTCTTCCGCGTCTTTGGGTGGCCTTTAGGGGGTCTTAGCATATCCAAAAAGTCACCAAATTCTGGCTCAATATAGAAAGTGCGTGAAATTTACGTATTTCACTGGCGATGTGAAAGTTCATAAAAAAGTGGCTCGACAGTGCCCCCTAGAAAGTGAAAAATACCCCTCTCCATAAAGCTTAGTTTATCGTACAGTTATGAAATTTGGTATACTGGTAATACTCAACAGTCCGCACAGAAAAGCCTCTTGCAACCATGGTAAATATAAAACAGGAAGTCGGCCATTTTGGGTTGAAATGAGGATTTTTAGCCGTTTTGGCCATTTCTAGGGTCTATATTTGGTTGAACAGTTTGGTCATTTTTCGCACCATCGTCTCAAAAATAGTGCGAGATCGAACAGAAGCGATGGACGATTCAAATGAGACAATAAAATTGACTTTTCGTAAATACTGAAGGGGCGGGGCCAGGCCTCAAAGTTCGAGCACTCGCCAAAAAAATTCAAATTGCTATAATTTCACAAATGAAAGAATTACAGTTAAAACAATTTCTAAGGACAATCGTCATCGCCCCCCGAAGACAAATGAAATGTCGATAGATGATGTCACACAAGCCCCGCCCCCTCAGGACTTAAAAGGTCAAGTTTTACTGGGAAATTTTCCAAAATTCGCCCTTTCAAATAATCACCCCAAATTTGTAGCAGATAACTGAAGGGAAGTGGGGGTTGCATGCCGTCACTTTATGGGTGTTTTCTGCAGAAGGCGGAGCTGTGGCGGCGCGGCGAATTCAGGCGTGCCGCTTAGGCCTTACATTTGCCTCCCATTTAGTCATTTCTAAAGATATCACCACGACACTTCTTGTGAGTGATCCTAGTCCGGCCCCCCAAAAGATCTCATATGAACATCCGGTGGGCGTGGCCTATTTTCTGAAATAGCGCCCCCTAGGTCCATTAAAACTGTCAGCCCCAAGTCATGCTTTGACTGAGGATTATGAAATTTGGCATACTAATGTGGTGTCTCAGGACCTACAAAAAAGTCTCTTGGAGCCAAGTGCAATGTCGCACAGGAAGTCGGCCATTTTGGTCCAAGTACTCGATTTAGTGGTTTTCGCACACGTTGTTTGGAGAGTGATGCTCCATCGCCCTTTTCACCAATCGCCTTCAAACTTCTGCTATATACTCTTAAGACATAGATGAAAAAATTCAACCGTCGGATTTTAAATAAGTATAAAGGTGTGGGCGTGGCTAAAGCTCAAACTTTGACCTGTCACCACGCCACTCTTTTTTTCACAGCTACCTATTGGACTCCTTTTACCCAATCGCCAGCAATCTCTGGCAAGTAGCAGCTGACAAGTTGAGGTCACTTAGTCTCCAGTACTGGCAGGTTTTGAAAAAAGGCGGGGCTTTGGGAGCATGGCAAAATTCACCATCACGCCATGGCAATACGTTTGCCTCTCATTTCTTCAATTATCGTGCAATCGCCACAAAATGTCTGGTGCGTGATCCTAGTCTGAACCCCAATAGATTTGGACAGCTGTAGTTTGTGGGCGTGGCCTATTTTCTGAAATGGCGCCCCCTAGGACCATTAAAACTGTCAGACCCTAGCCATGCTTTGACTGAGGAGTACGAAATCTGGTACACTAATGTGGTGTCTCCGGACCTACAAAAAAGTCTCTTGGAGCCAAGTGCAAAGTCGCACAGCAAGTCGGCCATTTTTGTCCAAGTACTCGATTTAGTGGTTTACGCACACGTTGTTTGGAGAGTGTTGCACCATCGCCCTTTTCACCAATCGCCTTCAAACTTCTGCTATATACTCTTAAGACAAAGGGGGGAAAATCAACCGTCGGATTTTAAATAAGTATAAAGGTGTGGGCGTGGCTAAGCCTCAAACTTTTACCTTTCGCCATTACATTACTTGACTTAACAACTCCCATGTGCATGATCAGATCTAAATCAAACTTTGTGTGATCATTGACCACATCTCAAGACAATGACAATGTGGACAGCTCACATCACCTAAGCCCCGCCCCCTGACTACAGGAAGTCTATTTTTTATGGTGAAATGCCCATATTTGTCCCCTCTAATTTAGTCAACATGACACTAAGGTAATTCACTGTCTTCAGGATGTTGTAATGACCATTCAGATCTGATAGCTTTTCAGAAAGGGATGGGCTTTCATGCCATGGCGAATTCTGTTCTGGTGGACGTTTCTGTTCCGCTGACGTGCCCTGGTGTCCCGGGCTGCCAGACAGGAAGGAGCGGTGGGGAGCTGGTTTTGGACAGCATCGGGGATGGAGCAGAGGGGGTGCGGACGGAGGATGAGCAGCTTCGCTGCGAGGGCCGAACGACGCTGCTTGCAGCTTTAATTATTATTATTATTAGGCCCGAGCAGCAAAGCGCTGCGAAGGCCTCTTGTTTTTGCTCTGTTTATTTTTATTTATTATTCTTAGCCCGCTTTGAATGGCTTTTTGGGGCCCTTATCATACCCCAAAACTCACAATATTTTGCAAAGATGTCAGGGCTGGTGAAAATTTTGATATTTTAAAGGTCCCAAAAAAATCGCAAAGAAAATGGCTGAACAGCGCCCCCTAGAAAGTGAAAAAAAAACCCTCTCCATAAAGCTTAGTTTATCGTACAGTTATGAAATTTGGTACACTTGTAGTACTCAACAGTCCGCACAGAAAAGTCTCTTGCAAGCATGGTCAATATCAAACAGGAAGTCGGCCATTTTGGGTTGAAATGGCGATTTTTAGCCATTTTTGCCGTTTTTAGGGTCCGTTTCTGATTGGATTGCTCGATCATTTTTTGAACCATCATCTCACAAATTGTGTAGAATTGCTCAGAAGGGATGGGCGAACAAAATGAGACAAGGATTCTGAGTTTTCGTATATGATGAAGGGGCGGGGCCAGGCCTCAAAGTTTGACTACTCGCCAAAAATATTTAAATTGCTATAACTTCATAACTGAATGGAATAGAGTTACCAAACTTTCTGTGGTCATTCGTCATCCACCCACAAAGTAAATTGAATGGTCGGATGATGACATCACACAAGCCCCTCCCCCTCAGCACCAAAAAGATCAAATTTTACTGTGAAAGGTCCCAAATTGCCCCATTTCACTTAATCACCACGAATTTGTAGCTGGTAAGTCAAGACAAGTGGGGGTTGCTTGGCGTCACTTTATGGGAGTTTTCGGCAGAGGGCGGGGCTGCGGCGGCGCGGCGAAGTCAGGCGTACCGCCGTGGCCTTACGTTTGCCTCCCATTTCGTCATTTCTAAAGATATCGTCATGAAACTTCTTGTGAGTGATCCTAGTCCGGCTCCCCAAAAAATCTGATGAGAACATCCGGTGGGCGTGGCCTATTTTCTGAAATAGCGCCCCCTAGGTCCATTAAAACTGTCAGCCCCAAGCCATGCTTTGACTGAGGATTACGAAATTTGGTACAGTAATGTCGTGTCTCAGGACCTACAAAAAAGTCTCTTGGAGCCAAGTGCAAAGTCGCACAGGAAGTCGGCCATTTTGGTCCAAGTACGCGATTTAGTGGTTTTCACACATGTTGTTTGGAGAGTGATGCTCCGTCGCCCTTTTCTCCAATCGCCTTCAAACTTCTGCTATATACTCTTAAGACGTAGAGGAAAAAATTCAACCGTCGGATTTTAAATAAGTATAAAGGTGTGGGCGTGGCTAAGCCTCAAACTTTGACCTGTCGCCACGCCACTCTTTTTTTCACAGCTCCCTATTGGACTCCTTTTACCCAATCACCAGGAATCTCTGGCAAATATCAGCACACAAGTTGAGGTCACTTGATCTCCAGTACTGGCAGGTTTTGAAAAAAGGCGGGGCTTTGGGAGCATGGCGAAATTCGCCATCACGCCATGAAAATGCGTTTGCCTCTCATTTCTTCATTTATCGTGATATCACCTCGAAATTCGTTGTGAGTGATCCTAGTCTGACCACCGATAGAAATAGATAGCTGAAGTTTGTGGGCGTGGCCGACATTTTGAAATAGCGCCCCCTAGGACCATTTAAACTGTCAGCCCCAAGCCATGCTTTGACTGAGGATTACGAAATTTGGTACACTAATGTGGTGTCTCAGGACCTACAAAAAAGTCTCTTGGAGCCAAGTGCAAAGTCATACAGGAAGTCGGCCATTTTGGTCCAAGTACTCGATTTAGTGGTTTTCGCACAAGTTGTTTGGAGAGTGATGCTCCGTCGCCCTTTTCACCAATCGCCTTCAAACTTCTGCTATGTACTCTTAAGACAAAGGGGAAAAAATTCAACCGTCGGATTTTAAATAAGTATAAAGGTGTGGGCGT
This sequence comes from Nothobranchius furzeri, assembly GCF_043380555.1. Taxonomy (NCBI): domain Eukaryota; kingdom Metazoa; phylum Chordata; class Actinopteri; order Cyprinodontiformes; family Nothobranchiidae; genus Nothobranchius; species Nothobranchius furzeri. The sequence continues at coordinate 68,196,194 of NC_091753.1, read as the reverse complement.
GGCTAAGCCTCAAACTTTGACCTTTCGCCAATACATTACTTGACTTAATAACTCCCATGTGCATTATCAGATCTACATCAAACTTTGTCTGTGTGATCACTGACCACATCTCAACACAATGACAATGTGGACAGCTGACATCACCTAAGCCCCGCCCCCTGAATACAGGAAGTCTATTGTTTTATGCTGAATTGCCCATATTCGTCCCCTCTAATTTAGTGAACATGACACTAAGGTCATACACTGACTTCATGACGTTGTAATGACCATTCAGATCTGATAGCTTTCCAAAAAGGGAGGGGCTTTGATGCCATGGTGAATGCTGGCGTGACGCCATGACCTTTCATTTGACTGTAATTTCCACAAACGGCCTCCGATTTGCCCTAAACTGAACATGGCAATGAACAATCATGCCCTTTAGCCAATGAGGCACAAATGGTTGGTGAATGTTATATAATGTCACCAAAGCTTACCTCAATGGGACTTTTCTGTAGTTGGTCACAGCGCCCCCTAGATAACGTTATCCTTCAATAACTTTAAAAAACATGGTCAGAATAGCATTAAAGTTGGTCACTGTCATCACATCACCAGTGTGGTTAAGATAGAGGATTCCCTAGTGGTGAGACATAAAATATAATGGTGGGCTCAAAGGGGATGCTGAGTCAGGGTGAGGTGCGGACGAGGTGGCCGTTAGCAGTTTCGGGTGTCGGGGTGGTCGATGTTTCTGTTTCGCAGACGTAGCCGGGTGCCCCGGGCTGCCGGCCAGGCCGGAGCGGCGCGGAGCTGCGAGGGCCGAACGACGCTGCTTGCAGCTTTAATTAGGCCCGAGCAGTGAAGCTGCGAAGGCCTATTGTATCTGCTCCGTTTATTCTTTCTTTCTTTCTTTCTTTCTTTTTTCTTCCGCGTCTTTGAATGGCCTTTAGGGGGTCTTAGCATATTCAAAAAGTCACCAAATTCTGGCTCAATATAGAAAGTGCGTGAAATTTACGTATTTCACTGGCGATGTGAAAGTTCGTAAAAAAGTGGCTGGACAGCGCCCCCTAGAAAGTGAAAAATACCCCTCTCCATAAAGCTTAGTTTATCGTACGGTTATGAAATTTGGTTTACTTGTAGTACTCCACAGTCCGCACAGAAAAGTCTCTTGCAACCATGGTCAATATCAAACAGGAAGTCGGCCATTTTGGGTTGAAATGGCGAATTTTAGCCATTTTGGCCATTTCTAGGGTCTATATTTGGTTGAACAGTTTGGTCATTTTTCGCACGATCGTCTCAAAAATAGTGTGCAATCGAACAGAAGCGATGGACGAATCAAATGAGAAAATAAAATTGACTTTTCGTAAATACTGAAGGGGCGGGGCCAGGCCTCAAAGTTCGAGCACTCGCCAAAAAAATTCAAATTGCTATAATTTCATAAATGAAAGAATTACAGTTAAAGTAACTTTCTGTGGACAATCGTCATCGCCCCCCGAAGACAAATGAATGGTCGATTGATGATGTCACATAAGCCCCGCCCCCTCAGGACTTAAAAGGTCAAGTTTTACTGGGAAATTTTCTAAAATTCGCCCTTTCAAATAATCATCCCAAATTTGTACCAGTTAACTGAAGACAAGTTGGGGTTGCTTGGCGTCACTTTATGGGAGTTTTCTGCAAAAGGCGGGGCTGTGGCGGCACGGCGAAGTCAGGCGTACCACTTAGGCCTTACGTTTGCCTCCCATTTCGTCATTTCTAAAGATATCGCCACGAAACTTCTTGGGAGTGATCCTAGTCCTGCCCCCCAAAAAATGTGATGTGAAAATCTGGTGGGCGTGGCCTATTTTCTGAAATAGCGCCCCCTAGGAGCATTAAAACTGTCAGCCCCAAGCCATGCTTTGACTGAGGATTACGAAATTTGGTACACTAATGTGGTGTCTCAGGACCTACAAAAAAGTCTCTTGGAGCCAAGAACCAAGTCGCACAGGAAGTCGGCCATTTTGGTCCAAGTACTCGATTTAGTGGTTTTCGCACACGTTGTTTGGAGAGTGTTGCACCATCGCCCTTTTCACCAATCACCTTCAAACTTCTGCTATAGACTCTTAAGACAAAGGGGAAAAAATTCAACCTACGGATTTTAAATAAGTATAAAGGTGTGGGCGTGGCTAAGCCTCAAACTTTGACCTGTCGCCACGCCACTCTTTTTTTTCACCGCTCCCTATTGGACTCCTTTTAACCAATCACCACCATTCACTGGCAAATAGCAGCAGACAAGTTGAGGTCACTTGGTCTATAGTACTGGCAGGTTTCGAATAAAGGCGGGGCTTTGGGATCATGGCGAAATTCACCATCACGCCATGGAAATACGTTTGTGTCTCATTTCTTCAATCATTGTGACTTCACCACACAATTTCTGATGAGTGATCTTACTCTGACCCCTAATAGAATTGGACAGCTGAAGTTTGTGGGCGTGGCCTATTTTCTGAAATAGCGCCCCCTAGGACCATTAAAACTATCAGCCCCAAGCCATGCTTTGACTGAGGATCACGAAATTTGGCACACTAATGTACTGTCTCAGGACCTACAAAAAAGTCTCTTGGAGCCAAGTACAATGTCGCACAGGAGGTCGGCCATTTTGGTCCAAGTACTCGATTTAGTGGTTTTTGCACACGTTATTAGGAGAATGATGTCTCGTCGTCCTTTCCACCGATCACCTTCAAACTCCTTCTATATACTCTTAAGACATAGAGGAAAAAATTCAACCGTCGGATTTTAAATAAGTATAAAGGTGTGGGCGTGGCTAAGCCTCAAACTTTGACCAGTCGCCATTACGTTACATGACTTAATAACTCCCATGTGCATGATCAGATCAATGTCAAACTTTGTCTGTGTGATCACTGACCACATGTGAAGACAGTGACAATGTGGACAGCTGACATCACCTAAGACCCGCCCCCTGACTACAGGAAGTCTACTGTTTTATGGTGAAATGCCCATATTTGTCCCCTCTAATTAAGTCAACATGACACTAAGGTCATGCACTGTCTTCATGATGTTGTAATGACCATTCAGATCTGATAGCTTTTCAGAAAGGGAGGGGCTTTGATGCCATGGCGATTTCTGGCGTGACGCTGTGACCTTACGTTTGACTGTAACTTCCACAAACAGCCTCCGATTTGCCCGAGACTGAACATCACATCACCAGTGTGGTAAAGATAGAGTATCTCCTAGTGGTGAGACGTGTAATGGTGGGCTCAGAGGGGATGCTGAGTCAGGGTGAGGTGTGGACGAGGAGGCCGTTCACGGTTTCTGGTGTCGGGGTGGTTGACTTTCTGTTCTGCCAGACGTGCCCTGGTGCCCCCGGCTGCCGGCCAGGACGGAGAAGCGCGGAGCTGGGTTTGGAGAGCGTAGGGGATGGAGCGGAGGGGGTGCGGAAGGAGGGCGAGCAGCTTCGCTGCGAGGGCCGAACGACGCTGCTTGCAGCTTTAATTAGGCCCGAGCAGCGAAGCGCTGCGAAGGCCTATTGTATCTGCTCCGTTTATTTTTTTTATTTTTTTTTTTTCTTTCTTTTTTTTTCTTCCGCGTCTTTGGATGGCCTTTAGGGGGTCTTAGCATATCCAAAAAGTCACCAAATTCTGGCCCAATATAGAAAGTGCGTGAAATTTACGTATTTCACTGGCAACGTGAAAGTTGGTAAAAAAATGTTTCAACAGCGCCCCCTGGAAAATTAAAAATACCCCTCCGCTTTGACCTTTTTTCATAGTAGAGTGATGAAATTTGGTACACTTGTAGAACTCAACAATACGCACAGAAAAGCCTCTTGCACGCATGGTCAATATCAAACAGGAAGTCGGCCATTTTGGACTAAAGTGGCCATTTTGACCCCGTTTTGGCCATTTCTAGGGTCTATATTTGGTTGAACAGTTTGGTCATTTTTCGCACGATCGTCTCAAAAATAGTGTGCGATCGAACAGAAGCGATGGACGATTAAAATGAGACAATAAAATTGACTTTTCGTAAATACTGAAGGGGCGGGACCAGGCCTCAAAGTTCGAGCACTCGCCAAAAAAATTCAAATTGCTATAGATTCATAAATGAAAGAATTACAGTTAAAGAAATGTTCTATGGACAATCGACGTCGCCCTCCGAAGACAAATGAATGGTCGTTTGATGATGTCACATAAGCCCCGCCCCCTCAGGACTTAAAAGGTGAAGTTTTACTGGGAAATTTTCCAAAATTCGCCCTTTCAAATAATCATCCCAGATTTGTAGCAGGTAACTGAAGACAAGTTAGGGTTGCTTGGCGTCACTTTATGGGAGTTTTCTGCAGAAGGCGGGGCTGTGGCGGTGCGGCGAAGTCAGGTGTACCGCTTAGGCCTTACGTTTGCCTCCCATTTCGTCATTTCTAAAGATATCACCACATCACTTCTTGGGAGTGATCCTAGTCCAGCCCGAAAAAGAATCTGATGTGAACATCCGGTGGGCGTGGCCTATTTTCTGAAATAGCGCCCCCTAGGACCATTAAAACTGTCAGCCCCAAGCCATACTTTGGCTGAGGATTACGAAATTTGGTACACTAATGTGGTGTCTCAGGACCTACAAAAAAGTCTCTTGGAGCCAAGTGCAAAGTCGCACAGGAAGTCGGCCATTTTGGTCAAAGTACTCGATTTAGTGGTATTCGCACACGTTGTTTGGAGAGTGTTGCACCATCACCCTTTTCACCAATCACCTTCAAACATCTGCTATACACTCTTAAGACATAGATGAAAAAATTCAACCGTCGGATTTTATATAAGTATAAAGGTGTGGGCGTGGCTAAGCCTCAAACTTTGACCTGTCGCCACGCCACTCTTTTTTTCACAGCTCCCTATCGGACTCCTTTTAACCAATCACCAGCAATCACTGGCAAATAGCAGCAGACAAGTTGAGGTCACTTGGTCTATAGTACTGGCAGGTTTCGAATAAAGGCGGGGCTTTGGGAGCATGGCGAAATTCGCCATCACGCCATGGAAATACGTTTGTCTCTCATTTCTTCAATCATTGTGACATCGCCACACAATTTCTGATGAGTGATCCTACTCTGACCCTTAATAGAACTGCACAGCTGAAGTTTGTGGGCGTGGCCTATTTAATGAAATAGCGCCCCCTAGGACCATTAAAACTGTCAGCCCCAAGCCATGCTTTGACTGAGGATTACGAAATTTGATACACTAATGTGGGGTCTCAGGACCTACAAAAAAGTCTCTTGGAGCCAAGTGCAAAGTCGCGCAGGAAGTCGGCCATTTTGGTCCAAGTACTCGATTTAGTGGTATTCGCACACGTTGTTTGGAGAGTGGTGCACCATTGCCCTTTTCACCAATCGCCTTCAAACATCTGCTATATACCCTTAAGACATAGATGAAAAAATTCAACCGTCGGATTTTATATAAGTATAAAGGTGTGGGCGTGGCTAAGCCTCAAACTTTGACCTGTCGCCACGCCACTCTTTTTTTCACAGCTCCCTATTGGACTCCTTTTAACCAATCACCAGCAATCACTGGCAAATGGCAGCAGACAAGTTGAGGTCACTTGATCTGTAGTACTGGCAGGTTTTGAATAAAGGCGGGGCTTTGGGAGCATGGCGAAATTCGCCATCACGCCATGAAAATACGTTTGTCTCTCATTTCTTCAATCATTGTGACATCACAACAAAATGTCTGATGAGTGATCCTAGTCTGACCCCCAATAGAAATGGACAGCTGAAGTTTGTGGGCGTGGCCTATTTTCTTAAATAGCGCCCCCTAGGACCATTAAAACTGTCAGCCCCAAGCCATGCTTTGACTGAGGATTACGAAATTTGATACACTAATGTGGGGTCTCAGGACCTACAAAAAAGTCTCTTGGAGCCAAGTACAAAGTCGCACAGGAAGTCGGCCATTTTGGTCCAAGTACTCGATTTAGTGGTTTTCGCACACGTTGTTTGGAGTGTTGCACCATCGCCCTTTTCACCAATCGCCTTCAAACTTCTGCTATATACTCTTAAGACAAAGGGAGAAAAATTCAACCATCGGATTTTATATAAGTATAAAAGTGTGGGCGTGGCTAAGCCTCAAACTTTGACCTTTCGCCATTACATCACTTGACTTAACTCCCATGTGCATGATCAGATCTATATCAAACTGTGTCTGTGTGATCATTGACCACATCTCAAGACAATGACAATGTGGACAGCTGACATCACCTAAGCCCCGCCCCCTGACTACAGGAAGTCTATTTTTTATGGTGAAATGCCCATATTTGTCCCCTCTAATTTAGTCAACATGACACTAAGGTCATGCACTGTCTTCATGATGTTGTAATGACCATTCAGATCTGCTAGCTTTTCAGAAAGGGAGGGGCTTTGATGCCATGGCGATTTCTTACTCTGACCCCTAATAGACATGGACAGCTGAAGTTTGTGGGCGTGGCCTATTTTCTGAAATAGCGCCCCCCTAGGACCATTAAAACAATCAGCCCCAAGCCATGCTTTGACTGAGGATCACGAAATTTGGCACACTAATGTAGTGTCTCAGGACCTACAAAAAAGTCTCTTGGAGCCAAGTACAATGTCGCACAGGAGGTCGGCCATTTTTGTCCAAGTTCTCGATTTAGTGGTTTTCGCACACGTTATGAGGAGAATGATGTCTCGTCGTCCTTTCCACCGATCACCTTCAAACTCCTGCTATATACTCTTAAGACATAGAGGAAAAAATTCAACCGTTGGATTTTAAATAAGTATAAAGGTGTGGGCGTGGCTAAGCCTCAAACTTTGACCAGTCGCCATTATGTTACTTGACTTAATAACTCCCATGTGCATGATCAGATCAATTTCAAATTTTGTCTGTGTGATCACTGACCCCATCTGAAGACAGTGACAATGTGGACAGCTTACATCACCTAAGCCCGCCCCCTGACTACAGGAAGTCTACTGTTTTATGGTGAAATGTCCATATTTGTCCCCTCTAATTTAGTCAAGATGACACTAAGGTCATGCACTGTCTTCATGATGTTGTAATGACCATTCAGATCTGATAGCTTTCCAGAAAGGGAGGGGCTTTTATGCCATGGCGAATTCTGGCGTAACGCCGTAACCTTACAATTCAATTTAATGGTGAGCTCAGAGGGGATGCTGAGTCAGGGTGAGGTGCGGACTAGGAGGCCATTTGCGGATTCTGGCGTCGGGGTGGTTGACGATTCTGTTCTGCCAGACGTGCCCTGGTGCCCCGGGCTGCTGGCCAGGCCGGAGCGGCGCAGAGCTGCGAGGGCCGAACGACGCTGCTTGCAGCTTTAATTAGGCCCGAGCAGTGAAGCTGCGAAGGCCTATTGTATCTGCTCCGTTTATTATTATTATTTTTTTTCTTTCTTTCTTTCTTTTTTTTTCTTCCGCGTCTTTGGATGGCCTTTAGGGGGTCTTAGCATATCCAAAAAGTCACCAAATTCTGGCCCAATATAGAAAGTGCGTGAAATTTACATATTTCACTGGCAACCTGAAAGTTGGTAAAAAAATGTTTCAACAGCGCCCCCTGGAAAATTAAAAATACCCCTCCGCTTTGACCTTTTTTCATAGTAGAGTGATGAAATTTGGTACACTTGTAGAACTCAACAATACGCACAGAAAAGCCTCTTGCACCCATGGTCAATATCAAACAGGAAGTCGGCCATTTTGGACTAAAGTGGCCATTTTGACCCCGTTTTGGCCATTTCTAGGGTCTATATTTGGTTTAACAGTTTGGTCATTTTTCGCACGATCGTCTCAAAAATAGTGTGCGATCGAACAGAAGCGATGGACGATTAAAATGAGACAATAAAATTGACTTTTCGTAAATACTGAAGGGGCGGGACCAGGCCTCAAAGTTCGAGCACTCGCCAAAAAAATTCAAATTGCTATAGATTCATAAATGAAAGAATTACAGTTAAAGAAATGTTCTAAGGACAATCGTCGTCGCCCTCCGAAGACAAATGAATGGTCGATTGATGATGTCACATAAGCCCCGCCCCCTCAGGACTTAAAAGGTCAAGATTTACTGGGAAATTTTCCAAAATTCGCCCTTTCCAATAATCACCCCAAATTTGTAGCGGGTAACTGAAGACAAGTTGGGGTTGCTTGGCGTCACTTTATGGGAGTTTTCTCCAGAAGGCGGGGCTGTGGCGGCGCGGCGAAGTCAGGCGTACCGCTTAGGCCTTACGTTTGCCTCCCATTTCGTCATTTCTAGAGATATCGCCACAAAACCTCTTGGGAGTGATCCTAGTTCAGCCCCCCACAAAATGTGATGTGAACATCCGGTGGGCGTGGCCTATTTTCTGAAATAGCGCCCCCTAGGACCATTAAAACTGTCAGCCCCAAGTCATGCTTTGACTGAGGATTATGAAATTTGGCACACTAATGTGGTGTCTCAGGACCTACAAAAAAGTCTCTTGGAGCCAAGTGCAAAGTCGCACAGGAAGTCGGCCATTTTGGTCCAAGTACTCGATTTAGTGGTTTTCGCACACGTTGTTTGGAGAGTGATGCTCCATCGCCCTTTTCACCAATCGCCTTCAAACTTCTGCTATAGACTCTTAAGACATAAAGGAAAAAATTCAACCGTCGGATTTTAAATAAGTATAAAGGTGTGGGCGTGGCTAAGCCTCAAACTTTGACCTGTCACCACGCCACTCTTTTTTTCACAGCTACCTATTGGACTCCTTTTACCCAATCGCCAGCAATCTCTGGCGAATAGCAGCTGACAAGTTGAGTTCACTTAGTCTCCAGTACTGGAAGGTTTTGAAAAAAGGCGGGGCTTTGGGAGCATGGCAAAATTCACCATCACGCCATGGCAATACGTTTGCCTCTCATTTCTTCAATTATCGTGCCATCACCACAAAATGTCTGGTGAGTGATCCTAGTCTGACCCCCAATAGATTTGGACAGCTGTAGTTTGTGGGCGTGGCCTATTTTCTGAAATGGCACCCTCTAGGACCATTAAAACTGTCAGCCCCTAGCCATGCTTTGACTGAGGAGTACGAAATCTGGTACACTAATGTGGTGTCTCCGGTCCTACAAAAAAGTCTCTTGGAGCCAAGTGCAAAGTCGCACAGGAAGTCGGCCATTTTGGTCCAAGTAGTCGATTTAGTGGTTTTCGCACACGTTGTTTGGAGAGTGTTACACCATTGCCCTTTTCACCAATCACCTTCAAACTTCTGCTATAGACTCTTAAGACAAAGGGGAAAAAATTCAACCTACGGATTTTAAATAAGTATAAAGGTGTGGGCGTGGCTAAGCCTCAAACTTTGACCTGTCGCCACGCCACTCTTTTTTTCACAGCTCCCTATTGGACTCCTTTTAACCAATCACCAGCAATCACTGGCAAATAGCAGCAGACAAGTTGAGGTCACTTGGTCTATAGTACTGGCAGGTTTCGAATAAAGTCGGGGCTTTGGGAGCATGGCGAAATTCGCCATCACGCCATGGAAATACGTTTGTCTCTCATTTCTTCAATCATTGTGACATCGCCACACAATTTCTGATGAGTGATCCTACTCTGACCCCTAATAGAATTGGACAGCTGAAGTTTGTGGGCGTGGCCTATTTTCTGAAATAGCGCCAACTAGGACCATTAAAACTGTCAGCCCCAAGCCGTGCTTTGACTGAGGATCACGAAATTTGGCACACTAATGTAGTGTCTCAGGACCTACAAAAAAGTCTCTTGGAGCCAAGCGCAATGTTGCACAGGAGGTCGGCCATTTTGGTCCAAGTACTCGATTTAGTGGTTTTCGCACACGTTATTAGGAGAATGATGTCTCGTCGCCCTTTCCACCGATCACCTTCAAACTCTTGCTATATACTCTTAAGACATAGAGGAAAAGATTCAACCGTCGGATTTTAAATAAGTATAAAGGTGTGGGCGTGGCTAAGCCTCAAACTTTGACCAGTCGCCATTACGTTACTTGACTCAATAACTCCCTTGTGCATGATCAGATCAATTTCAAACTTATTCCGTGTGATCACTGACCACATCTGAAGACAGTGACAATGTGGACAGCTGGCATCACCTAAGCCCCGCCCCCTGACTACAGGAAGTCTTCTGTTTTATGGTGAAATGCCCATATTTGTCCCCTCTAATTTAGTCAACATGACACTAAGGTCATGCACTGTCTTCATGATGTTGTAATGACTATTCAGATCTGATAGCTTTTCAGAAAGGGAGGAGCTTTGATGCCATGGCGATTTCTGGCGTGACGCTGTGACCTTACGTTTGACTGTAATTTCCACAAACAGCCTCCGATTTGCCAGAGACTGAACATCACATCACCAGTGTGGTAAAGATAGAGTATCTCCTAGTGGTGAGATGTGTAATGCTGGGCTCAGAGGGGATGCTGAATCAGGGTGAGGTGTGGACGAGGAGGCCGTTCACGGTTTCTGGTGTCGGGGTGGTTGACTTTCTGTTCTGCCAGACGTGCCCTGGTGCCCCCGGCTGCCGGCCAGGATGGACAAGCGCGGAGCTGGGTTTGGAGAGCTTCGGGGATGGAGCGGAGGGGGTGCGGAAGGAGGGCGAGCAGCTTCGCTGCGAGGGCCGAACGACGCTGCTTGCAGCTTTAATTATTATTCTTTTTTCTTCCGCGTCTTTGAATGGCCTTTAGGGGGTCTTAGCATATCCAAAAAGTCACCAAATTCTGGCCCAATATAGAAAGTGCGTGAAATTTACGTATTTCACTGGCGATGTGAAAGTTCGTCAAAAAGTGACTGAACAGCGCCCCCTAGAAAGTGAAAAATACCCCTCTCCATAAAGCTTAGTTTATCGTACAGTAATGAAATTTGGTATACTTGTAGTACTCAACAGTCCGCACAGAAAAGTCTCTTGCAACCATGGTCAATATCAAACAGGAAGTCGGCCATTTTGGAGTAAAGTGGCCATTTTGACCCCGTTTTGGCCATTTCTAGGGTCTATATTTGGTTGAACAGTTTGGTCATTTTTCGCACCATCGTCTCAAAAATTGTGCGAGATCGAACAGAAGCGATGGACGATTCAAATGAGACAATAAAATTGACTTTTCGTAAATACTGAAGGGGCGGGGCCAGGCCTCAAAGTTCGAGCACTCGCCAAAAAAATTCAAATTGCTATAATTTCATAAATGAAAGAATTACAGTTAAAGAAATGTTCTGTGGACAATTGTCATCGCCCTCCGAAGACAAATGAATGGTCGATTGATGATGTCACATAAGCCCCGCCCCCTCAGGACTTAAAAGGTCAAGTTTTACTGGGAAATTTTCCAAAATTTGCCCTTTCCAATAATCACCCCAAATTTGTAGCGGGTAACTGAAGACAAGTTGGGGTTGCTTGGCTTCACTTTATGGGAGTTTTCTGCAGAAGGCGGGGCTGTGGCGGCGCGGCGAATTCAGGCGTACCGCTTAGGCCTTACGTTTGCCTCCCATTTCGTCATTTCTAGAGATATCGCCACGAAGCTTCTTGTGAGTGATCCTAGTCTGGCCCCCCAAAAGATCTGATGTGAAATTCCGGTGGGCGTGGTCTATTTTCTGAAATAGCGCCCCCTAGGACCATTAAAACTGACAGCCCCAAGCCATGCTTTGACTGAGGATTACGAAATTTGGTACACTAATGTGGTGTCTCAGGACCTACAAAAAAGTCTCTTGGAGCCAAGTGCATTGTCGCACAGGAAGTCGGCCATTTTGGTCCAAGTGCGCAATTTAGTGGTTTTCGCACACGTTGTTTGGAGAGTGATGCTCCGTCGCCCTTTTCACCAATTGCCTTCACACTTCGGCTACATACTCTTAAGACATAGATGAAAAAATTCAACCGTCGGATTTTAACCCTTTGATGCATAATGGTCACTACAGTGGACAGGTACTCAAAATTGTTATTTCCTTATTTTTGCTATTAAGCACAGCTGTTGAAGACTTTATTGCATGTGAGCCCCTCCATTTGGACTTCAGTAAGTCAAGCCACCATATTTCATGTTCAGAATGCACGCTGTCCACTGAGATGGACATGTAATAAAGTATTTGTAAATTAACAAAATGGTACAAAAGATATTTGTTGAAATTTGTTTCATTCACACCTAAAGATGAATGAAAAAAAATGTTTAAAAAATCTTGGTTGAAGATTTCATAATTCATGCATCAGAGGGTTAAATAAGTATAAAGGTGTGGGCGTGGCTAAGCCTCAAACTTTGACCTGTCGCCACGCCACTCTTTTTTTTCACAGCTCCCTATTGGACTCCTTTTAACCAATCACCACCAAACAGTGGTGAATAGCAGCAGACAAGTTGAGGTCACTTGGTCTATAGTACTGGCAGGTTTCGAATAAAGGCGGGGCTTTGGGAGAATGGCGAAATTCGCCATCACGACATGGAAATACGTTTGTCTCTCATTTCTTCAGTCATTGTGACATCGCCATACAAGTTCTGATGAGTGATCCTACTCTGACCCCTAATAGAATTGGACAGCTGAAGTTTGTGGGCGTGGCCTATTTTCTGAAACAGCGCCCCCTAGGACCATTAAAACAGTCAGCCCCAAGCCATGCTTTGACTGAGGATCACAAAATTTGGCACACTAATGTAGTGTACCAGGACCTACAAAAAAGTCTCTTGGAGCCAAGCACAATGTCGCACAGGAGGTCGGCCATTTTGGTCCAAGTACTCAATTTAGTGGTTTTCGCACACGTTATTAGGAGAATGATATCTCCTCGCCCTTTCCACCGATCACCTTCAAACCTCTGCTATATACTCTTAAGACATAGAGGAAAAAATTCAACCGTCGGATTTTAAATAAGTATAAAGGTGTGGGCGTGGCTAAGCCTCAAACTTTGACCAGTCGCCATTACCTTATTTGACTTAACAACTCCCATGTGCATGATCAGATCAATTTCATACTTTGTCTGTGTGATCACTGACCACATCTGAAGACAGTGACAATGTGGACAGCTGACATCACCTAAGCCCCGCCCCCTGACTACAGGAAGTCAACTGTTTTATGGTGAAATGCCCATATTTGTTCCCTCTAATTTAGTCAAGATGACACTAAGGTCATGCACTGTCTTCATGATGTTGTAATGACCATTCAGATCTGATAGCTTTTCAGAAAGGCAGGGGCTTTGATGCCATGGCGATTTCTGACGTGACGCTGTGACCTTACGTTTGACTGTAACTTCCACAAACAGCCTCCGACTTGCCCGAGACTGAACATCGCATCACCAGTGTGGTAAAGATAGAGTATCTCCTAGTGGTGAGACGTGTAATGGTGGGCTCAGAGTGGATGCTGAGTCAGGGTAAGGTGTGGACGAGGAGGCCGTTCACGGTTTCTGGTGTCGGGGTGGTTGACTTTCTGTTCCGCCAGACGTTCCCTGGTGCCCCCGGCTGCCGGCCAGGATGGAGAAGCGCGGAGCTGGGTTTGGAGAGCGTCGGGGATGGAGCGGAGGGGGTGCGGAAGGAGGGCGAGCAGCTTCGCTGCGAGGGCCGAACGACGCTGCTTGCAGCTTTAATTTTCTTTCTTTTTCTTCCGCGTCTTTGGGTGGCCTTTAGGGGGCCTTAGCCTATCCAAAAACTCACCAAATTCTGGCCCAATATAGAAAGTGAGTGAAATTTACGTATTTCACTGGCAACGTGAAAGTTGGTAAAAAAATGTTTCGACAGCGCCCCCTAGAAAATTAAAAATACCCCTCCGCTTTGACCTTTTTTCATAATAGAACGATGAAATTTGGTACACTTGTAGAACTCAACATTACGCACAGAAAAGCCTCTTGCACCCATGGTCAATATCAAACAGGAAGTCGGCCATTTTGGACTAAAGTGGCCATTTTGACCCCGTTTTGGCCATTTCTAGGGTCTATATTTGGTTGAACAGTTTGGTCATTTTTCGCACGATCGTCTCAAAAATAGTGTGCGATCGAACAGAGGCGATGGACGATTAAAATGAGACAATAAAATTGACTTTTTGTAAATACTGAAGGGGCGGGACCAGGCCTCAAAGTTCGAGCACTCGCCAAAAAAATTCAAATTGCTATAGATTCATAAATGAAAGAATTACAGTTAAAGAAATGTTCTATGGACAATCGTCGTCGGCCTACGAAGACAAATGAATGGTCGATTGATGATGTCACATAAGCCCCGCCCCCTCAGGACTTAAAAGGTCAAGTTTTACTGGGAAATTTTCCAAAATTCGCCCTTTCCAATAATCACCCCAAATTTGTAGCGGGTAACTGAAGACAAGTTGGGGTTGCTTGGCGTCACTTTATGGGAGTTTTCTCCAGAAGGCGGGGCTGTGGCGGCGCGGCGAAGTCAGGCGTACCGCTTAGGCCTTACGTTTGCCTCCCATTTCGTCATTTCTAGAGATATCGCCACGAAACGTCTTGGGAGTGATCCTAGTCTGGCCCCCCAAAAGATCTGATGTGAAATTCTGGTGGGCGTGGTCTATATTCTGAAATAGCGCCCTCTAGGACCATTAAAACTGACAGCCCCAAGCCATGCTTTGACTGAGGATTACGAAATTTGGTACACTAATGTGGTGTCTCAGGACCTACAAAAAAGTCTCTTGGAGCCAAATGCAATGTCGCACAGGAAGTCGGCCATTTTGGTCCAAGTGCGCGATTTAGTGGTTTTCGCACACGTTGTTTGGAGATTGATGCTCCGTCGCCCTTTTCACCAATCGCCTTCACACTTCTGCTATATACTCTTAAGACATAGATGAAAAAATTCAACCGTCGGATTTTAAATAAGTATAAAGGTGTGGGCGTGGCTAAGCCTCAAACTTTGACCTGTCGCCACGCCACTCTTTTTTTCACAGCTCCCTATTGGACTCCTTTTAACCAATCACCACCAAACAGTGGCAAATAGCAGCAGACAAGTTGAGGTCACTTGGTCTATAGTACTGGCAGGTTTCGAATAAAGGCGGGGCTTTGGGAGCATAGCAAAATTCGCCATCACGACATGGAAATACATTTGTCTCTCATTTCTTCAGTCATTGTGACATCGCCACACAAGTTCTGATGAGTGATCCTACTCTGACCCCTAATAGAATTGGACAGCTGAAGTTTGTGGGCGTGGCCTATTTTCTGAAACAGCGCCCCCTAGGACCATTAAAACAGTCAGCCCCAAGCCATGCTTTGACTGAGGTTCACAAAATTTGGCACACTAATGTAGTGTATCAGGACCTACAAAAAAGTCTCTTGGAGCCAAGCGCAATGTCGCACAGGAGGTCGGCCATTTTGGTCCAAGTACTCAATTTAGTGGTTTTCGCACACGTTATTAGGAGAATGATATCTCCTCGCCCTTTCCACCGGTCACCTTCAAACTCCTGCTATATACTCTTAAGACATAGAGGAAAAAATTCAACCGTCGGATTTTAAATAAGTATAAAGGTGTGGGCGTGGCTAAGCCTCAAACTTTGACCAGTCGCCATTACGTTACTTGACTTAATAACTCCCATGTGCATGATCAGATCAATTTCAAACTTTGTCTGTGTGATCACTGACCACATCTGAAGACAGTGAAAATGTGGACAGCTGACATCACCTAAGCCCCGCCCCCTGACTACAGGAAGTCTATTTTTTATGGTGAAATGCCAATATTTGTCCCATCTAATTTAGTCAACATGACACTAAGGTCATGCACTGTCTTCATGATGTTGTAATGACCATTCAGATCTGCTAGCTTTTCAGAAAGGGAGGGGCTTTGATGCCATGGCGAATTCTGGCGTGACGCTGTGACCTTACGTTTGACTATAACTTCCACAAGCAGCCTACGATTTGCCCGAGACTGAACATCACATCACCAGTGTGGTAAAGATAGAGTATCTCCTAGTGGTGAGACGTGTAATGCTGGGCTCAGAGGGGATGCTGAGTCAGGGTGAGGTGTGGACGAGGAGGCCGTTCACGGTTTCTGATGTCGGGGTGGTTGACGTTTCTGTTCTGCCAGACGTACCCTGGTGCCCCAGGCTGCCGGCCAGGACGGAGCGGCGCGGAGCTGGGTTTGGAGAGCATTGGGGATGGAGCGGAGGGGAGGGCGGACGGAGGGCGAGCAGCTTCACTGCGAGGACCGAACGACGCTGCTTGCAGCTTTAATTAGGCCCGAGCAGCGAAGCGCTGCGAAGGCCTATTGTATCTGCTCCGTTTCTTTTTTTTTTCTTTCTTTCTTTCTTTTTTTTTTTTTTCTTTTTTTTTCTTCCGCGTCTTTGGACGGCCTTTAGTGGGTCTTAGCATATCCAAAAACTCACCAAATTCTTCTTTTTCTTCCGCGTCTTTGGGTGGCCTTTAGGGGGCCTTAGCCTATCCAAAAACTCACCAAATTCTGGCCCAATATAGAAAGTGAGTGAAATTTACGTATTTCACTGGCAACGTGAAAGTTGGTAAAAAAATGTTTCGACAGCGCCCCCTAGAAAATTAAAAATACCCCTCCGCTTTGACCTTTTTTCATAATAGAACGATGAAATTTGGTACACTTGTAGAACTCAACATTACGCACAGAAAAGCCTCTTGCACCCATGGTCAATATCAAACAGGAAGTCGGCCATTTTGGACTAAAGTGGCCATTTTGACCCCGTTTTGGCCATTTCTAGGGTCTATATTTGGTTGAACAGTTTGGTCATTTTTCGCACGATCGTCTCAAAAATAGTGTGCGATCGAACAGAAGCGATGGACGATTAAAATGAGACAATAAAATTGACTTTTTGTAAATACTGAAGGGGCGGGACCAGGCCTCAAATTTCGAGCACTCGCCAAAAAAATTCAAATTGCTATAGATTCATAAATGAAAGAATTACAGTTAAAGAAATGTTCTATGGACAATCGTCGTCGGCCTACGAAGACAAATGAATGGTCGATTGATGATGTCACATAAGCCCCGCCCCCTCAGGACTTAAAAGGTCAAGTTTTACTGGGAAATTTTCCAAAATTCGCCCTTTCCAATAATCACCCCAAATTTGTAGCAGGTAACTGAAGACAAGTTGGGGTTGCTTGGCGTCACTTTATGGGAGTTTTCTCCAGAAGGCGGGGCTGTGGCGGCGCGGCGAAGTCAGGCGTACCGCTTAGGCCTTACGTTTGCCTCCCATTTCGTCATTTCTAGAGATATCGCCACGAAACGTCTTGGGAGTGATCCTAGTCTGGCCCCCCAAAAGATCTGATGTGAAATTCTGGTGGGCGTGGTCTATATTCTGAAATAGCGCCCTCTAGGACCATTAAAACTGACAGCCCCAAGCCATGCTTTGACTGAGGATTACGAAATTTGGTACACTAATGTGGTGTCTCAGGACCTACAAAAAAGTCTCTTGGAGCCAAGTGCAATGTCGCACAGGAAGTCGGCCATTTTGGTCCAAGTGCGCGATTTAGTGGTTTTCGCACACGTTGTTTGGAGATTGATGCTCCGTCGCCCTTTTCACCAATCGCCTTCACACTTCTGCTATATACTCTTAAGACATGGATGAAAAAATTCAACCGTCGGATTTTAAATAAGTATAAAGGTGTGGGCGTGGCTAAGCCTCAAACTTTGACCTGTCGCCACGCCACTCTTTTTTTCACAGCTCCCTTTTGGACTCCTTTTAACCAATCACCACCAAACAGTGGCAAATAGCAGCAGACAAGTTGAGGTCACTTGGTCTATAGTACTGGCAGGTTTCGAATAAAGGCGGGGCTTTGGGAGCATAGCAAAATTCGCCATCACGACATGGAAATACATTTGTCTCTCATTTCTTCAGTCATTGTGACATCGCCACACAAGTTCTGATGAGTGATCCTACTCTGACCCCTAATAGAATTGGACAGCTGAAGTTTGTGGGCGTGGCCTATTTTCTGAAACAGCGCCCCCTAGGACCATTAAAACAGTCAGCCCCAAGCCATGCTTTGACTGAGGTTCACAAAATTTGGCACACTAATGTAGTCTATCAGGACCTACAAAAAAGTCTCTTGGAGCCAAGCGCAATGTCGCACAGGAGGTCGGCCATTTTGGTCCAAGTACTCAATTTAGTGGTTTTCGCACACGTTATTAGGAGAATGATATCTCCTCGCCCTTTCCACCGATCACCTTCAAACTCCTGCTATATACTCTTAAGACATAGAGGAAAAAATTCAACCGTCGGATTTTAAATAAGTATAAAGGTGTGGGCGTGGCTAAGCCTCAAACTTTGACCAGTCGCCATTACGTTACTTGACTTAATAACTCCCATGTGCATGATCAGATCAATTTCAAACTTTGTCTGTGTGATCACTGACCACATCTGAAGACAGTGAAAATGTGGACAGCTGACATCACCTAAGCCCCGCCCCCTGACTACAGGAAGTCTATTTTTTATGGTGAAATGCCAATATTTGTCCCATCTAATTTAGTCAACATGACACTAAGGTCATGCACTGTCTTCATGATGTTGTAATGACCATTCAGATCTGCTAGCTTTTCAGAAAGGGAGGGGCTTTGATGCCATGGCGAATTCTGGCGTGACGCTGTGACCTTACATTTGACTATAACTTCCACAAACAGCCTACGATTTGCCCGAGACTGAACATCACATCACCAGTGTGGTAAAGATAGAGTATCTCCTAGTGGTGAGACGTGTAATGCTGGGCTCAGAGGGGATGCTGAGTCAGGGTGAGGTGTGGACGAGGAGGCCGTTCACGGTTTCTGATGTCGGGGTGGTTGACGTTTCTGTTCTGCCAGACGTACCCTGGTGCCCCAGGCTGCCGGCCAGGACGGAGCGGCGCAGAGCTGGGTTTGGAGAGCATTGGGGATGGAGCGGAGGGGAGGGCGGACGGAGGGCGAGCAGCTTCACTGCGAGGACCGAACGACGCTGCTTGCAGCTTTAATTAGGCCCGAGCAGCGAAGCGCTGCGAAGGCCTATTGTATCTGCTCCGTTTCTTTTTTTTTTTCTTTCTTTCTTTCTTTTTTTTTTTTTTCTTTTTTTTTCTTCCGCGTCTTTGGACGGCCTTTAGTGGGTCTTAGCATATCCAAAAACTCACCAAATTCTGGCCCAATATAGAAAGTGCGTGAAATTTACGTATTTCACTGGCAATGTGAAAGTTGGTATAAAAGTGTTTCAACAGCGCCCCCTGGAAAATTAAAAATACCCCTCCGCATTGACCTTTTTTCATAGTAGAGTGATAAAATTTGGTACACCTGTAGAATTCAACAATACGCACAGAAAAGCCTCTTGCACCCATGGTCAATATCAAACAGGAAGTCGGCCATTTTGGACTAAAGTGGCCATTTTTACCCCATTTTGGCCATTTCTAGGCTCTATATTTGGTTGAACAGTTTGATCATTTTTCGCACGATTGTCTCAAAAATAATGTGCGATCGAACAGAAGCGATGGACGAATCAAATGAGAAAATAAAACTGACTTTTCGTAAATACTGAAGGGGCGGGGCCAGGCCTCAAAGTTCGAGCACTCGCCAAAAAAATTCAAATTGCTATAATTTCATAAATGAAAGAATTACAGTTAAAGTAATTTGCTATGGACAATCGTCATCGCCCCCCGAAGACAAATGAATGGTTGATTGATGATGTCACATAAGCCCCGCCCCCTCAGGCCTTAAAAGGTCAAGTTTTACTGGGAAATTGTCCAAAATTCGCCCTTTGTACTAATCACCCCATATTTCTAGCAGGAAACTGAAGACAAGTTGGGGTTGCTTGGCGTCACTTTATGGGAGTTTTCTCCAGAAGGCGGGGCTGTGGCAGCGCGGCGAAGTCATGCGTACCGACGTGGCCTTACGTTTGCCTACCATTTCGTCATTTCTAAAGATATCGCCACAAAACCTCTTGGGAGTGATCCTAGTCCAGCCCCCCAAAAAATTTGATGTGAACATCCGGTGGGCGTGGCCTATTTTCTGAAATAGCGCCCCCTAGGACCATTAAAACTGTCAGCCCCAAGCCATGCTTTGACTGAGGATTTTGAAATTTGGTACACTAATGTGGTGTCTCAGGACCTACAAAAAAGTCTCTTGGAGCCAAATGTAAAGTTGCACAGGAAGTCAGCCATTTTGGTCCAAGTACTCGATTTACTGGTTTTCGCACACGTTGTTTGGAGAGTGATGCTCCATCGCTCTTTTCACCAATCGCCTTCAAACTTCTCTTATATACTCTTAAGACATGAAGGAAAAATTTCAACCGTCGGATTTTAAATAAGTTTAAAGGTGTGGGCGTGGCTAAGCCTCAAACTTTGACCTGTCGCCACGCCACTCTTTTTTTCACAGCTCCCTATTGGATTCCTTTTACCCAATCACCAGCAATCTCTGGCAAATAGCAGCTGACAAGTTGAGGTCACTTGGTCTGCAGTACTGGCAGGTTTGAAAAAAAGGCGGGGCTTTGGGAGCATGGCGAAATTTGCCATCACGCCATGGCAATACGTTTGTCTCTCATTTCTTCAATCATTGTGACATCGCCACACAATTTCTGATGAGTGATCCTACTCTGACCCCTAATAGAACTGCACAGCTGAAGTTTGTGGGCGTGGCCTATTTAATGAAATAGCGCCCCCTAGGACCATTAAAACTGTCAGCCCCAAGCCATGCTTTGACTGAGGATTACGAAATTTGATACACTAATGTCGGGTCTCAGGACCTACAAAAAAGTCTCTTGGAGCCAAGTGCAAAGTCGCGCAGGAAGTCGGTCATTTTGGTCCAAGTACTCGATTTAGTGGTATTCGCACACGTTGTTTGGAGAGTGTTGCACCATTGCCCTTTTCACCAATCGCCTTCAAACATCTGCTATATACTCTTAAGACATAGATGAAAAAATTCAACCGTCGGATTTTATATAAGTATAAAGGTGTGGGCGTGGCTAAGCCTCAAACTTTGACCTGTCGCCACGCCACTCTTTTTTTCACAGCTCCCTATTGGACTCCTTTTAACCAATCACCAGCAATCACTGGCAAATGGCAGCAGACAAGTTGAGGTCACTTGATCTATAGTACTGGCAGGTTTTGAATAAAGGCGGGGCTTTGGGAGCATGGCGAAATTTGCCATCACGCCATGGCAATACGTTTGCCTCTCATTTCTTCAATTATCGTAACATCGCCACAAAATGTCTGGTGAGTGATCTGAGTCTGACCCCCAATAGAACTGGACAGCTGAAGTTTGTGGGCGTGGCCTATTTTCTGAAATAGCGCCCCCTAGGACCATTAAAACTGTCAGCCCCAAGCCAAGCTTTGACTGAGGATCACGAAATTTGGTACACTAATGTAGTGTCTCAGGACCTACAAAAAAGTCTCTTGGAGCCAAGTGCAAAGTCGCACAGGAGGTCGGCCATTTTGGTCCAAGTACTTGATTTAGTGGTTTTCGCACATGTTGTTTGGACCTTGATGCCCCGTCGCCCTTTTCACCGATCACCTTCAAACATCTGCTATGTGCTCTTAAGACAAAGGGGAAAAAATTCAACCGTCGGATTTTAAATAAGTATCAAGGTGTGGGCGTGGCTAAGCCTCAAACTTTGACCTTTCGCCATTACATTACTTGACTTAACTCCCATGTGCATGATCAGATCGTATATCAAACGTTGTCTGTGTGATCACTGACCACATCTGAAGACAATGATAATGTGGACAGCTGACATCACCTATGCCCCGCCCCCTGACTATTGGAAGTCTAGTTTTATGGTGAAATGCCCATATTTGTCCCCTCTAATTTAGTCAACATGACACTAAGGTCATGCACTGTCTTCATGATGTTGTAATGACCATTCAGATCTGCTAGCTTTTCAGAAAGGGAGGGGCTTTGATGCCATGGCGAATTCTGGCATGACGCCGTGACCTTACAATTCAATTTAATGGTGAGCTCAGAGGGGATGCTGAGTCAGGGTGAGGTGCGGACTAGGAGGCCATTTGCGGTTTCTGGTGTCGGGGTGGTTGACGTTTCTGTTCTGCCAGACGTGCCCTGGTGCCCCGGGCTGCCGGCCAGGCCGGAGCGGCGCGGAGCTGCGAGGGCCGAACGACGCTGCTTGCAGCTTTAATTAGGCCCGAGCAGCGAAGCACTGCGAAGGCCTATTGTATCTGCTCCGTTTATTATTATTACGCTTTCTTTTTTCTTCCGCGTCTTTGGGTGGCCTTTAGGGGGTCTTAGCATATCCAAAAACTCACCAAATTCTGGCCCAATATAGAAAGTGCGTGAAATTTACGTATTTCACTGGCGATGTGAAAGTTGATAAAAAAGTGGCTCGACAGCGCCCCCTAAAGAGTGAAAAATACCCCTCTCCATAAAGCTTAGTTTATCGTACAGTTATGAAATTTGGTATACTGGTACTACTCAACAGTCCGCACAGAAAAGCCTCTTGCAACCATGGTCAATATAAAACAGGAAGTCGGCCATTTTGGGTTGAAATGGCGATTTTTAGCCGTTTTGGCCATTTCTAGGGTCTATATTTGGTTGAACAGTCTCGTCATTTTTCGTACCATCGTCTCAAACATAGTGTGCCATCGAACAGAAGCGATGGACGATTCAAATGAGAAAATAAAATTGACTTTTCGTAAATACTGAAGGGGCGGGGCCAGGCCTCAAAGTTCGAGCACTCGCCAAAAAAATTCAAATTGCTATAATTTCTTAAATGAAAGAATTACAGTTAACATAACTTTCTATGGATAATCGTCATCGCCCCCCGAAGGCAAATGAATGGTCGTTGGATGATGTCACACAAGCCCCGCCCCTCAGGACTTAAAAGGTCAAGTTTTACTGGGAAATTTTCCAAAATTCACCCTTTCGAATAATCAGCCCAAATTTGTAGCAGGTAACTGAAGAGAAGTTGGGGTTGCTTGGCGTCACTTTATGGGAGTTTTCTGCAGAAGGCGGGGCTGTGGCGGCGCGGCGAAGTCAGGCGTACCGCCGTGGCCATACGTGTGCCTCCCATGTCGTCATTTCTATAGATACAGTCACGAATCGTCTTGTGAGCTGTCCTAGTCTGGCCCCCAAAAAGATCTCATGTGAACATCCGGTGGGCGTGGCCTATTTTCTGAAATAGCGCCCCCTAGGTCCATTAAAACTGTCAGCCCCAAGCCATGCTTTGACTGAGGAGTACGAAATTTGGTACACTAATGTGGGGTCTCAGGACCTACAAAAAAGTCTCTTGGAGCCAAGTGCAAAGTCGCACAGGAAGTCAGCCATTTTGGTCCAAGTACTCGATTTAGTGGTTTTCACACACGTTGTTTGGAGAGTGTTGCACCATCGCCCTTTTCACCAATCGCCTTCAAACTTCTGCTATATACTCTTAAGACAAAGCGGGAAAAATTCAACCGTCGGATTTTATACAAGTATAAAGGTGTGGGCGTGGCTAAGCCTCAAACTTTGACCTTTCGCCATTACATTACTTGACTTAACAACTCCCATGTGCATGATCAGATCTATATCAAACTCTGTCTGTGTGATCATTGACCACATCTCAAGACAATGACAATGTGGACAGCTGACATCACCTATGCCCCGCCCCTTGACTACAGGAAGTCTATTTTTTAATGGTGAAATGCCCATATTTGTCCCCTCTACTTTAGTCTACATGACACTAAGGTCATGCACTGTCTTCATGATGTTGTAATGACCATTCAGATCTGATAGCTTTTCAGAAAGGGAGGGGCTTTGATGCCACGGCGAATTCTGGCGTGACGCCGTGACCTTAAGTTTGACTGTAACTGCAATCAACACATGTATGTGATTACTTGTTCAATTCACTTTAACTCCACCCACTTACAGCTTTTTGTCTCTAGATGACCCATGCAACGTTTGATTGATGCCAAATTAACAGAAAACCATCTTTGATGACCAAAGATGTCCTCTATGGCATTTAGTTGTAAATGGTGACAACGCCCCCTAGATGGGTTCAAACTTTATTAACTTCTAAAGTCAAAGTCAGAATGGGATTATACTTGGCTTGTGACATCACGTGACTGCACCAAACACATTGATGTGGTTGTTGGTTCAAATCCCTGTAGCTCCGCCCCTTTCAGCTCACTGGCTTTAGATAACACACACAACGTCCGTTTGATGCCAAAATAACAGAAAACTGTCTTTGTCAACCAAAGCTGACCTCAATGGGATTTTTCTGTAATTGATCACAGCGCCCCCTAGATAACTTTAACTTTCGATAACTTTAATAAATATGGGCAGAAAAGCACTAAAGTTGGTCTGTGTCATCACACCAACAGTGTGCTAAAGATAGAGTATGCCCTAGTGGTGAGACATGTAATATAATGATATGCTCCGAGGGGATGCTGATTCAGGGTGAGGTGTGGACGAGGTGACCGTTAGCTGTTCTTGGTGTCGGGGTGGTGGACGTTTCAGTCCGTGGGCGTGCCCTGGTGCCCCGGGCTGCCGGCCAGGACGGAGCGGCGGGGAGCTGGGTTTGGAGAGCGTTGGGGATGGCGCGGAGGGGGTGCGGAAGGAGGGTGAGCAGCTTCGCTGCGAGGGCCGAATGACGCTGCTTGCAGCTTTAATTATTATTTTTTTTTTTCTTCCGCGTCTTTGGGTGGCCTTTAGGGGGTCTTAGCATATCCAAAAAGTCACCAAATTCTGGCCCAATATAGAAAGTGCGTGAAATTTACGTATTTCACTGGCGATGTGAAAGTTCATAAAAAAGTGGCTGAACAGCGCCCTCTAGAAAGTGAAAAATACCCCTCTCCATAAAGCTTAGTTTATCGTACAGTTATGAAATTTGGTTTACTTGTAGTACTCAACAGTCCGCACAGAAAAGTCTCTTGCAACCATGGTCAATATCAAACAGGAAGTCGGCCATTTTGGGTTGAAATGGCGATTTTTAGCCGTTTTGGCCATTTCTAGGGTCTATATTTGGTTGAACAGTTTGGTCATTTTTAGCACGATCGTCTCAAAAATAGTGTGCAATCGAACAGAAGCGATGGACGATTAAAATGAGACAATAAAATTGACTTTTCGTAAATACTGAAGGGGCGGGGCCAGGCCTCAAAGTTCGAGCACTCGCCAAAAAAATTCAAATTGCTATAATTTCATAAATGAAAGAATTACAGTTAAAGTAACTTTCTATGGACAATCGGCATCGCCCCCCGAAGACAAATGAATGGTCGATTGATGATGTCACATAAGCCCCGCCCCCTCAGGACTTAAAAGGTCAAGTTTTACTGGGAAATTTTCAAAAATTCACCCTTTCAAATAATCATCCCAAATTTGTAGCAGGTAACTGAAGACAAGTTGGGGTTGCTTGGCGTCACTTTATGGGAGTTTTCTGCAGAAGGCGGGGCTGTGGCGGCGCGGCGAAGTCAGGCGTACCGACGTGGCCTTACGTTTGCCTTCCATTTCGTCATTTCTAGAGATATCGCCACGACACTTCTTGGGAGTGATCCTAGTCCGGCCCCAAAAAGAATCTGATGTGAACATCTGGTGGGCGTGGCCTATTTTCTGAAATAGCGCCCCCTAGGACCATTTAAACTGTCAGCCCCAAGCCATGCTTTGACTGAGGAGTACGAGATTTGGTACACTAATATGGTGTCTCAGGACCTACAAAAAAGTCTCTTGGAGCCAAGTGCAAAGTCGCACAGGAAGTCGGCCATTTTGGTCCAAGTACTCGATTTAGTGGTTTTCGCACACGTTGTTTGGAGAGTGATGCTCCATCACCCTTTTCACCAATCACCTTCAAACATCTGCTATACACTCTTAAGACATAGAAGAAAAAATTCAACCGTCGGATTTTAAATAAGTATAAAGGTGTGGGCGTGGCTAAGCCTCAAACTTTGACTTGTCGCCACGCCACTCTTTTTTTCACAGCTCCCTATTGGACTCCTTTTACTCAATCACCAGCAATCACTGACAAATAGCAGCAGACAAGTTGAGGTCACTTGGTCTATAGTACTGGCAGGTTTCGAATAAAGGCGGGGCTTTGGGAGCATGGCGAAATTTGCCATCATGCCATGGAAATACGTTTGTCTCTCATTTCTTCAATCATTGTGACATCGCCACACAATTTCTGATGAGTGATCCTACTCTGACCCATAATAGAAATGGACAGCTGAAGTTTGTGGGCGTGGCCTATTTTCTGAAATAACGCCCCCTAGGACCATTAAAACTGTCAGCCCCAAGCCATGCTTTCACTGAGGAACACGAAATTTGGCACACTAATGTGGTGTCTCAGGACCTACAAAAAAGTCTCTTGGAGCTAAGTGCAAAGTCGCACAGGAAGTCGGCAATTTTGGTCCAAGTACTCGATTTAGTGGTTTTCGCACACGTTGTTTGGAGAGTGTTGCACCATCGCCGTTTTCACCAATCGCCTTCAAACTTCTGCTACATACTCTTAAGACAAAAGGGGAAAAATTCAACCATCGGATTTCAAATAAGTATAAAGGTGTGGGCGTGGCTAAGCCTCAAACCTTGACCTTTCGCCATTACATTCCTTGACTTAACAACTCCCATGTGCATGATCAGATCTATATCAAACTGTGTCTGTGTGATCATTGACCAAATCTCAAGACAATGACAATGTGGACAGCTGACATCACCTAAGCCCCGCCCCCTGACTACAGGAAGTCGATTTTTTCATGGTGAAATGCCCATATTTGTCCCCTCTAATTTAGTGAACATGACACTAAGGTAATGCACTGTCTTCATGATGTTGTAATGACCATTCAGATCTGATAGCTTTTCAGAAAGGGAGGGGATTTGATGCCATGGCGAATTCTGGCGTGACGCTGTGACCTTACGTTTGACTGTAACTTCCACAAACAGCCTCCGATTTGCCCGAGACTGAACATCACATCACCAGTGTGGTAAAGATAGAGTATCTCCTAGTGGTGAGACGTGTAATGGTGGGCTCAGAGGGGATGCTGAGTCAGGGTGAGGTGTGGACGAGGAGGCCGTTCACGGTTTCTGGTGTCGGGGTGGTTGACTTTCTGTTCCGCCAGACGTGCCCTGGAGCCCCCGGCTGCCGGCCAGGACGGAGAAGCGCGGAGCTGGGTTTGGAGAGCATCTGGGATGGAGCGGAGGGGGCACGGACGGAGGACGAGCAGCTTCGCTGCGAGGGCCGAACGACGCTGCTTTCAGCTTTAATTAGGCCCGAGCAGTGAAGCTGCGAAGGCCTATTGTATCTGCTCCGTTTATTCTTTCTTTCTTTCTTTCTTTTTTCTTCCGCGTCTTTGAATGGCCTTTAGGGGGTCTTAGCATATTCAAAAAGTCACCAAATTCTGGCTCAATATAGAAAGTGCGTGAAATTTACGTATTTCACTAGCGATGTGAAAGTTCGTAAAAAAGTGGCTGGACAGCGCCCCCTAGAAAGTGAAAAATACCCCTCTCCATAAAGCTTAGTTTATCGTACGGTTATGAAATTTGGTATACTTGTAGTACTCCACAGTCCGCACAGAAAAGTCTCTTGCAACCATGGTCAATATCAAACAGGAAGTCGGCCATTTTGGGTTGAAATGGCGAATTTTAGCCATTTTGGCCATTTCTAGGGTCTATATTTGGTTGAACAGTTTGGTCATTTTTCGCACGATCGTCTCAAAAATAGTGTGCAATCGAACAGAAGCGATGGACGATTCAAATGAGAAAATAAAATTGACTTTTCGTAAATACTGAAGGGGCGGGGCCAGGCCTCAAAGTTCGAGCACTCGCCAAAAAAATTCAAATTGCTATAATTTCATAAATGAAAGAATTACAGTTAAAGTAACTTTCTGTGGACAATCGTCATCGCCCCCCGAAGACAAATGAATGGTCGATTGATGATGTCACATAAGCCCCGCCCCCTCAGGACTTAAAAGGTCAAGTTTTACTGGGAAATTTTCTAAAATTCGCCCTTTCAAATAATCATCCCAAATTTGTACCAGTTAACTGAAGACAAGTTGGGGTTGCTTGGCGTCACTTTATGGGAGTTTTCTGCAGAAGGCGGGGCTGTGGCGGCACGGCGAAGTCAGGCGTACCACTTAGGCCTTACGTTTGCCTCCCATTTCGTCATTTCTAAAGATATCGCCACGAAACTTCTTGGGAGTGATCCTAGTCCTGCCCCCCAAAAAATGTGATGTGAAAATCCGGTGGGCGTGGCCTATTTTCTGAAATAGCGCCCCCTAGGAGCATTAAAACTGTCAGCCCCAAGCCATGCTTTGACTGAGGATTACGAAATTTGGTACACTAATGTGGTGTCTCAGGACCTACAAAAAAGTCTCTTGGAGCCAAGAACCAAGTCGCACAGGAAGTCGGCCATTTTGGTCCAAGTACTCGATTTAGTGGTTTTCGCACACGTTGTTTGGAGAGTGTTGCACCATCGCCCTTTTCACCAATCACCTTCAAACTTCTGCTATAGACTCTTAAGACAAAGGGGAAAAAATTCAACCTACGGATTTTAAATAAGTATAAAGGTGTGGGCGTGGCTAAGCCTCAAACTTTGACCTGTCGCCACGCCACTCTTTTTTTTCACCGCTCCCTATTGGACTCCTTTTAACCAATCACCACCATTCACTGGCAAATAGCAGCAGACAAGTTGAGGTCACTTGGTCTATAGTACTGGCAGGTTTCGAATAAAGGCGGGGCTTTGGGATCATGGCGAAATTCACCATCACGCCATGGAAATACGTTTGTGTCTCATTTCTTCAATCATTGTGACATCACCACACAATTTCTGATGAGTGATCTTACTCTGACCCCTAATAGAATTGGACAGCTGAAGTTTGTGGGCGTGGCCTATTTTCTGAAATAGCGCCCCCTAGGACCATTAAAACTATCAGCCCCAAGCCATGCTTTGACTGAGGATCACGAAATTTGGCACACTAATGTAGTGTCTCAGGACCTACAAAAAAGTCTCTTGGAGCCAAGTACAATGTCGCACAGGAGGTCGGCCATTTTGGTCCAAGTACTCGATTTAGTGGATTTTGCACATGTTATTAGGAGAATGATGTCTCGTCGTCCTTTCCACCGATCACCTTCAAACTCCTTCTATATACTCTTAAGACATAGAGGAAAAAATTCAACCGTCGGATTTTAAATAAGTATAAAGGTGTGGGCGTGGCTAAGCCTCAAACTTTGACCAGTCGCCATTACGTTACATGACTTAATAACTCCCATGTGCATGATCAGATCAATGTCAAACTTTGTCTGTGTGATCACTGACCACATGTGAAGACAGTGACAATGTGGACAGCTGACATCACCTAAGCCCCGCCCCCTGACTACAGGAAGTCTACTGTTTTATGGTGAAATGCCCATATTTGTCCCCTCTAATTAAGTCAACATGACACTAAGGTCATGCACTGTCTTCATGATGTTGTAATGACCATTCAGATCTGATAGCTTTTCAGAAAGGGAGGGGCTTTGATGCCATGGCGATTTCTGGCGTGACTCTGTGACCTTACTTTTGACTGTAACTTCCACAAACAGCCTCCGATTTGCCCGAGACTGAACATCACATCACCAGTGTGGTAAAGATAGAGTATCTCCTAGTGGTGAGACGTGTAATGGTGGGCTCAGAGGGGATGCTGAGTCAGGGTGAGGTGTGGACGAGGAGGCCGTTCACGGTTTCTGGTGTCGGGGTGGTTGACTTTCTGTTCTGCCAGACGTGCCCTGGTGCCCCCGGCTGCCGGCCAGGACGGAGAAGCGCGGAGCTGGGTTTGGAGAGCGTAGGGGATGGAGCGGAGGGGGTGCGGAAGGAGGGCGAGCAGCTTCGCTGCGAGGGCCGAACGACGCTGCTTGCAGCTTTAATTAGGCCCGAGCAGCGAAAGCGCTGCGAAGGCCTCTTGTTTTTTTTGCTCTGATTATTTTTTGTTATTCCGTGCCCCCTTTGAACAGCTTTTTGGGGACCTTAACATACCCCAAAACTCACAATATTTTGCAAACTTGTCAGGCCTGGTGAAAAATTTGATATTTTAAAGGTCACAAAAAAATCGCAAAGAAAATGGCTGAACAGCGCCCCCTACAAAGTGAAAAAAACCCCTCTCCATAAAGCTTAGTTTATCGTACAGTTATGAAATTTGGTACATTTATAGTACTAAACAGTCCGCACAGAAAAGTCTCTTGCATGCATGGTCAATATCAAACAGGAAGTCGGCCATTTTGGGTTGAAATGGCGATTTTTTGCCGTTTTGGCCCTTTTTAGGGTCCGTTTCTGATTGGATTGCTCGATCATTTTTTGCACGATCGTCTCAAAAATTGTGTAAAATTGCTCAGAAGGGATGGGCGAACAAAATGAGACAAAGATTCTGACTTTTCGTACATGTTGAAGGGGCGGGGCCAGGCCTCGAAGTTTGACTACTCGCCACAAAATTTTAAATTGCTATAACTTCATAACTGAAAGGAATAGAATTACCAAACTTTCTGTGGTCATTCGTCATCCAGCCACAAAGTAAATTGAATGGTCGGATGATGACATCACACAAGCCCCGCCCCCTCAGGACCAAAAAGGTCAAGTTTTACTGTGAAAGGTCCCAAATTGCCCCATTTCACTTAATCACCACAAACTTGTAGCTGTTAACTCAAGACAAGTGGAGGTTGCTTGGCGTCACTTTATGGGAGTTTTCGGCAGAAGGTGGGGCTGTGGCGGCGCGGCAAAGTCAGGCGTACCGCCATGGCCTTACGTTTGCCTTCCATTTCGTCATTTCTAAAGATATCGTCACGAAACTTGTTGTGAGTGATCCTAGTCCGGCCCCTCAAAAGATCTGATGTGAACATCCGGTGGGCGTGGCCTATTTTCTGAAATAGCGCCCCCTAGGACCATTAAAACTGTCAGCCCCAAGCCATGCTTTGACTGAGGAGTACGAAATTTGGTACACTAATGTGGTGTCTCAGGACCTACAAAAAAGTCTCTTGGAGCCAAGTGCAAAGTTGCACAGGAAGTCGGCCATTTTGGTCCAAGTACGCAATTTAGTGGTTTTCGCACACGTTGTTTGGAGAGTGATGCTCCGTCGCCATTTTCACCAATCTCCTTCAAACTTCTGCCATCTGCTCTTAAGACATAGAGGAAAAAATTCAACCGTCGGATTTTTCAAAAGTTGAAAGGTGTGGGCGTGGCTAAGCCTCAAACTTTGACCTGTCGCCGCGCCACTCTTTTTTTCACAGCTCCCTACTGGACTCCTTTTACCCAATCAGCAGGAGTCTCTGGCAAATAGCAGTAGACAACTTGAGGTCACTTGGTCTCCAGTACTGGAAGGTTTCAAAAAAAGGCAGGGCTTTGGGAGCATGGCGAAAATCGCCATCACGCCATGGAAATACGTTTGCCTCTCATTTCTTCATTTATCGTGATATCATTACGAAACTTCTGGTGAGTGATCCTAGTCTGACCCCAAAGAGACATAGACAGCTGAAATATGTGGGCGTGGCCTAATTTCTGAAATAGCGCCCCCTAGGACCATTTAAACTAATAGCCCCAAGCCATGCTTTGACTGAGGATTGCGAAATTTGGTACACTAATGTGGTGTCCCAGGGCCTACAAAAAAGTCTCTTGGAGCCAAGCACAAAATTGCACAGGAAGTCGGCCATTTTGGTCCAAGTACGCGATTTAGTGGTTTTCGCACACGTTGTTTGGAGAGTGATGCTCCGTCGCCCTTTTCACCAATCGCCTTCAAACTTCTGCTATATACTCTTAAGGCATAGGGGAAAAAATTCAACCGTCGGATTTTTCAAAAGTTGAAAGGTGTGGGCGTGGCTAAGCCTCAAACTTTGACCTGTCGCCGCGCCACTCTTTTTTTCACAGCTCCCTACTGGACTCCTTTTACCCAATCAGCAGGAGTCTCTGGCAAATAGCAGTAGACAACTTGAGGTCACTTGGTATCCAGTACTGGAAGGTTTCAAAAAAAGGCGGGGCTTTGGGAGCATGGCGAAAATCGCCATCACGCCATGGAAATACGTTTGCCTCTCATTTCTTCATTTATCGTGATATCGTTACGAAACTTCTGGTGAGTGATCCTAGTCTGACCCCAAAGAGACATAGACAGCTGAAATATGTGGGCGTGGCCTAATTTCTGAAATAGCGCCCCCTAGGACCATTTAAACTAATAGCCCCAAGCCATGCTTTCACTGAGGATTACGAAATTTGGTACACTAATGTGGTGTCCCAGGACCTACAAAAAAGTCTCTTGGAGCCAAGCACAAAATTGCACAGGAAGTCGGCCATTTTGGTCCAAGTACGCGATTTAGTGGTTTTCGCACACGTTGTTTGGAGAGTGATGCTCCGTCGCCCTTTTCACCAATCGCCTTCAAACTTCTGCTATATACTCTTAAGGCATGGGGGAAAAAATTCAACCGTCGGATTTTTCAAAAGTTGAAAGGTGTGGGCGTGGCTAAGCCTCAAACTTTGACCTTTCGCCATTACTTGACTTAATAACTCCCATGTGCATGATCAGATCTTTTTCGAACTTTGTCTGTGTGATCATTGACCATATCTGTAAACAATGACAATGTGGACAGCTGACATCATCTAAGCCCCGCCCCCTGACTAAAGGAAGTTATTATTTTATGCTGAAATGCCCATATTTGTCCCCTCTAATTTAGTCAACATGACACCTAGGTCATGCACTGTCTTCATGATGCTGTAATGGCCATTCAAATCTGATAGCTTTCCAGAAAGGGAGGGGCTTTGATGCCATGGCGAATTCTTGCGTATGCCGTAACCTTACAATTCAATTTAATGGTGAGCTCAGAGGGGATGCTTAGTCAGGGTGAGGTGCGGACTAGGAGGCCATTTGCTGTTTCCGGTGACGGGATGATTGACGTTTCTGTTCTGCCAGACATGCCCTGGTGCCCCGGGCTGCCGGCCAGGCCGGAGCGGCGCGGAGCTGCGAGGGCCGAACGACGCTGCTTGCAGCTTTAATTAGGCCCGAGCAGCGAAAGCGCTGCGAAGGCCTCTTGTTTTTGCTCTGTTTATTCTTTTTTATTTATTATTCTTAGCCCGCTTTGAACGGCTTTTTGGGGACCTTAACATACCCCAAAACTCACAATATTTTGCACACATGTCAGGCCTGGTGAAAAATTTGATATTTTAAAGGTCCCAAAAAAATCGCAAAGAAAATGGCTGAACAGCGCCCCCTACAAAGTGAAAAAAAACCCTCTCCATAAAGCTTAGTTTATCGTACAGTTATGAAATTTGGTACACTTGTAGTACTCAACAGTCCGCACAGAAAAGTCTCTTGCAAGCATGGTCAATATCAAACAGGAAGTCGGCCATTTTGGGTTGAAATGGCGATTTTTTGCCGTTTTGGCCGTTTTTAGGGTCCGTTTCTGATTGGATTGCTCGATCATTTTTCGCACGATCGTCTCAAAAATTGTGTAAAATTGCTCAGAAGAGATGGAGGAACAAATTGAGACAATAAAATTGACTTTTCGTAATTACTGAAGGGGCGGGGCCAGGCCTCGAAGTTTGACTACTCGCCAAAAACTTTTAAATTGCTATAACTTAATAACTGAAAGGAATAGAATTACCAAACTTTCTGTGGTCATTCGTCATCCAGCCACAAAGTAAATTGAATGGTCGGATGATGACATCACACAAGCCCCGCCCCCTCAGGACCAAAAAGGTCAAGTTTTACTGTGAAAGGTCCCAAATTGCCCCATTTCACTTAATCACCACAAACTTGTAGCTGGTAACTCAAGACAAGTGGAGGTTGCTTGGCGTCACTTTATGGGAGTTTTCGGCAGAAGGCGGGGCTGTGGCGGCGCGGCGAAGTCAGGCGTACCGCCATGGCCTTACGTTTGCCTTCCATTTCGTCATTTCTAAAGATATCGTCATGAAACTTGTTGTGAGTGATCCTAGTCCGGCCCCTCAAAAGATCTGATGTGAACATCCGGTGGGCGTGGCCTATTTTCTGAAATAGCGCCCCCTAGGACCATTAAAACTGTCAGCCCCAAGCCATGCTTTGACTGAGGAGTACGAAATTTGGTACACTAATGTGGTGTCTCAGGACCTACAAAAAAGTCTCTTGGAGCCAAGTGCAAAGTTGCACAGGAAGTCGGCCATTTTGGTCCAAGTACGCAATTTAGTGGTTTTCGCACACGTTGTTTGGAGAGTGATGCTCCGTCGCCATTTTCACCAATCTCCTTCAAACTTCTGCCATCTGCTCTTAAGACATAGAGGAAAAAATTCAACCGTCGGATTTTTCAAAAGTTGAAAGGTGTGGGCGTGGCTAAGCCTCAAACTTTGACCTGTCGCCGCACCACTCTTTTTTTCACAGCTCCCTACTGGACTCCTTTTACCCAATCAGCAGGAGTCTCTGGCAAATAGCAGTAGACAACTTGAGGTCACTTGGTATCCAGTACTGGAAGGTTTCAAAAAAAGGCAGGGCTTTGGGAGCATGGCGAAAATCGCCATCACGCCATGGAAATACGTTTGCCTCTCATTTCTTCATTTATCGTGATATCGTTACGAAACTTCTGGTGAGTGATCCTAGTCTGACCACAAAGAGACATAGATAGCTGAAATATGTGGGCGTGGCCTAATTTCTGAAATAGCGCCCCCTAGGACCATTTAAACTAATAGCCCCAAGCCATGCTTTGACTGAGGATTACGAAATTTGGTACACTAATGTGGTGTCCCAGGACCTACAAAAAAGTCTCTTGGAGCCAATCACAAAATTGCACAGGAAGTCGGCCATTTTGGTCCAAGTACGCGATTTAGTGGTTTTCGCACACGTTGTTTGGAGAGTGATGCTCCGTCGCCCTTTTCACCAATCGCCTTCAAACTTCTGCTATATACTCTTAAGGCATAGGGGAAAAAATTCAACCGTCGGATTTTTCAAAAGTTGAAAGGTGTGGGCGTGGCTAAGCCTCAAACTTTGACCTGTCGCCGCACCACTCTTTTTTTCACAGCTCCCTACTGGACTCCTTTTACCCAATCAGCAGGAGTCTCTGGCAAATAGCAGTAGACAACTTGAGGTCACTTGGTATCCAGTACTGGAAGGTTTCAAAAAAAGGCGGGGCTTTGGGAGCATGGCGAAAATCGCCAGCACGCCATGGAAATACGTTTGCCTCTCATTTCTTCATTTATCGTGATATTGTTACGAAACTTCTGGTGAGTGATCCTAGTCTGACCCCAAAGAGACATAGACAGCTGAAATATGTGGGCGTGGCCTAATTTCTGAAATAGCGCCCCCTAGGACCATTTAAACTATTAGCCCCAAGCCATGCTTTCACTGAGGATTACGAAATTTGGTACACTAATGTGGTGTCCCAGGACCTACAAAAAAGTCTCTTGGAGCCAAGCACAAAATTGCACAGGAAGTCGGCCATTTTGGTCCAAGTACGCGATTTAGTGGTTTTCGCACACGTTGTTTGAAGAGTGATGCTCCTTCGCCCTTTTCACCAATCGCCTTCAAACTTCTGCTATATACTCTTAAGGCATAGGGGAAAAAAGTCAACCGTCGGATTTTTGTAAAGTTGAAAGGTGTGGGCGTGGCTAAGCCTCAAACTTTGACCTTTCGCCATTACTTGACTTAATAACTCCCATGTGCATGATCAGATCTTTTTCGAACTTTGTCTGTGTGATCATTGACCATATCTGTAAACAATGACAATGTGGACAGCTGACATCA
This sequence comes from Nothobranchius furzeri, assembly GCF_043380555.1. Lineage (NCBI taxonomy): Eukaryota > Metazoa > Chordata > Actinopteri > Cyprinodontiformes > Nothobranchiidae > Nothobranchius > Nothobranchius furzeri. Next base: position 68,160,786 of record NC_091753.1, on the reverse strand, counting down.
TCTAAGCCCCGCCCCCTGACTAAAGGAAGTTATTATTTTATGCTGAAATGCCCATATTTGTCCCCTCTAATTTAGTCAACATGACACCTAGGTCATGCACTGTCTTCATGATGCTGTAATGGCCATTCAAATCTGATAGCTTTCCAGAAAGGGAGGGGCTTTGATGCCATGGCGAATTCTGGCGTAACGCCGTAACCTTACAATTCAATTTAATGGTGAGCTCAGAGGGGATGCTTAGTCAGGGTGAGGTGCGGACTAGGAGGCCATTTGCTGTTTCCGGTGACGGGATGATTGACGTTTCTGTTCTGCCACACATGCCCTGGTGCCCCGGGCTGCCGGCCAGGCCGGAGCGGCGCGGAGCTGCGAGGGCCGAACGACGCTGCTTGCAGCTTTAATTCTTTATTATTTTTTGTTATTCTCGTGCCCCTTTGAACGGCTTTTTGGGGACCTTAGCATACCCCAAAACTCACAATATTTTGCAAACTTGTCAGGCCTGGTGAAAAATTTGATATTTTAAAGGTCCCAAAAAAATCGCACAGAAAATGACTGAACAGCGCCCCCTAGAAAGTGAAAAAAAACCCTCTCCATAAAGCTTAGTTTATCGTACAGTTATGAAATTTGGTACACTTGTAGTACTCAATAGTCCGCACAGAAAAGTCTCTTGCAAGCATGGTCAATATCAAACAGGAAGTCGGCCATTTTGGGTTGAAATGGCAATTTTTTGCCGTTTTTGCCGTTTTTAGGGTCCGTTTCTGATTGGATTGCTCGATCATTTTTCGCACGATCGTCTCAAAAATTGTGTAAAATTGCTAAGAAGGGATGGGCGAACAAAATGAGATGAGAATTCTGAGTTTTCGTATATGTTGAAGGGGCGGGGCCAGGCCTCGAAGTTTGACTACTCGCCAAAAATATTTAAATTGCTATAACTTCAAAACTGAATGGAATAGAGTTACCAAACTTTCTGTGGTCATTCGTCATCCACCCACAAAGTAAATTGAATGGTCGGATGATGACATCACACAAGCCGCGCCCCCTCAGGACCAAAAAGATCAAGTTTTACTGTGAAAGGTCCCAAATAGCCCCATTTCACTTAATCACCACAAATTTGTAGCTGGTAACTCAAGACAAGTGGGGGTTGCTTGGCGTCACTTTATGGGAGTTTTCGGCAGAGGGCGGGGCTGTGGCGGCGCGGCGAATTCAGGCGTACCGCCGTGGCCTTACGTTTGCCTCCCATTTCGTCATTTCCAAAGATATCGTCACGAAACTTCTTGTGAGTGATCCTAGTCCGGCCCCCCAAAAGATCTGATGTGAACATCTGGTGGGCGTGGCCTATTTTCTGAAATAGCGCCCCCTAGGACCATTAAAACTGTCAGCCCCAAGCCATGCTTTGACTGAGGATTACGAAATTTGGTACACTAATGTGGTGTCTCAGGACCTACAAAAAAGTCTCTTGGAGCCAAGTGCAAAGTCGCACAGGAAGTCGGCCATTTTGGTCCAAGTGCGCGATTTAGTGGTTTTCACACACGTTGTTTGGAGAGTGATACTCCGTCGCCCTTTTCACCAATCACTTTCAAACTTCTGCTATATAGTCTTAAGACATAGAGGAAAAAATTCAACTGTCGGATTTTAAATAAGTATAAAGGTGTGGGCGTGGCTAAGCCTCAAACTTTGACCTTTCGCCACGCTACTCTTTTTTTCACAGCTCCCTATTGGACTCCTTTTACCCAATCACCTGGAATCTCTGGTAAATAGCAGCTGACAAGTTGAGGTCACTTGGTCTACAGTACTGGCAGGTTTTGAAAAAAGGCGGGGCTTTGGGAGCATGGCGAAATTCGCCATCACGCCATGGCAATACGTTTGCCTCTCATTTCTTCAATTATCGTGACATTGCCACAAAATGTCTGGTGAGTGATCCTAGTCTGACCCCCAATAGAAATGGGCATCTGAGATTTGTGGGCGTGGCCTATATTCTGAAATAGCACCCCCTAGGACCATTAAAACTGTCAGCCCCAAGACAAGGTTTGACTGAGGATTACGAAAATTGGTACACTCATGTAGGGTCTCTGGCCCTACAAAAAAGTCTCTTGGAGCCAAGCGCAATTTCGCACAGGAGGTCGGCCATTTTGGTCCAAGTACTCGATTTAGTGGTTTTCGCACACGTTGTTTGGACATTGATGGCCCGTTGCCCTTTACACCGATCACCTTCAAACTTATGCTATGTACTTTTAAGTCAAAGGGGAAAAAATTCAACCGTCGGATTTTAAATAAGTATAAAGGTGTGGGCGTGGCTAAGCCTCAAACTTTGACCTTTCGCCATGACATTACTTGACTTAATAACTCCCATGTGCATGATCAGATCTAATTCAAACTTTGTCTGTGTGATCACTGACCACATCTCAAGACAACGACAATGTGGACAGCTGACATCACCTAAGCCCCGCCCCCTGACAACAGGAAGTCTATTGTTTTATGGTGAAATGCCCATATTTGTCCCCTCTAATTTAATGAAAATGACACTCAGGTCATACAGTGTCTTCATGATGTTTTAAAGACCATTCAGATCTGATAGCTTTCCAGAAAGGGAGGGGCTTTGATGCCATGGTGAATGCTGGCGTGACGCCTTGACCTTACATTTGACTGTAACTTCCACAAACGGCCTCCGATTTGCCCGAAACTGAATATGGCAATGAACAATCATGCCCTTTAGCCAATGAGGCACAAACGGTTGGTGAATGTTATATAATGTCACCAAAGCTGACCTCAATGGGACTTTTCTGTAGTTGGTCACAGCGCCACCTAGATAACGTTATCCTTCGATAACTTTAAAAAACATGGTCAGAATAGCATTAAAGTTGGTCACTGTCATCACACCACCAGTGTGGTAAAGATAGAGGATTCCCTAGTGGTGAGACATAAAATATAATGGTGGGCTCAAAGGGGATGCTGAGTCAGGGTGAGTTGCGGACAAGGTGGCCGTTAGCAGTTTCTGGTGTTGGGGTGGTCGACGTTTGTGTTCTGCGGACGTGCCCTGGTGCCCCGGGCTGCCGGCCAGGCCGGAGCGGCGCGGAGCTGCGAGGGCCGAACGACGCTGCTTGCAGCTTTAATTAGGCCCGAGCAGCGAAGCGCTGCGAAGGCCTATTGTATCTGCTCCGTTTCTTTTTTTTTTTTCTTTCTTTCTTTCTTTTTTTTTTTTTTCTTTTTTTTTCTTCCGCGTCTTTGGACGGCCTTTAGGGGGTCTTAGCATATCCAAAAACTCACCAAATTCTGGCCCAATATAGAAAGTGCGTGAAATTTACGTATTTCACTGGCAACGTGAAAGTTGGTATAAAAGTGTTTCAACAGCGCCCCCTGGAAAATTAAAAATACCCCTCCGCATTGACCTTTTTTCATAGTAGAGTGATGAAATTTGGTACACTTGTAGAACTCAACAATACGCACAGAAAAGCCTCTTGCACCCATGGTCAATATCAAACAGGAAGTCGGCCATTTTGGACTAAAGTGGCCATTTTGACCCCGTTTTGGCCATTTCTAGGGTCTATATTTGGTTGAACAGTTTGGTCATTTTTCGCACGATCGTCTCAAAAATAGTGTGCGATCGAACAGAAGCGATGGACGATTAAAATGAGACAATAAAATTGACTTTTCGTAAATACTGAAGGGGCGGGACCAGGCCTCAAAGTTCGAGCACTCGCCAAAAAAATTCAAATTGCTATAGATTCATAAATGAAAGAATTACAGTTAAAGAAATGTTCTAAGGACAATCGTCGTCGCCCTTAGAAGACAAATGAATGGTCGATTGATGATGTCACATAAGCCCCGCCCCCTCAGGACTTAAAAGGTCAAGATTTACTGGGAAATTTTCCAAAATTCGCCCTTTCCAATAATCACCCCAAATTTGTAGCGGGTAACTGAAGACAAGTTATGGTTGCTTGGCGTCACTTTATGGGAGTTTTCTCCAGAAAGCGGGGCTGTGGCGGCGCGGCGAAGTCAGGCGTACCGCTTAGGCCTTACGTTTGCCTCCCATTTCGTCATTTCTAGAGATATCGCCACAAAACCTCTTGGGAGTGATCCTAGTTCAGCCCCCCACAAAATGTGATGTGAACATCCGGTGGGCGTGGCCTATTTTCTGAAATAGCGCCCCCTAGGACCATTACAACTGTCAGCCCCAAGTCATGCTTTGACTGAGGATTATGAAATTTGGCACACTAATGTGGTGTCTCAGGACCTACAAAAAAGTCTCTTGGAGCCAACTGCAAAGTCGCACAGGAAGTCGGCCATTTTGGTCCAAGTACTCGATTTAGTGGTTTTCGCACACGTTGTTTGGAGAGTGATGCTCCATCGCCCTTTTCACCAATCGCCTTCAAACTTCTGCTATAGACTCTTAAGACATAAAGGAAAAAATTCAACCGTTGGATTTTAAATAAGTATAAAGGTGTGGGCGTGGCTAAGCCTCAAACTTTGACCTGTCGCCACGCCACTCTTTTTTTCACAGCTCCCTATTGGACTCCTTTTAACCAATCACCAGCAATCACTGGCAAATAGCAGCAGACAAGTTGAGGTCACTTAGTCTCCAGTACTGGCAGGTTTTGAAAAAAGGCGGGGCTTTGGGAGCATGGCAAAATTCACCATCACGCCATGGCAATACGTTTGCCTCTCATTTCTTCAATTATCGTGCCATGGCCACAAAATGTCTGGTGAGTGATCCTAGTCTGACCCCCAATAGATTTGGACAGCTGTAGTTTGTGGGCGTGGCCTATTTTCTGAAATGGCGCCCTCTAGGTCCATTAAAACTGTCAGCCCCTAGCCATGCTTTGACTGAGGAGTACGAAATCTGGTACACTAATGTGGTGTCTCAGGACCTACAAAAAAGTGTCTTGGAGCCAAGTGCAAAGTCGCACAGGAAGTCGGCCATTTTGGTCCAAGTACGCGATTTACTGGTTTTCGCACACGTTGTTTGGAGAGTGTTACACCATTGCCCTTTTCACCAATCACCTTCAAACTTCTGCTATAGACTCTTAAGACAAAGGGGAAAAAATTCAACCTACGGATTTTAAATAAGTATAAAGGTGTGGGCGTGGCTAAGCCTCAAACTTTGACCTGTCGCCACGCCACTCTTTTTTTCACAGCTCCCTATTGGACTCCTTTTAACCAATCACCAGCAATCACTGGCAAATAGCAGCAGACAAGTTGAGGTCACTTGGTCTATTGTACTGGCAGGTTTCGAATAAAGGCGGGGCTTTGGGAGCATGGCGAAATTCGCCATCACGCCATGGAAATACGTTTGTCTCTCATTTCTTCAATCATTGTGACATCGCCACACAATTTCTAATGAGTGATCCTACTCTGACCCCTAATAGAATTGGACAGCTGAAGTTTGTGGGCGTGGCCTATTTTCTGAAATAGCGCCCCCTAGGACCATTAAAACTGTCAGCCCCAAGCCGTGCTTTGACTGAGGATCACGAAATTTGGCACAATAATGTAGTGTCTCAGGACCTACAAAAAAGTCTCTTGGAGCCAAGCGCAATGTCGCACAGGAGGTCGGCCATTTTGGTCCAAGTACTCGATTTAGTGGTTTTCGCACACGTTATTAGGAGAATGATGTCTCGTCGCCCTTTCCACCGATCACCTTCAAACTCTTGCTATATACTCTTAAGACATAGAGGAAAAGATTCAACCGTCGGATTTTAAATAAGTATAAAGGTGTGGGCGTGGCTAAGCCTCAAACTTTGACCAGTCGCCATTACGTTACTTGACTCAATAACTCCCTTGTGCATGATCAGATCAATTTCAAACTTTGTCCGTGTGATCACTGACCACATCTGAAGACAGTGACAATGTGGACAGCTGGCATCATCTAAGCCCCGCCCCCTGACTACTGGAAGTCTTCTGTTTTATGGTGAAATGCCCATATTTGTCCCCTCTAATTTAGTCAACATAACACTAAGGTCATGCACTGTCTTCATGATGTTGTAATGACTATTCAGATCTGATAGCTTTTCAGAAAGGGAGGAGATTTGATGCCATGGCGATTTCTGGCGTGACGCTGTGACCTTACGTTTGACTGTAACTTCCACAAACAGCCTCCGATTTGCCCGAGACTGAACATCACATCACCAGTGTGGTAAAGATAGAGTATCTCCTAGTGGTGAGACGTGTAATGGTGGGCTCAGAGGGGATGCTGAGTCAGGGTGAGGTGTGGACGAGGAGGCCGTTCACGGTTTCTGGTGTCGGGGTGGTTGACTTTCTGTTCCGCCAGACGTGCCCTGGTGCCCCCGGCTGCCGGCCAGGACGGAGAAGCGCGGAGCTGGGTTTGGAGAGCGTCGGGGATGGAGCGGAGGGGCTGCGGAAGGAGGGCGAGCAGCTTCGCTGCGAGGGCCGAACGACGCTGCTTGCAGCTTTAATTAGGCCCGAGCAGTGAAGCTGCGAAGGCCTATTGTATCTGCTCCGTTTATTCTTTTTAGGCCCGAGCAGCGAAAGCGCTGCGAAGGCCTCTTGTTTTTGCTCTGATTATTATTATTTTTTGTTATTCCGTGCCCCCTTTGAACGGCTTTTTGGGGACCTTAACATACCCCAAAACTCACAATATTTTGCAAACTTGTCAGGCCTGGTGAAAAATTTGATATTTTAAAGGTCCCAAAAAAATCACAAAGAAAATGGCTGAACAGCGCCCCCTAGAAAGTGAAAAAAAACCCTCTCCATAAAGCTTAGTTTATCGTACAGTTATGAAATTTGGTACACTTGTAGTACTCAACAGTCCGCACAGAAAAGTCTCTTGCAACCATGGTCAATATCAAACAGGAAGTCGGCCATTTTGGGTTGAAATGGCGATTTTTTGCAGTTTTTGCCGTTTTTAGGGTCCGTTCCTGATTGGATTGCTCGATCATTTTTCGCACGATCGTCTCAAAAATTGTGTAAAATTGCTAAGAAGGGATGGGCGAACAAAATGAGATGAGAATTCTGAGTTTTCGTATATGTTGAAGGGGCGGGGCCAGGCCTCGAAGTTTGACTACTCGCCAAAAATATTTAAATTGCTATAACTTCATAACTGAATGGAATAGAGTTACCAAACTTTCTGTGGTCATTTGTCATCCACCCACAAAGTAAATTGAATGGTCGGATGATGACATCACACAAGCCCCGCCCCCTCAGGACCAAAAAGATCAAGTTTTACTGTGAAAGGTCCCAAATTGCCCCATTTCACTTAATCACCACAAATTTGTAGCTGGTAACTCAAGACAAGTGGGGGTTGCTTGGCGTCACTTTATGGGAGTTTTCGGCAGAGGGCGGGGCTGTGGCGGCGCGGCGAATTCAGGCGTACCGCCGTGGCCTTACGTTTGCCTCCCATTTCGTCATTTCCAAAGATATCGTCACGAAACTTCTTGTGAGTGATCCTAGTCCGGCCCCCCAAAAGATCTGATGTGAACATCTGGTGGGCGTGGCCTATTTTCTGAAATAGCGCCCCCTAGGACCATTAAAACTGTCAGCCCCAAGCCATGCTTTGACTGAGGATTACGAAATTTGGTACACTAATGTGGTGTCTCAGGACCTACAAAAAAGTCTCTTGGAGCCAAGTGCAAAGTCGCACAGGAAGTCGGCCATTTTGGTCCAAGTGCGCGATTTAGTGGTTTTCACACACGTTGTTTGGAGAGTGATACTCCGTCGCCCTTTTCACCAATCACTTTCAAACTTCTGCTATATAGTCTTAAGACATAGAGGAAAAAATTCAACCGTCGGATTTTAAATAAGTATAAAGGTGTGGGCGTGGCTAAGCCTCAAACTTTGACCTTTCGCCACGCCACTCTTTTTTTCACAGCTCCTTATTGGACTCCTTTTACCCAATCACCAGGAATCTCTGGTAAATAGCAGCAGGCAAGTTGAGGTCACTTGGTCTCCAGTACTGGAAGGTTTTGAAAAAAGGCGGGGCTTTGGGAGCATGGCGAAATTCGCCATCACGCCATGGAAATACGTTTGCCTCTCATTTCTTCATTTATCGTGATATCACCTCGACCATTGTTGTGAGTGATCCTAGTCTCACCCCCAATAGAAAATGTCAGCTTAAGTTTGTGGGCGTGGCCTATTTTCTGTATTAGCGCCCCCTAGGACCATTAAAACTGTCAGCCCCAAGCCATGCTTTGACTGAGGATTACGAAATTTGGTACACTAATGTGGTGTCTCAGGACCTACAAAAAAGTCTCTTGGAGCCAAGTGCAAAGTCGCACAGGAAGTCGGCCATTTTGGTCCAAGTACTCGATTTAGTGGTTTTCACACACGTTGTTTGGAGAGTGATGCTCCGTCGCCCTTTTCACCAATCGCCTTCGAGCTTCTGCTATATACTCTTAAGACATAGAGGAAAAAATTCAACCGTCGGATTTTAAATAAGTATAAAGGTGTGGGCGTGGCTAAGCCTCAAACTTTGACCTTTCGCCACGCCACTCTTTTTTTCACAGCTCCCTATTGGACTCCTTTTACCCAATCACCTGGAATCTCTGGTAAATAGCAGCTGACAAGTTGAGGTCACTTGGTCTACAGTACTGGCAGGTTTTGAAAAAAGGCGGGGCTTTGGGAGCATGGCGAAATTCGCCATCACGCCATGGCAATACGTTTGCCTCTCATTTCTTCAATTATCGTGACATCGCCACAAAATGTCTGGTGAGTGATCCTAGTCTGACCCCCAATAGAAATGGGCATCTGAGATTTGTGGGCGTGGCCTATATTCTGAAATAGCGCCCCCTAGGACCATTAAAACTGTCAGCCCCAAGACAAGGTTTGACTGAGGATTACGAAAATTGGTACACTCATGTAGGGTCTCTGGACCTACAAAAAAGTATCTTGGAGCCAAGCGCAATTTCGCACAGGAGGTCGGCCATTTTGGTCCAAGTACTCGATTTAGTGGTTTTCGCACACGTTGTTTGGACATTGATGGCCCGTTGCCCTTTACACCGATCACCTTCAAACTTATGCTATGTACTTTTAAGTCAAAGGGGAAAAAAATCAACCGTCGGATTTTAAATAAGTATAAAGGTGTGGGCGTGGCTAAGCCTCAAACTTTGACCTTTCGCCATGACATTACTTGACTTAATAACTCCCATGTGCATGATCAGATCTAATTCAAACTTTGTCTGTGTGATCACTGACCACATCTCAAGACAATGACAATGTGGAAAGCTGACATCACCTAAGCCCCGCCCCCTGAATACAGGAAGTCTATTGTTTTATGCTGAAATGCCCATATTTGTCCCCTCTAATTTAGTGAAAATGACACTCAGGTCATACAGTGTCTTCATGATGTTTTAAAGACCATTCAGATCTGATAGCTTTCCAGAAAGGGAGGGGCTTTGATGCCATGGTGAATGCTGGCGTGACGCCATGACCTTACATTTGACTGTAACTTCCACAAACGGCCTCCGATTTGCCCGAAACTGAATATGGCAATGAACAATCATGCCCTTTAGCCAATGAGGCACAAACGGTTGGTGAATGTTATATAATGTCACCAAAGCTGACCTCAATGGGACTTTTCTGTAGTTGGTCACAGCGCCACCTAGATAACGTTATCCTTCGATAACTTTAAAAAACATGGTCAGAATAGCATTAAAGTTGGTCACTGTCATCACACCACCAGTGTGGTAAAGATAGAGGATTCCCTAGTGGTGAGACATAAAATATAATGGTGGGCTCAAAGGGGATGCTGAGTCAGGGTGAGTTGCGGACAAGGTGGCCGTTAGCAGTTTCTGGTGTTGGGGTGGTCGACGTTTGTGTTCTGCGGACGTGCCCTGGTGCCCCGGGCTGCCGGCCAGGCAGGAGCGGTGCGGAGCTGCGAGGGCCGAACGACGCTGCTTGCAGCTTTAATTATTATTTATTATTCCGTGCGCGAAACGAATGGCTTTTTTGGGACCTTAACATACCCCAAAACTCACAATATTTTGCAAACTTGTCAGGCCTGGTGAAAAATTTGATATTTTAAAGGTCCCAAAAAAATCGCAAAGAAAATGGCTGAACAGCGCCCCCTAGAAAGTGAAAAAAAACCCTCTCCATAAAGCTTAGTTTATCGTACAGTTATGAAATTTGGTACACTTGTAGTACTCAACAGTCCGCACAGAAAAGTCTCTTGCAAGCATGGTCAATATCAAACAGGAAGTCGGCCATTTTGGGTTGAAATGGCGATTTTTAGCCGTTTTTGCCGTTTTTAGGGTCCGTTTCTGATTGGATTGCTCGATCATTTTTCGGACAATCGTCTCAAAAATTGTGTAAAATTGCTCAGAAGGGATGGGCGAACAAAATGAGATGAGGATTCTGAGTTTTCGTATATGTTGAAGGGGCGGGGCCAGGCCTCAAAGTTTGACTACTCGCCAAAAATATTTAAATTGCTATAACTTCAAAACTGAAAGGAATAGAGTTACCAAACTTTCTGTGGTCATTCGTCATCCACCCACAAAGTAAATTGAATGGTCGGATTATGACATCACACAAGCCCCGCCCCCTCAGGACCAAAAAGATCAAGTTTTACTGTGAAAGGTCCCAAATTGCCCCATTTCACTTAATCATCACGAATTTGTAGCTGGTAACTCAAGACAAGTGGGAGTTGCTTGGCGTCACTTTATGGGAGTTTTCGGCAGAGGGCGGGGCTTTGGCGGCGCAGCGAATTCAGGCGTACCGCCGTGGCCTTACGTTTGCCTCCCATTTCGTCATTTCTAGAGATATCGTCACGCAACTTCTTGTGAGTGATCCTAGTCCGGCCCCCCAAAAGATCTGATGTCAATATCCGGTGGGCGTGGCCTATTTTCTGAAATAGCGCCCCCTAGGACCATTAAAACTGTCAGCCCCAAGCCATGCTTTGACTGAGGATTACGAAATTTGGTACACTAATGTGGTGTCTCAGGACCTACAAAAAAGTCTCTTGGAGCCAAGTGCAAAGTCGCACAGGAAGTCGGCCATTTTGGTCCAAGTGCGCAATTTAGTGGTTTTCGCACACGTTGTTAGGAGAGTGATGCTCCGTCGCCCTTTTCACCAATCGCCTTCAAACTTCTGCTATATAGTCTTAAGACATAGAGGAAAAAATTCAACCGTCGGATTTTAAATAAGTATAAAGGTGTGGGCGTGGCTAAGCCTCAAACTTTGACCTTTCGCCACGCCACTCTTTTTTTCACAGCTCCTTATTGGACTCCTTTTACCCAATCACCAGGAATCTCTGGTAAATAGCAGCAGGCAAGTTGAGGTCACTTGGTCTCCAGTACTGGAAGGTTTTGAAAAAAGGCGGGGCTTTGGGAGCATGGCGAAATTCGCCATCACGCCATGGAAATACGTTTGCCTCTCATTTCTTCATTTATCGTGATATCACCTCGACCATTGTTGTGAGTGATCCTAGTCTGACCCCCAATAGAAAAGGTCAGCTTAAGTTTGTGGGCGTGGCCTATTTTCTGTATTAGCGCCCCCTAGGACCATTAAAACTGTCAGCCCCAAGCCATGCTTTGACTGAGGATTACGAAATTTGGTACACTAATGTGGTGTCTCAGGACCTACAAAAAAGTCTCTTGGAGCCAAGTGCAAAGTCGCACAGGAAGTCGGCCATTTTGGTCCAAGTGCGCGATTTAGTGGTTTTCACACACGTTGTTTGGAGAGTGATGCTCCGTCGCCCTTTTCACCAATCGCCTTCGAGCTTCTGCTATATACTCTTAAGACATAGAGGAAAAAATTCAACCGTCGGATTTTAAATAAGTATAAAGGTGTGGGCGTGGCTAAGCCTCAAACTTTGACCTTTCGCCACGCCACTCTTTTTTTCACAGCTCCCTATTGGACTCCTTTTACCCAATCACCTGGAATCTCTGGTAAATAGCAGCTGACAAGTTGAGGTCACTTGGTCTACAGTACTGGCAGGTTTTGAAAAAAGGCGGGGCTTTGGGAGCATGGCGAAATTCGCCATCACGCCATGGCAATACGTTTGCCTCTCATTTCTTCAATTATCGTGACATCGCCACAAAATGTCTGGTGAGTGATCCTAGTCTGACCCCCAATAGAAATGGGCATCTGAGATTTGTGGGCGTGGCCTATATTCTGAAATAGCGCCCCCTAGGACCATTAAAACTGTCAGCCCCAAGACAAGGTTTGACTGAGGATTACGAAAATTGGTACACTCATGTAGGGTCTCTGGCCCTACAAAAAAGTCTCTTGGAGCCAAGCGCAATTTCGCACAGGAGGTCGGCCATTTTGGTCCAAGTACTCGATTTAGTGGTTTTCGCACACGTTGTTTGGACATTGATGGGCTGTTGCCCTTTACACCGATCACCTTCAAACTTATGCTATGTACTTTTAAGTCAAAGGGGAAAAATTTCAACCGTCGGATTTTAAATAAGTATAAAGGTGTGGGCGTGGCTAAGCCTCAAACTTTGACCTTTTGCCATGACATTACTTGACTTAATAACTCCCATGTGCATGATCAGATCTAATTCAAACTTTGTCTGTGTGATCACTGACCACATCTCAAGACAACGACAATGTGGACAGCTGACATCACCTAAGCCCCGCCCCCTGACAACAGGAAGTCTATTGTTTTATGGTGAAATGCCCATATTTGTCCCCTCTAATTTAATGAAAATGACACTCAGGTCATACAGTGTCTTCATGATGTTTTAAAGACCATTCAGATCTGATAGCTTTCCAGAAAGGGAGGGGCTTTGATGCCATGGTGAATGCTGGCGTGACGCCATGACCTTACATTTGACTGTAACTTCCACAAACGGCCTCCGATTTGCCCGAAACTGAATATGGCAATGAACAATCATGCCCTTTAGCCAATGAGGCACAAACGGTTGGTGAATGTTATATAATGTCACCAAAGCTGACCTCAATGGGACTTTTCTGTAGTTGGTCACAGCGCCACCTAGATAACGTTATCCTTCGATAACTTTAAAAAACATGGTCAGAATAGCATTAAAGTTGGTCACTGTCATCACACCACCAGTGTGGTAAAGATAGAGGATTCCCTAGTGGTGAGACATAAAATATAATGGTGGGCTCAAAGGGGATGCTGAGTCAGGGTGAGTTGCGGACAAGGTGGCCGTTAGCAGTTTCTGGTGTTGGGGTGGTCGACGTTTGTGTTCTGCGGACGTGCCCTGGTGCCCCGGGCTGCCGGCCAGGCCGGAGCGGCGCGGAGCTGCGAGGGCCGAACGACGCTGCTTGCAGCTTTAATTTTTTTTTCTTTTTTTTTTTTTTCTTTTTCTTCCGCGTCTTTGGGTGGCCTTTAGGGGGTCTTAGCATATCCAAAAACTCACCAAATTCTGGCCCAATATAGAAAGTGCGTGAAATTTACGTATTTCACTGGCAACGTGAACGTTGGTACAAAAATGTTTCGACAGCGCCCCCTAGAAAATTAAAAATACCCCTCTGCTTTGACCTTTTTTCATAGTAGAACGATGAAATTTGGTACACTTGTAGAACTCAACAATACGCACAGAAAAGCCTCTTGCACCAATGGTCAATATCAAACAGGAAGTCGGCCATTTTGGACTAAAGTGGCCATTTTGACCCCGTTTTGGCCATTTCTAGGGTCTACATTTGGTTGAACAGTTTGGTCATTTTTCGCACGATTGTCTCAAAAATAGTGTGCGATCGAACAGAAGCGATGGATGAATCAAATGAGCAAATAAAATTGACTTTTCGTAAATACTGAAGGGGCGGGGCCAAGCCTCAAAGTTCAAGCACTCGCCAAAAAAATTCAAATTGCTTTAATTTCATAAATGAAAGAATTACAGTTAAAGTAATTATCTATGGACAATCGGCATCGCCCCCCAAAGACAAATGAATGGTCGATTGATGATGTCACATAAGCACCGCCCCCTCAGGCCTTAAAAGGTCAAGTTTTACTGGGAAATTTTCCAAAATTCGCCCTTTCAACTAATCACCCCAAATTTGTAGCAGGTAACTGAAGACAAGTTGGGGTTGCTTGGCGTCACTTTATGGGAGTTTTCTGCAGAAGGCGGGGCTGTGGCGGCGCGGCGAAGTCAGGCGTACCGATGTGGCCTTACGTTTGCCTCCCATTTCGTCATTTCTAGAGGTATCGCCACAAAACCTCTTGGGAGTGATCCTAGTTCGGCCCCCCACAAAATGTGATGTGAACATCCAGTGGGCGTGGCCTATTTTCTGAAATAGCGCCCCCTAGGACCATTAAAACTGTCAGCCCCAAGTCATGCTTTGACTGAGGAGTACGGAATTTGGTTTCCTAATGTGGTGTCTCAGGACCTACAAAAAAGTCTCTTGGAGCCAAGTGCAAAGTCGCACAGGAAGTCGGCCATTTTGGTCCAAGTACTCGATTTAGTGGTTTTCGCACACGTTGTTTGGAGAGTGATGCTCCATCGCCCTTTTCACCAATCGCCTTCAAACTTCTGCTATACACTCTTAAGACATAAAGGAAAAAATTCAACCGTCGGATTTTAAATAAGTATAAAGGTGTGGGCGTGGCTAAGCCTCAAACTTTGACCTGTCGCCACGCCACTCTGTTTTTCACAGCTCCCTATTGGACTCCTTTTAACCAATCGCCAGCAATCACTGGCAAATAGCAGCAGACAAGTTGAGGACACTTGGTCTTTAGTCCTGGCAGGTTTCGAATAAAGGCGGGGCTTTGGGAGCATGGCGAAATTCGCCATCACGCCATGGCAATAAGTTTGCCTCTCATTTCTTCAATTATCGTGCCATTGCCACAAAATGTCTGGTGAGTGATCCTAGTCTGACCCCCAATAGAACTGGACAGCTGTAATTTGTGGGCGTGGCCTATTTTCTGAAATAGCGCCCCCTAGGAACAATAAAACTGCCAGCCACAAGCCATGCTTTGACTGAGGAGTACGAAAATTGGTACACTAATGTGGTGTCTCAGGCCCTACAAAAAAGTCTCTTGGAGCCAAGAGCAAAGTCGCACAGGAAGTCGGCCATTTTGGTCCAAGTACTCGATTTAGTGGTTTTCGCACACATTGTTTGGATAAGGATTCCCCATCACCCTTTTCAACAATCACCTTCAAACATCTGCTATACACTCTTAAGACATAGATGAAAAAATTCAACTGTCGGATTTTAAATAAGTATAAAGATGTGGGCGTGGCTAAGCCTCAAACTTTGACCTGTCGCCACGCCACTCTTATTTTCACAGCTCCCTATTGGACTCCTTTTAACCAATCACCAGCAAACACTGGCAAATAGCAGCAGACAAGTTGAGGTCACTTGGTTTATAGTACTGGCAGGTTTCGAATAAAGGCGGGGCTTTGGGAGCATGGCGAAATTTGCCATCACGCCATGGAAATACGTTTGTCTCTCATTTCTTCAGTCATTGTGACATCGCCACACAAGTTCTGAAGAGTGATCCTACTCTGACCCCTAATAGAATTGGACAGCTGAAGTTTGTGGGCGTGACCTATTTTCTGAAATAGCGCCCCCTAGGACCATTAAAACAGTCAGCCCCAAGCCATGCTTTGACTGAGGATCACAAAATTTGGCACACTAATGTAGTGTATCAGGACCTACAAAAAAGTCTCTTGGAGCCAAGAGCAATGTCCTACAGGAGGTCGGCCATTTTGGTCCAAGTACTCAATTTAGTGTTTTTCGCACACGTTATTAGGAGAATGATATCTCCTCGCCCTTTCCAAAGATCACCTTCAAACTTCTGCTATATACTCTTAGGACAGAGAGGAAAAAATTCAACCGTCGGATTTTAAATAAGTATAAAGGTGTGGGCGTGGCTAAGCCTCAAACTTTGACCAGTCGCCATTACCTTATTTGACTTAACAACTCCCATGTGCATGATCAGATCAATTTCATACTTTGTCTATGTGATCACTGACCACATCTGAAGACAGTGACAATGTGGACAGCTGACATCACCTAAGCCCCGCCCCCTGACTACAGGAAGTCTATTGTTTTATGGTGAACTGCCCATATTTGTCCCCTCTAATTTAGTCAAGATGACACTAAGGTCATGCACTGTCTTCATGATGTTGTAATGACCATTCAGATCTGATAGCTTTTTAGAAAGTGAGGGGCTTTGATGCCATGGCGATTTCTGGCGTGACGCTGTGACCTTACGTTTGACTGTAACTTCCACAAACAGCCTCCGATTTGCCCGAGACTGAACATCACATCACCAGTGTGGTAAAGATAGAGTATCTCCTAGTGGTGAGACATGTAATGGTGGGCTCAGAAGGGATGCTGAGTCAGGGTGAGGTGTGGACGAGGAGGCCTTTTACTGTTTCCGGTGTCGGGGTGGCTGACTTTCTGTTCCGCCAGGCATGCCCTGGTGCCCTCGGCTGCCGGCCAGGATGGAAAAGCGCGGAGCCGGGTTTGGAGAGCGTCGGGGATGGAGCGGAGGGGGTGCAGAAGGAGGGCGAGCAGCTTCGCTGCGAGGGCCGAACGACGCTGCTTGCAGCTTTAATTTTTCTTTCTTTCTTTCTTTTTTTTTCTTCCGCGTCTTTGGATGGCCTTTAGGGGGTCTTAGCATATCCAAAAACTCACCAAATTCTGGCCCAATATAGAAAGTGCGTGACATTTACGTATTTCACTGGCAACTTGAAAGTCGGTTAAAACATGTTTCAACAGCGCCCCCTGGAAAATTAAAAATACCCCTCCGCTTTGACCTTTTTTCATTGTAGAGCGATGAAAGTTGGTACACTTGTAGATCTCAACAATACGCACAGAAAAGCCTCTTGCACCCATGGTCAATATCAAACAGGAAGTCGGCCATTTTGGACTAAAGTGGCCATTTTGACCCCGTTTTGACCATTTCTAGGGTCTATATTTGGTTGAACAGTTTGGTCATTTTTCGCACGATCGTCTCAAAAATAGTGTGCGATCGAACAGAAGCGATGGACGAATCAAATGAGACAATAAAATTGACTTTTCGTAAATACTGAAGGGGCGGGACCAGGCCTCAAAGTTCGAGCACTCGCCAAAAAAATTCAAATTGCTATAATTTCATAAATGAAAGAATTACAGTTAAAGAAATGTTCTATGGACAATCGTCATCACCCTCCAAAGACAAATGAATGGTCGATTGATGATGTCACATAAGCCCCGCCCCCTCAGGACTTAAAAGGTCAAGTTTTACTGGGAAATTTTCCAAAATTCGCCCTTTCAAATAATCACCCCAAATTTGTAGCAGGTAACTGAAGACAAGATGGGGTTGCTTGGCGTCACTTTATGGGAGTTTTCTGCAGATGACGGGGCTGTGGCGGCGCGGCGAAGTCAGGCGTACCGCTTAGGCCTTACGTTTGCCTCCCATTTCGTCATTTCTAAAGATATCGCCACAAAACTTCTTGGGAGTGATCCTAGTCCTGCCCCCCAAAAGATGTGATGTGAAAATCCGGTGGGCGTGGCCTATTTTCTGAAATAGCGCCCTCTAGGACCATTAAAACTGTCAGCCCCAAGCCATGCTTTGACTGAGGATTACGAAATTTGGTACACTAATGTGGGGTCTCAGGACCTACAAAAAAGTCTCTTGGAGCCAAGCACCAAGTCGCACAGGAAGTCGGCCATTTTGGTCCAAGTACTCGATTTAGTGGTTTTCGCACACGTTGTTTGGAGTGTTGCACTATCGCCCTTTTCACCAATCACCTTCAAACTTCTGCTATAGACTTTTAAGACAAAGGGGAAAAAATTCAACCTACGGATTTTAAATAAGTATAAAGGTGTGGGCGTGGCTAAGCCTCAAACTTTGACCTGTCGCCACGCCACTCTTTTTTTCACAGCTCCCTATTGGACTCCTTTTAACCAATCACCAGCAATCACTGGCAAATAGCAGCAGACAAGTTGAGGTCACTTGGTTTATAGTACTGGCAGGTTTCGAATAAAGGCGGGGCTTTGGGAGCATGGCGAAATTCACCATCACGCCATGGAAATACGTTTGTCTCTCATTTCTTCAATCATTGTGACATCACCACACAATTTCTGATGAGTGATCTTACTCTGACCCCTAATAGAATTGGACAGCTGAAGTTTGTGGGCGTGGCCTATTTTCTGAAATAGCGCCCCCTAGGACAATTAAAACTATCAGCCCCAAGCCATGCTTTGACTGAGGATCACGAAATTTGGCACACTAATATAGTGTCTCAGGACCTACAAAAAAGTCTCTTGGAGCCAAGTCCAATGTCGCACAGGAGGTCGGCCATTTTGGTCCAAGTACTCGATTTAGTGGTTTTCGCACACGTTATTAGGAGAATGATGTCTCGTCGTCCTTTCCACCGATCACCTTCAAACTCCTGCTATATACTCTTAAGACATAGAGGAAAAAATTCAACCGTCGGATTTTAAATAAGTATAAAGGTGTGGGCGTGGCTAAGCCTCAAACTTTGACCAGTCGCCATTACGTTACTTGACTTAATAACTCCCATGTGCATGATCAGATCAATTTCAAACTTTGTCTGTGTGATCACTGACCACATCTGAAGACAGTGACAATGTGGACAGCTGACATCACCTAAGCCCCGCCCCCTGACTACAGGAAGTCTACTGTTTTATGGTGAAATGCCCATATTTGTCCCCTCTAATTTAGTCAACATGACACTAAGGTCATGCACTGTCTTCATGATGTTGTAATGACCATTCAGATCTGATAGCTTTTCAGAAAGAGAGGCTGCTTTGATGCCATGGCGATTTCTGGCGTGACGCTGTGACCTTACGTTTGACTGTAACTTCCACAAACAGCCTCCGATTTGCCCGAGACTGAACATCACATCACCAGTGTGGTAAAGATAGAGTATCTCCTAGTGGTGAGACGTGTAATGGTGGGCTCAGAGGGGATGCTGAGTCAGGGTGAGGTGTGGACGAGGAGGCCGTTCACGGTTTCTGGTGTCGGGGTGGTTGACTTTCTGTTCCGCCAGACGTGCCCTGGAGCCCCCGGCTGCCGGCCAGGACGGAGAAGCGCGGAGCTGGGTTTGGAGAGCATCTGGGATGGAGCGGAGGGGGCACGGACGGAGGACGAGCGGCTTCGCTGCGAGGGCCGAACGACGCTGCTTGCAGCTTTAATTTTTTTTTTCTTTCTTTCTTTTTTTTCTTCCGCGTCTTTGGATGGCCTTTAGGGGGTCTTAGCATATCCAAAAAGTCACCAAATTCTGGCCCAATATAGAAAGTGCATGAAATTTACGTATTTCACTGGCAACGTGAAAGTTGGTAAAAAAAATGTTTCAACAGCGCCCCCTGGAAAATTAAAAATACCCCTCCGCTTTGACCTTTTTTCATAGTAGAGTGATGAAATTTGGTACACTTGTAGAACTCAACAATACGCACAGAAAAGCCTCTTGCACCCATGGTCAATATCAAACAGGAAGTCGGCCATTTTGGACTAAAGTGGCCATTTTGACCCCGTTTTGGCCATTTCTAGGGTCTATATTTGGTTGAACAGTTTGGTCATTTTTCGGACGATCGTCTCAAAAATATTGTGCAATCGAACAGAAGCGATGGACGATTAAAATGAGACAATAAAATTGACTTTTCGTAAATACTGAAGGGGCGGGACCAGGCCTCAAAGTTCGAGCACTCGCCAAAAAAATTCAAATTGCTATAGATTCATAAATGAAAGAATTACAGTTAAACAAATGTTCTACGGACAATTGTCGTCGCCCTCCGAAGACAAATGAATGGTCGATTGATGATGTCACATAAGCCCCGCCCCCTCAGGACTTAAAAGGTCAAGTTTTACTGGGAAATTTTCCAAAATTCGCCCTTTCCAATAATCACCCCAAATTTGTAGCGGGTAACTGAAGACAAGTTGGGATTGCTTGGCGTCACTTTATGGGAGTTTTCTCCTGAAGGCGGGGCTGTGGCGGCGCGGCGAAGTCAAGCGTACCGCTTAGGCCTTACGTTTGCCTCCCATTTCGTCATTTCTAGAGATATCACCACGAAACTTCTTGTGAGTGATCCTAGTCTGGCCCCCCAAAAGATCTGATGTGAATTTTTGGTGGGCGTGGTCTATTTTCTGAAATAGCGCCCTCTAGGACCATTAAAACTGAGAGCCCCAAGCCAAGCTTTGACTGAGGATTACGAAATTTGGTACACTAATGTGGTGTCTCAGGACCTACAAAAAAGTCTCTTGGAGCCAAGTGCGAAGTCGCACAGGAAGTCGGCCATTTTGGTCTAAGTGCGCGATTTAGTGGTTTTCGCACACGTTGTTTGGAGAGTGATGCTCCGTCGCCCTTTTCACCAATCGCCTTCACACTTCTGCTATATACTCTTAAGACATAGATGAAAAAATTCAACCGTCGGATTTTAAATAAGTATAAAGGTGTGGGCGTGGCTAAGCCTCAAACTTTGACCTGTCGCCACACCACTCTTTTTTTCACAGCTCCCTATTGGACTCCTTTTAACCAATCACCACCAAACAGTGGCAAATAGCAGCAGACAAGTTGAGGTCACTTGGTCTATAGTACTGGCAGGTTTCGAATAAAGGCGGGGCTTTGGGAGCATGGCAAAATTCGCCATCACGACATGGAAATACGTTTGTCTCTCATTTCTTCAGTCATTGTGAGATCGCCACACAAGTTCTGATGAGTGATCCTACTCTGACCCCTAATAGAACTGGACAGCTGAAGTTTGTGGGCGTGGCCTATTTTCTGAAACAGCGCCCCCTAGGACCATTAAAACAGTCAGCCCCAAGCCATGCTTTGACTGAGGTTCACAAAATTTGGCACACTAATGTAGTGTATCAGGACCTACAAAAAAGTCTCTTGGAGCCAAGCACAATGTCGCACAGGAGGTCGGCCATTTTGGTCCAAGTACTCAATTTAGTGGTTTTCGCACACGTTATTAGGAGAATGATATCTCCTCGCCCTTTCCACCGATCACCTTCAAACTTCTGCTATATACTCTTAAGACATAGAGGAAAAAATTCAACCTACGGATTTTAAATAAGTATAAAGGTGTGGGCGTGGCTAAGCCTCAAACTTTGACCTGTCGCCACGCCACTCTTTTTTTCACAGCTCCCTATTGGACTCCTTTTAACCAATCACCAGCAATCACTGGCAAATAGCAGCAGACAAGTTGAGGTCACTTGGTTTATAGTACTGGCAGGTTTCGAATAAAGGCGGGGCTTTGGGAGCATGGCGAAATTCACCATCACGCCATGGAAATACGTTTGTCTCTCATTTCTTCAATCATTGTGACATCACCACACAATTTCTGATGAGTGATCTTACTCTGACCCCTAATAGAATTGGACAGCTGAAGTTTGTGGGCGTGGCCTATTTTCTGAAATAGCGCCCCCTAGGACAATTAAAACTATCAGCCCCAAGCCATGCTTTGACTGAGGATCACGAAATTTGGCACACTAATGTAGTGTCTCAGGACCTACAAAAAAGTCTCTTGGAGCCAAGCGCAATGTCGCACAGGAGGTCGGCCATTTTGGTCCAAGTACTCAATTTAGTGGTTTTCGCACACGTTATTAGGAGAATGATATCTCCTCGCCCTTTCCACCGATCACCTTCAAACTTCTGCTATATACTCTTAAGACATAGAGGAAAAAATTCAATCGTCGGATTTTAAATAAGTATAAAGGTGTGGGCGTGGCTAAGCCTCAAACTTTGACCAGTCGCCATTACCTTATTTGACTTAACAACTCCCATGTGCATGATCAGATCAATTTCATACTTTTGTCTGTGTGATCACTGACCACATCTGAAGACAGTGAAAATGTGGACAGCTGACACAACCTAAGCCCCGCCCCCTGACTACAGGAAGTCTATTGTTTTATGGTGAACTGCCCATATTTGTCCCCTCTAATTTAGTCAAGATGACACTAAGGTCATGCACTGTCTTCATGATGCTTTAATGACCATTCAGATCTGATAGCTTTTCAGAAAGGGAGGGGCTTTGATGCCATGGCGAATTCTGTTCTGGTGGACGTTTCTGTTCCGCGGACATGCCCTGGTGAACCGGGCTGCCGGCCAGGAAGGGGTGCGGAGCTGGGTTTGGAGAGCGTCGGGGATGGAGCGGAGGGGGTACGGACGGAGGACGAGCAGCTTCACTGCGAGGGCCGAACGACGCTGCTTGCAGCTTTAATTAGGCCCGAGCAGCGAAAGCGCTGCGAAGGCCTCTTGTTTTTGCTCCGATTATTATTAGGCCCGAGCAGTGAAGCTGCGAAGGCCTATTGTATCTGCTCCGTTTATTATTATTTTTTTTTTCTTTCTTTCTTTCTTTTTTTTTCTTCCGCGTCTTTGGATGGCCTTTAGGGGGTCTTAGCATATCCAAAAAGTCACCAAATTCTGGCCCAATATAGAAAGTGCGTGAAATTTACGTATTTCACTGGCAACGTGAAAGTTGGTAAAAAAATGTTTCAACAGCGCCCCCTGGAAAATTAAAAATACCCCTCCGCTTTGACCTTTTTTCATAGTAGAGTGATGAAATTTGGTACACTTGTAGAACTCAACAATACGCACAGAAAAGCCTCTTGCACCCATGGTCAATATCAAACAGGAAGTCGGCCATTTTGGACTAAAGTGGCCATTTTGACCCCGTTTTGGCCATTTCTAGGGTCTATATTTGGTTTAACAGTTTGGTCATTTTTCGCACGATCGTCTCAAAAATAGTGTGCGATCGAACAGAAGCGATGGACGATTAAAATGAGACAATAAAATTGACTTTTCGTAAATACTGAAGGGGCGGGACCAGGCCTCAAAGTTCGAGCACTCGCCAAAAAAATTCAAATTGCTATAGATTCATAAATGAAAGAATTACAGTTAAAGAAATGTTCTAAGGACAATCGTCGTCGTCCTCCGAAGACAAATGAATGGTCGATTGATGATGTCACATAAGCCCCGCCCCCTCAGGACTTAAAAGGTCAAGATTTACTGGGAAATTTTCCAAAATTCGCCCTTTCCAATAATCACCCCAAATTTGTAGCGGGTAACTGAAGACAAGTTGGGGTTGCTTGGCGTCACTTTATGGGAGTTTTCTCCAGAAGGCGGGGCTGTGGCGGCGCGGCGAAGTCAGGCGTACCGCTTAGGCCTTACGTTTGCCTCCCATTTCGTCATTTCTAGAGATATCGCCACAAAACCTCTTGGGAGTGATCCTAGTTCAGCCCCCCACAAAATGTGATGTGAACATCCGGTGGGCGTGGCCTATTTTCTGAAATAGCGCCCCCTAGGACCATTAAAACTGTCAGCCCCAAGTCATGCTTTGACTGAGGATTATGAAATTTGGCACACTAATGTGGTGTCTCAGGACCTACAAAAAAGTCTCTTGGAGCCAAGTGCAAAGTCGCACAGGAAGTCGGCCATTTTGGTCCAAGTACTCGATTTAGTGGTTTTCGCACACGTTGTTTGGAGAGTGATGCTCCATTGCCCTTTTCACCAATCGCCTTCAAACTTCTGCTATAGACTCTTAAGACATAAAGGAAAAAATTCAACCGTCGGATTTTAAATAAGTATAAAGGTGTGGGCGTGGCTAAGCCTCAAACTTTGACCTGTCACCACGCCACTCTTTTTTTCACAGCTACCTATTGGACTCCTTTTACCCAATCGCCAGCAATCTCTGGCGAATAGCAGCTGACAAGTTGAGGTCACTTAGTCTCCAGTACTGGCAGGTTTTGAAAAAAGGCGGGTCTTTGGGAGCATGGCAAAATTCACCATCACGCCATGGCAATACGTTTGCCTCTCATTTCTTCAATTATCGTGCCATCACCACAAAATGTCTGGTGAGTGATCCTAGTCTGACCCCCAATAGATTTGGACAGCTGTAGTTTGTGGGCGTGGCCTATTTTCTGAAATGGCGCCCTCTAGGACCATTAAAACTGTCAGCCCCTAGCCATGCTTTGACTGAGGAGTACGAAATCTGGTACACTAATGTGGTGTCTCCGGTCCTACAAAAAAGTCTCTTGGAGCCAAGTGCAAAGTCGCACAGGAAGTCGGCCATTTTGGTCCAAGTAGTCGATTTAGTGGTTTTCGCACACGTTGTTTGGAGAGTGTTACACCATTGCCCTTTTCACCAATCACCTTCAAACTTCTGCTATAGACTCTTAAGACAAAGGGGAAAAAATTCAACCTACGGATTTTAAATAAGTATAAAGGTGTGGGCGTGGCTAAGCCTCAAACTTTGACCTGTCGCCACGCCACTCTTTTTTTCACAGCTCCCTATTGGACTCCTTTTAACCAATCACCAGCAATCACTGGCAAATAGCAGCAGACAAGTTGAGGTCACTTGGTCTATAGTACTGGCAGGTTTCGAATAAAGGCGGGGCTTTGGGAGCATGGCGAAATTCGCCATCACGCCATGGAAATACGTTTGTCTCTCATTTCTTCAATCATTGTGACATCGCCACACAATTTCTGATGAGTGATCCTACTCTGACCCCTAATAGAATTGGACAGCTGAAGTTTGTGGGCGTGGCCTATTTTCTGAAATAGCGCCCCCTAGGACCATTAAAACTGTCAGCCCCAAGCCGTGCTTTGACTGAGGATCACGAAATTTGGCACACTAATGTAGTGTCTCAGGACCTACAAAAAAGTCTCTTGGAGCCAAGCGCAATGTCGCACAGGAGGTCGGCCATTTTGGTCCAAGTACTCGATTTAGTGGTTTTCGCACACGTTATTAGGAGAATGATGTCTCGTCGCCCTTTCCACCGATCACCTTCAAACTCTTGCTATATACTCTTAAGACCTTAAGACATAGAGGAAAAGATTCAACCGTCGGATTTTAAATAAGTATAAAGGTGTGGGCGTGGCTAAGCCTCAAACTTTGACCAGTCGCCATTACGTTACTTGACTCAATAACTCCCTTGTGCATGATCAGATCAATTTCAAACTTTGTCCGTGTGATCACTGACCACATCTGAAGACAGTGACAATGTGGACAGCTGACATCACCTAAGCCCCGCCCCCTGACTACAGGAAGTCTTCTGTTTTATGGTGAAATGCCCATATTTGTCCCCTCTAATTTAGTCAACATGACACTAAGGTCATGCACTGTCTTCATGATGTTGTAATGACTATTCAGATCTGATAGCTTTTCAGAAAGGGAGGAGCTTTGATGCCATGGCGATTTATGGCGTGACGCTGTGACCTTACGTTTGACTGTAACTTCCACAAACAGCCTCCGATTTGCCAGGGACTGAACATCACATCACCAGTGTGGTAAAGATAGAGTATCTCCTAGTGGTGAGACGTGTAATGCTGGGCTCAGAGGGGATGCTGAATCAGGGTGAGGTGTGTACGAGGAGGCCGTTCACGGTTTCTGGTGTCGGGGTGGTTGACTTTCTGTTCTGCCAGACGTGCCCTGGTGCCCCCGGCTGCCAGCCAGGATGGACAAGCGCGGAGCTGGGTTTGGAGAGCGTCGGGGATGGAGCGGAGGGGGTGCGGAAGGAGGGCGAGCAGCTTCGCTGCGAGGGCCGAACGACGCTGCTTGCAGCTTTAATTCTTTCTTTTTTTGTTATTCCGTGCCCCCTTTGAATGGCTTTTTGGGGACCTTAACATACCCCAAAACTCACAATATTTTGCAAACTTGTCAGGCCTGGTGAAAAATTTGATATTTTAAAGGTCCCAAAAAAATCGCAAAGAAAATGGCTGAACAATGCCCCCTACAATGTGAAAAAAAACCCTCTCCATAAAGCTTAGTTTATCGTACAGTTATGAAATTTGGTACACTTGTAGTACTCAACAGTCCGCACAGAAAAGTCTCTTGCAAGCATGGTCAATATCAAACAGGAAGTCGGCCATTTTGGGTTGAAATGGCGATTTTTAGCCGTTTTTGCAGTTTTTAGGGTCCGTTTCTGATTGGATTGCTCGATCATTTTTCGCACGATCGTCTCAAAAATTGTGTAAAAATGCTCAGAAGGGATGGGCAAACAAAATGAGATGAGGATTCTGAGTTTTCGTATATGTTGAAGGGGCGGGGCCAGGCCTTGAAGTTTGACTACTCGCCAATTTTTTTTTAATTGCTATAACTTCATAACTGAATAGAATAAAGTTACCAAACTTTCTGTGGTCATTCATCATCCACCCACAAAGTAATATGAATGGTTGGATGATGACATCACAAAGCCCCGCCCGCTCAGGACCAAAAAGGTCAAGTTTTACTGTGAAAGGTCCCAAATTGCCCCATTTCACTTAATCACCACAAATTTGTAGCTGGTAACTCAAGACAAGTGGGGGTTGCTTGGCGTCACTTTATGGGAGTTTTCGGCAGAGGGCGGGGCTGTGGCGGCGCGGCGAAGTCAGACGTACCGCCGTGGCCTTACGTTTGCCTCCCATTTCGTCATTTCTAAAGATATCGTCACGAAACTTTTTGTGAGTAATCCTAGTCTGGCCCCTCAAACAATCTGATGTCAACATCCGGTGGGCGTGGCCTATTTTCTGAAATAGCGCCCCCTAGGACCATTAAAACTGTCAGCCCCAAGCCATGCTTTGACTGAGGATTACGAAATTTGGTACACTAATGTGGTGTCTCAGGACCTACAAAAAAGTCTCTTGGAGCCTAGTGCAAAGTCGCACAGGAAGTCGGCCATTTTGGTCCAAGTACGCGATTTAGTGGTTTTCGCACACGTTGTTTGGAGAGTGATGCTCCGTCGCCCTTTTCACCATTCTCCTTCAAACTTCTGCTATGTACTCGTAAGACATAGGGAAAAAAATTCAACCGTCGGATTTTTCAAAAGTTGAAAGGTGTGGGCGTGGCTAAGCCTCAAACTTTGACGTGCCGCCACGCCACTCTTTTTTTCACAGCTCCCTACTGGACTCCTTTTACCCAATCACCAGGATTCTGTGGGAAACAGCAGTAGACAACTTGAGGTTACTTGGTCTCCAGTACTGGCAGGTTTTGAAAAAAGGCGGGGCTTTGGGAGCATGGCGAAAATCGCCATCACGCCATGGAAATACGTTTGCCTCTCATTTCTTCAGTTATCGTGATATCGCTCCGACACTTCTGGTGAGTGATCCTAGTCTGACCCCCAAGAGAAATAGACAGCTGAAGTTTGTGGGCGTGGCCTATTCTCTTAAATAGCGCCCCCTAGGACCATTTAAACTAATAGCCCCAAGCCAAGCTTTGACTGAGGATTGCGAAATTTGGTACACTAATGTGGTGTCTCAGGACCTACAAAAAAGTCTCTTGGAGCCAAGTGCAAAGTCGCACAGGAAGTCGGCCATTTTGGTCCAAGTACGCGATTTAGTGGTTTTCGCACACGTTGTTTGGAGAGTGATGCTCCGTCGCCCTTTTCACCAATCTCCTTCAAACTTCTGCTATATACTCTTAAGACATAGGGGAAAAAATTCAATCGTCGGATTTTTCAAAAGTTGAAAGGTGTGGGTGTGGCTAAGCCTCAAACTTTGACCTGTCGCCACGCCACTCTTTTTTTCACAGCTCCCTACTGGACTCCTTTTACCCAATCACCAGGATTCTGTGGGAAACAGCAGTAGACAACTTGAGGTTACTTAGTCTCCAGTACTGGCAGGTTTTGAAAAAAGGCGGGGCTTTGGGAGCATGGCGAAAATCGCCATCACGCCATGGAAATACGTTTGCCTCTCATTTCTTCAGTTATCGTGATATCGCTACGAAACTTCTGGTGAGTGATCCTAGTCTGACCCCCAAGAGAAATAGACAGCTGAAGTTTGTGGGCGTGGCCTATTCTCTTAAATAGCGCCCCCTAGGACCATTTAAACTAATAGCCCCAAGCCATGCTTTGACTGAGGATTACGAAATTTGGTACACTAATGTGGTGTCTCAGGACCTACAAAAAAGTCTCTTGGGGCCAAGGACAAAGTCGCACAGGAAGTCGGCCATTTTGGTCCAAGTACGCGATTTAGTGGTTTTCGCACACGTTGTTTGGAGAGTGATGCTCCGTCGCCCTTTTCACCAATCACTTTCAAACTTCTGCTGTATACTCTTACGACGTAGGGGAAAAAATTCAACCGTCGGATTTTTCAAAAGTTGAAAGGTGTGGGCGTGGCTAAGCCTCAAACTTTGACCTTTCGCCATTACTTTACTTGACTTAATAACTCCCATGTGCATGATCAGATCTTTTTCAAACTTTGTCTGTGTGATCATTGACCATATCTGTAAAAAATGACAATGTGGACAGCTGACATCACCTAAGCCCCGCCCCCTGACTACAGGAAGTCTATTTTTTATGCTGAAATACCCATATTTGTCCCCTCTAATTTAGTGAACATGACACTAAGGTCATACACTGTCTTCATGATGTTGTAATGACCATTCAGATCTGATAGCTTTCCAGAAAGGGAGGGGCTTTTATGCCATGGCGAATTCTGGCGTAACGCCGTAACCTTACAATTCAATTTAATGGTGAGCTAAGAGGGGATGCTGAGTCAGGGTGAGGTGCGGACTAGGAGGCCATTTGCGGATTCTGGCGTCGGGGTGGTTGACGATTCTGTTCTGCCAGACGTGCCCTGGTGCCCCGGGCTGCTGGCCAGGCCGGAGCGGCGCAGAGCTGCGAGGGCCGAACGACGCTGCTTGCAGCTTTAATTTTTATTATTCTTAGCCCGCTTTGAACGGCTTTTTG
Organism: Nothobranchius furzeri; assembly: GCF_043380555.1. Lineage (NCBI taxonomy): Eukaryota > Metazoa > Chordata > Actinopteri > Cyprinodontiformes > Nothobranchiidae > Nothobranchius > Nothobranchius furzeri. The sequence continues at coordinate 68,132,315 of NC_091753.1, read as the reverse complement.
GGGACCTTGACATACCCCAAAACTCACAATATTTTGCACACTTGTCAGGCCTGGTGAAAAATTTGATACTTTAAAGGTCGCAAAAAAATCGCAAAGAAAATGGATGAACAGCGCCCCCTACAAAATGAAAAAAAACCCTCTCCATAAAGCTTAGTTTATCGTACAGTTTTGAAATGTGGTACACTTATAGTACTCAACAGTCCGCACAAAAAAAGTCTCTTGCAAGCATGGTCAATATCAAACAGGAAGTCGGCCATTTTGGGTTGAAATGGCGATTTTTTGCCATTTTGGCCGTTTTTAGGGTCCGTTTCTGATTGGATTGCTCGATCATTTTTTGCACAATCGTCTCAAAAATTGTATAAAATTGCTCAGAAGAGATGGGCGAACAACATGAGACAATAAAATTGACTTTTCGTAAATACTGAAGGGGCGGGGCCAGGCCTCGAAGTTTGACTACTCGCCAAAAAAATTTAAATTGCTATAACTTCATGAATGAATGGAATAGAGTTACCAAACTTTCTGTGGTCATTCGTCATCCACCCACAAAGTAAACTGAATGGTCGGATGATGACGTCACACAAGCCCCGCCCCCTCAGGACCAAAAAGGTCCAGTATTACTGTGAAAGGTCCCAAATTGCCCCATTTCACTTAATCACCACAAATTTGTAGCTGGTAACTCAAGACAAGTGGGGGTTGCTTGGAGTCACTTTATTGGAGTTTTCGGCAGAGGGCGGGGCTGTGGCGGTGCGGCAAAGTCAGAAGTACCGCCGTGGCCTTACGTTTGCCTCCCATTTCGTCAATTCTAAAGATATCGTCACGAAACTTCTTGTGGGTGATCCTAGTCTGGCCTCTCAAAAAATCTGATGTCAACATCCGGTGGGCGTGGCCTATTTTCTGAAATAGCGCCCCCTAGGACCATTAAAACTGTCAGCCCCAAGCAATGCTTTGACTGAGGATTACGAAATTTGGTACACTAATGTGGTGTCTCAGGACCTACAAAAAAGTCTCTTGGATCCAAGTGCAAAGTCGCACAGGAAGTCAGCCATTTTGGTCCAAGTGCGCAATTTAGTGGTTTTCGCACACGTTGTTTGGAGAGTGATGCTCCGTCGCCCTTTTCACCAATCGCCTTCAAACTTCTGCTATTTACTCTTAAGACATAGAGGAAAAAATTCAACCGTCGGATTTTAAATAAGTATAAAGGTGTGGGCGTGGCTACGCCTCAAACTTTGACCTTTCGCCAGGCCACTCTTTTTTTCACAGCTCCCTATTGGACTCCTTTTACCCAATCACCAGGAATCTCTGGTAAATAGCAGCAGACAAGTTGAGGTCACGTGGTCTCCAGTACTGGAAGGTTTTAAAAAAAGGCGGCGCTTTGGGAGCATGGCGAAATTCGCCATCACGCCATGGAAATACGTTTGCCTCTCATTTCTTCATTTATCGCGATATCACCTCGAAATTTATTGTGAGTGATCCTCGTCTGACCCCCAATAGAAATGGTCAGGTTAGGTTAGTGGGCGTGGCCTATTTTCTGAATTAGCACCCCCTAGGACCATTAAAACTGTCAGCCCCAAGCCATGCTTTGACTGAGGATTACGAAATTTGGTACAGCAATGTGGTGTCTCAGGACCTACAAAAAAGTCTCTTGGAGCCAAGTGCAAAGTCGCACAGGAAGTCGGCCATTTTGGTCCAAGTACTCGATTTAGTGGTTTTCGCACACGTTGTTTGGAGAGTGATGCTCCGTCGCCCTTTTCACCAATCGCCTTGTAACTTCTGCTAGATATTCTTAAGATATAGTGGAAAAAATTCAACCGTCGGATTTTTAATAAGTATAAAGGTGTGGGCGTGGCTAAGCCTCAAACTTTGACCTTTCGCCATTACATTACTTGACTTAATAACTCCCATGTGCACGATCAGATCTATATCAAACTTTGTCTGTGTGATCACTGACCACATCTCAAGGCAACGTCATTGTGGACAGCTTACATCACCTAAGCCCCGCCCCCTGACAACAGGAAGTCTATTGTGTTATGGTGAAATGCCCATATTTCTCCCCTCTAATTTAGTCAACATGACACTAAGGTCATGCACTGTCTTCATGATGTTGTAATGACCATTCAGATCTGATAGCTTTCCAGATAGGGAGGGCTTTGAAGCCATGGCGAATTCCAGCATGACGCCGTGACCTTACAATTCAATTTAATGGTGAGCTCAGAGGGGATGCTGAGTCAGGGTGAGGTGCGGACGAGGTGACCGTTAGCGGTTTCTGGTGTTGGGGTGGGCAACGTTTCTGTTCCACGGACGTGCCCTGGTGCCCTGGGCTGCCGGCCAGGCCGGAGCGGTGCGGAGCTGCGAGGGCCGAACGATGCTGCTTGCAGCTTTAATTCTTATTCTGATTCTGATTAACACAGGACAGTTTTTCTCAGCAGGCCTTTCAGTTACAAGCCTGTACTTTTTAATTTATTATTTTTATTTATTTATCATTATTATTATTTACTTCATTCACTACCAATGACGACTAAAGTTGTTATTTGCTTTTTTAACGGGGTGGACTTGAGAACAACATCTCGAGAGCAAACATCATGGCTCTAAAGTCGATCTTCACCCATATATGTTACATGTCACGTGATCACGAAGCAGACAACCAATGAATTAGTAGATCACTTTAGGACGCCACTATGCCCAATGCAAGGAGCAAACCGGAAAAGCTTCTGCACCTCACACTTCAAGAACAATTTGTGAAGGAACAGAAAAAGCCAGAAACACGCTGATCTTCCTGATGTAAGAAATCTACTCTGTCTTTATGTAGTTCTGGTGTTTACATGGTAATAGAGCACACTGTTCTGTGACACTTCAAAAAACAGAAATATGCTCAAAAATGCAGACAGTCATGGGCTTTCTCCAGTAATGGCTGGCAGTGAATGAGTCACGAGTGCAGTCAAGTGAAACATTTTATTTTGAGTTTTAATTTATATTGTGTATAGTTGTTATGTCAGTGCTAAATAAACATTTTCATGGTTCCGTAATTGATTTATTGCAATGCCTTCATTTTGGTTAGGTTACAACACATTGTAGCCTTAAAGTCTCTTTCGGCCATATTTCTCTTATCCGATGGCACCATTTAGTGGCTGAGGAGCATATCACACAAATAATTTCTTCTCCCGTTTTTTTTTAAGATGGCGACTTCACGTTTCTGCTTATAAATGTGCTTCTGTAGGCGACAAACAAAGCTAAAACACATTGTTTAATGGGTATTACTCTCATGTCATGTTGTGTTCTCATATATTCATATTTCAGAGACTTGCTTGTCCGTGAAAAGTTCATCAACTCTGCATCAGCCGAGGTATTTATTCCTTAAAACTGAAGCAGATAAGCGGTAGTCTAGCGTTATTGGTTAGTTCTGGTGGGCGATCAGTTTCCTACTACACGGAGCTCTGCAGGTCAGTGGGCGTGCTTAGCAAAAAATAAAATAAAATAAAAAGATGTACCACTTATATCACAGTACATGATAAGACAACCACTTTTGCGGATGTCTGAAAAATTATAGGGGAAAACTCCAGAAAGATACTTTAAGTGTAATGGTTCTAATTGTTGCCATAATCAATAATTTTAGTTTTCGGCCTTGGTTTCCTAATTTTTGGTTTTTCGTTTTAGCCAAGAATTTTCATTTTGGTGCATCCCTACAACACTGAGGACCTCTTATGGACCAATAAGCCCAAATCCCCGACAAACAAAACTCATTAGCAGGAAGGTGCACCACTCCAAACCAATTCTTACCACGTTCTACAATTGCACCATCAAGAGCATTGTATCTCGCTGAATTACAGTCTGGTTTGGAAACATAGCCTAGCAAGCTATGTATGTGAAAAGATAGTTTGGCCATCACCCATTGAAAGAGCTCAGTCATGTGGCAGAATCTACAGTTGTCTTTCAAACTGTCTCTGCATGTTATTGAACAACAACATTTTGGAACAGCAAACCACAGGACGTATTTGTTGCTAAGGAAATCAGTCCACCATTCACTTTTGAAAAAGCAGTACATCCTTTTTCTAATTAAAGGACTTGAGTACCTCTATCTGCTCATGTCTGAAAGAAAAGCCCAGGTCTACATAAACCAAGTGTCGTTCCGGAGCCGACATTCCATCTCCACTCCCATAGCCTCCCTATAGTATTTCCTATTGTAAGTGAACCACATACACACACTAATACAACTATAGAGTTTACCTGAGCCCTGAAATCCCTCCTGTTGAATCCTAACTATGACCTGGCTAAGTGCTGTGTTTTTCATTTTCTTCTCTTCTTTAATTATTTTACTTGTTATGTTATATTAACACGAATGATGATCCTGGAGGAGGACATTTCGTCTCACTATGCACTAATGTATGTGGATGGGATGACAATAAAATCTTTACTTGCTGATATGAGTCTTCACAAAATAACAGGGGTGGCAGCATTGTCTAACATGTTGTGTTAAATACAGGTCCTTCTAAAAAATTAGCATATTGTGATAAAGTTCATTATTTTGTGTAATGTACTGATAAACATTAGACTTTCATATATATTAGATTCATTACACACAACTGAAGTAGTTCAAGCCTTTTATTATTTCTAATATTGATAATTTTGGCATACAGCTCATGAAATCCAAAATTCCTATCTCAAAAAATTAGCATATTTCTTCCGACCAATAAAAGAAAAATGTTTTTAATACAAAAAAGTCAACCTTCAAATAATTATGTTCAGTTATGCACTCAATACTTGGTCGGGAATCATTTTGCAGAAATGACTGCTTCAATGCAACGTGGCATGGAGGCAATCGGCCTGTGGCACTGCTGAGGTGTTATGGAGGCCTAGGATGCTTCGATAGTGGCCTTAAGCTCATCCAGAGTGTTGGGTCTTGTGTCTCTCAACTTTCTCTTCACAATATCCCACAGATTCTCTATGGGGTTCAGGTCAGGAGAGTTGGCAGGCCAATTGAGCACAGTAATACCATGGCCAGTAAACCATTTACCAGTGGCTTTGGCACTGTGAGCAGGTGCCAGGTCATGCTGAAAAATGAAATCTTCATCTCCATAAAGCTTTTCAACAGATGGACACATGAAGCGCTCCAAAATCTCCTGATAGCTAGCTGCATTGACCCTGCCCTTGATAAAACACAGTGGACCAACACCAGCAGCTGACATGGCACCCCAGACCATCACTGACTGTGGGTACTTGACACTGGATTTCAGGCATTTTGGCATTTCCCTCTGCCCAGTCTTCCTCCAGACTCTGGCACCTTGATTTCAGAATGATATGCACAATTTGCTTTCATCTGAAAAAAGTACTGTGGACCACTGAGCAACAGTCCAGTGCTGCTTCTCTGTAGCCCAGGTCAGGCGCTTCTGCCGCTGTTTCTGGTTCAAAAGTGGCTTGACCTGGGGAATGCAGCACCTGTAGCCCCTTTCCTGCACACGCCTGTACACGGTTGCTCTGGATGTTTCTAATCCAGACTCAGTCCACTGCTTCCGCAGGTCCCCCAAGGTCTGGAATCGGTCCTTCTCCACAATCTTCCTCAGGGTCCGGTCATCGCTTCTCGTTGTGCAGCGTTTTCTGCCACACTTTTTCCTTCCCACCGACTTCCCACTGAGGTGCCTTGATACAGCACTCTGGGAACAGCCTATTCATTCAGAAATGTCTTTCTGTGTCTTACCCTCTCGCTTGAGGGTGTCAATGATGGCCTGGACAGCAGTCAGGTCGGCAGCCTTACCCATGATTGCAGTTTTGAGTAATGAACCAGGCTGGGAGTTTTTAAAAGCCTCAGGAATCTTTTGCAGGTGTTTAGAGTTAATTAGTTGATTCAGATGATTAGGTTAATAGCTCGTTTAGAGAACATTTTCATGATATGATAATTTTTTGAGTTAGGAATTTAGGGTTTTCATGAGCTGTATGCCAAAATCATCAATATTAGAAACAATAAAAGGCTTGAACTACTTCAGTTGAGTGTAACGAATCTAATATATATGAAAGTCTAATGTTTATCAGTACATTACAGACAATAATGAACTTTATCACAATCGGCACATTTTTTGAGAATGACCTGTATGTGTAGATTTAGTGTTATGTTTTTGTTTCTGAACCAAACTAAACCAGTCTCAGTTATGTTTTTGTTCATTCACATAGAAAATGAGAACACATTCTGGTAAATTCCTCTTTTTGTGTCTGCAGAGTTCCTGCAGTCCCGTGTGGAAGTACCCATGTTTGGTATAGTGACTGGAGGAGCCATAGCCTTCATGGCCCTCCTCATCCTCAGCCTGATCGTTCTCTGCCTCATGCACAAAAACAAGAGCAAGTCCTTTGGTGAGAAAGTGCTGAGCAGTAGAAAGCTTGTAGCATAAAACAGCTTTTAAAGCTCTGTTTGTGTTTCAGAGGAGCCAGTCGAGATCCTGATGACCAAGAAAAGGTAAATTTTTAAATAAGTGAATTGTGAGTAAGTAACTCACAGCAAAGAGATGTGTCAAAATCCTTTTATGAGGAAAATAATGTTAAGTCACTGGTGTGTTTCTTTTCACTTCCTGGCATTTCCTTTCACTCTCACTGACACCTCACCAACAGAGTAGTTTGGCACACCTGTTGCTGCCAGGTTATTCCTTCATCCATTAGCAGAATGGAAGGGAACACCATTGCAAGCCAGGCCCCCGTAATTCTGGGGGTTATGTGAAGCCAACAATGAAGTGGCAAAAATTACAGTTCCACCCTCATCCAATAGGTATAAGAAACTCTTTAATAGTCCATTGGCTGAGAGTCTTGACCATGATCTTGCAAATCTTGGAATCTGAACTGGGAATGTTTGAAATATGAGGCCAAGGGGCCATATGTTGCATTTTGTTTGAATGTCCTTAAGCAAAACAACGTCACCTTCTTTCAAGTCAGGCATGTCATCGGCCTACTTGCGCTGCGGCTGAAGGATTGCTAGATATTTCACTGTCCATCGTTTCCAGAAAGAATCTGCCACTGATTTTTACACAGGAGATCCAGCTCGAAGTCTCCTGGTGGTGCACCTGCCTTCTGTGTTAGGAGAGTGGCAGGGGTGAGAATGTCAGGCATCTCTGTACCATAGGAGATAGGGACCAATGATCTAGAGATCATTATTGCCATGACCTCAGCCATTAGGGTAGTCAACATTTAATGTGTTAGTCTGATAGCTCCATCCTTAATCAGCAGCAGCAAGGCTGCAGCAAGCCACTCCTATCAACCTCTCCCAAGCTCCACCCATGTGAGAGGAATGAGGTACATTGAAGGTCCATATGCAGTCTTGCACTTGTGGGTATGTATTGATTCCCATATCATCTGTGTTGATTTGAAGCTTTTTGCAGGTACCTATGATGTTTGTGCCTCTGTCTGACCTGAGATGTTCAATGGGCCCCTGGACAGACAAGAAACGGCGTGAGGCGTTTATAAAGCTTGAAGTCGACATACTCAATGACCTCCAGAGGGACAGCCCTGGTGCTCAGACATGCGAACATAACCACTCATCTCTTGCTGTCTGCAGCCCCGCCCCTTATCCTTCAGGTGGCAACACTTCATGGGCTGAAGACTTCAAGTCCGACATGAGTGAATGGTGGATCTATAGCTAGTCTGTACGAGGAAAAATCATACATCTTATGCACTTCAAACTTACCTTACAACTTCCAACAGATGGCACACCTGTATATGACACTGCAAATCATCTTCTTGCCTCCTACTATCCACACCGGCAGTGTGCTGAACACCTTCAGTAAGGTGGCGACCCTGATGATCAACCTTGTCATGATAGTATCGGACTAGCAGTGTTGTTATATGATGACCTGCTGTTAGGATCAGTGGGTGTTTCTGTTGGTCATCTATTAGTACCTTATTTATCCGGCCTCCCATCCTAATCAATCCACTCTTATCAATGAAATGATGTAACCTTGCAAGGGGACTTCGGCAGGTGACCTCGATGGCCTGTGTAAGGCCTTTGAGTTCTTTGTATATGCTTCAATGAGCAGTTGCTTGCATTGATGCCATCATATACACACATCGTTGTTGAGCTTAGTTAAGAATTATCTTGACACATGAATAAGAGCTGTCATGCTTTGTATTAAACTCTTCCAAGTAGAGAACCGCTCAAATGTTCTTGACCCAAGGGACTCTGCTGTGACCGTTGTTGCCAAAGAAGTGACTTGGGGTTGATTTACCTACATCTGATGTACAAGTTCAAAGCATTCTTCTTCGTGATCCTGAATCTGTTTTGGTTCTCTGAGAAAAAAGTGTCTCTGCAAACAACTGTACAAGGCTTGGGAAACTGTTGGCATTGGTCTTGTCCTCTGGTGAGCCGGGTTCTCTCCAGATGAGACATACAGCCACTGTTTTGGTTCAGTCGAGGTTTGGATATGAGCCAGTGAGTCTATTTCTCATATCCCACTCAAATTGTTTACTGGAGAGGTTTCTAACAAATGCCTTGCCCTGTAAGGTAATGGGTCAAGCAAATCAAAGGAGATCATACAGACTGTTTATGGTAAACAGCATGCCCCTTTGTGTGGCTGGTTCCATGTCCTTTGACAATCTAAATTTGACAATTCGTCACATACCTTTTCTGTGGCGATGTCAGTGTCGCTGTCCGTGTTGCTGTCATCATCCCCAGGTGAAGCTGGCTTGAATGAGTTCTTCCCGCTGCCGTCTCCAGCGCCAAACCATGGATTCATTCATGCCAAGCTTACGTGCAGCAGCACTGTTTCCCTCCTTTACTGCCAGATCGATGGCCTTCAACTTAAATGTGGCATCATATGAACTCATACATGTAGTTACCATGATGAGGGGGTATGGATTTGAAAAAAAATCTTCATCGTCTCGGCTGCTTGAATGTGCTAAATTTAAATGAGCACTTTCTTCGATTTCCACTTTTGACTTCCACCTGTTTCACTTTCTGCTAAAGCGCCCCCTGGCAGGTGAAGGAAAATCTTCAGTAAAGCCGCATGGTTCAAAGCGTGGGAAAAAAGTAGCGGCTTATAGTCTGGAAAATACGGTAGTCAAGTTAGACTGTCAGCATCATCTTGGCTATTTTCAACAAGTCAATGGCACAAACCTCTTTGGGCACTTAGGCAAGCATGTCATCGACGTAAAAATTTCTGACAACGAAATGTTAGTCCGTGCCATGTTCTGCTTCTCCATATTCCACAGCTCTCAACCCATATGTTGCCACAGCTGGCGATGGACTGTTAACGAACACGTGCAGTCATCAAGTTATCAATTTTCTCTTTCACTGGGTCATTATCTTTGTACCACGGAAATCTCAGAAAATCCTGGTTCTTTTTATCAGTAAGTAAAATGAGCATGACTACAGCCTTGCACGGAAGCCAGTCGGCCATGTGCGTGGGCTACCCTGGTCCTCTGAGCCCCTTCTTAGCTTCTTGGATTAGCTAAGTAAACTAGTAGCTACATTGGTTCATTTGTTCCAACCGTAGTAGCTCCACTTCTTTTCCCATGGGAACCTCCAATTTGTAAGCAAAAACTCGAGCCTATGGACCTAAATTGTCCAGTGTGTATGTTGACGTTGAAAGCTCAATAACACCTCTGATTCAAGTTTGGTATTATCCACACAGCGAATCAGCAAACCTGAAGACAGACCAAGCAGAGAAGATCCACATCCCAAGAAAGAACATGTCTCTGCCCTCCAACATGCAGCTCAATGACCTCAGCACTCTGAGGAAAGGTAAGACTTCCATCCAGTTTAACAAAATTGAAGAAAAGGTTATAATATTAACCTGTAATTCATGTCTAAAACTGAGTGTAGAGCAGTGGCTGCTCATCCATCGGGGGCGCTAGGGCGCTGTCCCATCAGTCTCACAAGAAGAAGATAATCACAAAATATAAAAAACAACAACAACATGAATATTGAACTAAACGATCTCTACATTTTACAAACTGTAAGTGCTGTGTATACTCTGCATTTAAGTGTAGTTTTAAGATGTTATTTACACTTTACCCTGAGTCTAAATGCTGACAGTGTTTGTCCTGAGGACGTTTATATTTCAGATCACCATTGCATTTTCTTTAACTTGTCAGTTTCTGCGTCCCCACCTCCTTCTCGCCGTATGGTTAGTTCTCGTTTTCTTAATGAGAGCACAGCTAGCAATTTTTCTGCTGCTTTTGATCCACCCTGTTCTTCTGATAACGACCCAGATTCCTTAACTTCTCAGTTTAACGAGCACTGCCTCTCCATTCTGGAAAACATATGTCCTGTCAGAACCAGATCAGTTCCTGCAGTGAACCCTACTCCCTGGTTTAATGACAGCCTTGGCAGCCTAAAGCGCCAATTCAGAAGAGTGGAGCGCTTGTGAAAGAAAACCCATCTCCACGTCCATCTGCTGCACCTAAAGGATCTTCTGACATCCTTTAACTCTGCAGTCAGAGACACGAGGGTTTCCTATTTCTCCAAACTGGTGTCCCAGAGCAAAGGGAACCCCAAGGAGCTGTTTAACACCATCAGCAGCATTGCCTCTCCTGCCTCTCCTACAGCCTCCATCCACTCTGTTGCAGACTGTGAGATCTTTCTGTCTTTCTTTGTGGACAAAGTCAATAAGGTTAGATCTAGCATCTCTCTCTCAGCCTTATCGCTGCCTCTCCTGACTCCAACCAGGCCCAAAATCCTAGATAGCTTTGCTCCTGTTTCTTTGCCTGAGTTATCCAAACTAGTTAACTCTATGAAGACCTCTGCATGCCCCTCCACATCTTACCCTCATCTTTGTTTAAAAGTGCTTTTCAGTCCATCGGTCCCAGCGTGCTCTCCATTATTAATGCTTCTCTGGTCTCTGGTCAGGTCCCTGCTTACTTTAAGAACACTGTAATCCACCCGCTTCTTAAAAAACCGAGTCTTAACCCCTCTCTCCATAGCAGCTTCAGACCCATCTCTAAAATTATGTTCATCTCCAAGATCTTGGAAAAGGTTGTGGCTAAACAACTCACAGCTGCTCTTGATGAACATAACATCTATGATAGCTTCCAGTCAGGTTTTCGTAGAGCTCATTCTACTGAAACAGCTCTTCTTAGGGTCTCTAATGACCTTCTGACTCACAGTGATGCAGGGGAATGTTCTGTTCTGGTCCTGCTGGACCTGACTGCAGCCTTTGACACTGTTGACCATCACCTGCTACTGGAGAGGCTGAGAGACTGGGTAGGCCTATCAGGATCTGCCCTGGAGTGGTTCTCCTCTTATCTTTCTGAGCGCTCCTTTTCTGTGGCCATCTCCAAGTTTAGGTCCTCCACCACCTCCCTTACAAGGTTCTGTGCTGGAGCCTCTGCTCTTCCTCTTCTATCTGCTTCCTCTTCAGCACATCCTGAGCTCCTTCAAAGGAATCTCCTACCATCTTTATGCAGATGACATCCAACTGTACATCTCCTTTAAGATGTCTAAGCTGCAGCTGTTACACACCTGCTTAGACTCTATCAAAACCTGGATGGCTGGGAGCTTTCTACGGCTGAATGAAGATAAGACTGAGATCCTCATCTGTGCCCCAGACAAGCTGGTTTCCAAAGTCAGATACTCTCAGCTTGCTTCTCACACCAAACTCTCTGTCAGGAACCTTGGCGTGACCTTTGACCCAGCTCTCACCTAACCCAGCTCTTAAAACTTTATTGTTATTGTTTTTTGAATGCTTTGTAATTCCGACCAGACATGGAGACAGAGGTGAAAGAGAAAGGAAGAGACAAAAGGGGAGCTGCCCCAGAGCACAGGGACCCTAGGGTGACTGCAACCAGAAGAGCCCCTGCCCCTCTCGAGAGGTGAAGAGGATTCCCCGGGGGGGCCACAACCAGCAGCCGGTAGAGTCCCGGGAGACATCAGCGGCAAGCCCACAGGCCCGCCCGCAGCCTCCCACCCCCTAGCCAGCCGAGTCCGGAACCCAGAGACCCGGGACCCAGGGGTGACCATCCCCGCCGGGGACCCAGCAGAGCCAAGGGACCCAGATCCCACCAGGCAGCCACCGGGATTAATCTGGCAGACGCCAAAAATCTTAAACCCCCTGACCCGGAAGCCGCAAACACTCAGGCAGACCAAGGCACCACACTCCACACCAAGGCACCACACTCCACACCAAGTGTGGCAGGGGGAGGGAAGGCGAAGATGTATAGCAGCAAAAGAAGTCCTAGGAGAGGGGAGGAGTGAACGGCCCCACCTGACATATACAGTCATACACAAACACAGTCACACACTCCCTCCCTCATGCTCACACATACACATACAACCTAAGACTTACAAAAATGCATGCCGGTGTCGGTACAGTATCTGCTCGGGTGCAAGATCGGCTCGGGGTCCTTCGACTGCCGATGACGTCAAAGTACGGCAAACCCACTCGGACAAAATACACTACACATCTATCCTGTTGGAAAGAATTTAGCAGTTTTGTTATTAAAATAATGTTTCTTAAGACGTAAGTTTGTGTTTATAATAGTATTTGTAAAATAAAACACTATATTTGATTCATGTTGAACTCCTCTTTGAGCACATCCCTTGAAGGATCATAGGTATTAGCAACACCTGTGAAATTGTATTTGCAGGAAAGAAGTGTGTCCCGTTTATTGAAGTATTTGTGTTGAGTTTTTGACGTCTTGTCCATGCGTAGTTCAGTTACGATCATAGCTGCTAGCCAAAGCTCTGGAGTTAAAAGTTTTCTGGCTTTACTAAAATACCTGTCTGTACTTATTTGATTGATGGTAGTTTTACTTTCTATTAGACTCCAAATGTAATGATTTGGCACGTTTCTAATTCATAATTTGTAATAATGTAATCGGCGATATTAGCATTAGCATTCCTATGGGTTTTTCCATGTATATTAGCATTGCGCTAACCACTCGCTGCCAAATTGCAGCCTTTGCCATTAGAAAATCTCCTTTTGTCACATCGCAATTTAATTGCACATGCAGTTAATCGTTCAGCCCTAATATACTTGCAGCTCTATGCTAAAAGTGTATTTTCAAAGAGGTAATGATGGATTTCTTTGTAAAAGTTGTCCATCTTTCCAATAGAAAAAATTTGCCTGGACCAACGTCACGTGATAACAACGTTACGTGATTACGTAATTCCGTAAGGTTCATGTTCAGCCAATCAACTACTTAGACGTCATCGGCAGTCGACGGACCCGAGCCGATCTTGCACCCGTGCAGATCTTGTACCGACACCGGACACCCACTCCCTTACCAAAAAGAAGTACACTGAAGTATACTTGAAGTATACTAAAAATGAATACAGTATACTTCCAAGTTTACTTTCAATGTACTTATTAGAAGTATAGTTATCCGAGTACATTTTTTAAATACTACTAAGTATACTTTAATACGTACTTACATTAAAGTTTACTTACATTTAGACTATACTTGTACTTGACTCTATCAGAAGTATATTTCACCAAGTAATGTATAAGTATACTTATATATATATATATATATATATATATATATATATATATATATATATATATATATATATATATATATATATACTTATATATAATATATAAGTATATATATATATATATAAGTATATATATATATATATATATATATATATAAGTATATATGTATATATATATATAAGTATATATGTATATATATATAAGTATATATATATATAAGTATATATGTATATATATATATATATATATATATATATATATATATATATATATATATATATATATATATATATATAAGTATATATATATATATATATAAGTATATATATATACATACAGTTGTGGTCAGAAGTTTACATACACTTGTAAAAAATATAATATAATGGCTCTACTGAGTGTCCCGTTATTTCTAAAACTCTGATTTTTCTCTGATAGAGTGATTGGAACAGATACTTCTTTGTCACAAAAAACATTCATGAAGTTCGGTTCTTTAATGTCTTTATTATATATATATATATCGATAGATAGATAGATAGATAGATAGATAGATAGATAGATAGATAGATAGATAGATAGATAGATAGATAGATAGATAGATATAGATATATATATTTGGAACTTTTTATTTTTGAATTAGAACAACAACATTTACATGGAGATGCATTTGAGTTTCTTCTTCCCTTCTCCAGGGCAGTGTTTCCCTGAACAAAGTTCAAATTTCCTTGTGGCCATAAGATCTATCCAACTTAACCAAGTCACCAATCAGTACATATAGTTCTGACAAGCTTTCTCTGTATTCATCGTATCTGCTCTCTTCTACATTCTACATTTTACTTTGATCTAGCTAAATAACTCACCCAAAAGACAAAAAAACATAAATAAAAAAAAATTAAAATTAATAATAATAATTTTCACACGAGAGTACTATCTTTCTAACATTTGTTTTATTGGTTCCCAAATTTTTTCTAATTTCCCTAGTCCCAGTCATAGTCTTGCATTAATTTGTTCCATTTTGTAGACCTGTCTAACTCTGTCTCTCCACTGTGCCACCCTTGGTGGTTCTGTGTCCAGCCATAAAACTGTAATACACTTCTTGGCAGTCATAAGCAGAATTCTGATTACGTATGTCTCCATTATGTGTGTACAATATTTGGTACAGCATTCCCAGTACAAACCATTTTAACTTAAATTGTAATTTCACCTTCCAGGTTCTTTCAATTTCTCCCTAACACCTTTCCAGAATGGAATGAATTTAGGGCAGTCCAAAAATATATGTGAAAAGTCTCCCACTAGCCCGCATTTTCTCCAACATAAATTTGAAACATTACTATTTAGACAGATAAGTGGAGTTTTAAAGCATGCATCTTCACCTTCCATTCAAATTCCCTCCAAGACGGACTATTTGTAGTTTATGGCCTGCTTCAAGTGTTTCCTCCCATTCCTCATCTGTTATCATTATGTTCACTTCCAGTTCCCATTTTTCTTTAATATCTATATTCTTAACAATCAAATCCTGTTGTAAAGCTTTATATATTTTGAAATCAGTCCTATTTGACATGTCCTTTCTGTTTAACATAATCACTTCCTCCATATTAAGTTTATCCTTGCTTGAAACTTTGCCTTATTTTGAAATAACTACTCTGTCTGTCTGTCCTAAATAACATATTAAGCATGAAATTACGAATTATTGTGAAATTACACGCACAGGAAGTGCTTTTATTTTGTAGCATTTGCTCAGTCAGCTCTCGAAGCTTCTCAGCAGACCGAGAAGAAGAGCAAGGGTTGGAGGAGCATTAACCGTTGGAGGTCGCGCTTTTGTTCTGCATCTGCACTTGACAGTCACTGGTTCTGCACCACTGAGTTAAATGTAAGTAGCCGCCGTAAAAGTTGCTTAAATGTTTTAAATGTTTTTAAGACGGACATGGTGAGTAATGTTGGCCACGTAGCAAGCTAATATGCTAAGTCATTGCATGAGTTAGCTGTGTTATTAACTTTGTGTGTGACTAAAGTCCGTTTATTTAATGAAATGAGCAGCGCTATCTCATTATTAAAGGTTAGCATTACTTTAGTTACTTTTTTATTAGACTTCTAGAGACTTATTCCCTCCATTTTTGTCCCCTCCATCATAATTTTTTAAACGTGACGTTCTGAGAAAAAAATGAAAGCGGGAGTTCAGCGCCACCAAGTCAAACGTCCACTTATTAAAAGTAAATGAGCAGTGGTCTCTTGTACAGCGATGACAAAATCAGTCTGTGTTATAAACTATTTCCCCATAGCACCCGTGCGATAGCTTTGCAAGCAGCCTGCTTTTTTTTAACCGTAGAAGAGGATTGTGACCGCAAGAGACGAAGCGGTGCTGTATCTCGATGCTATGTTCCCTCCTTCCCTCCAATTTTGTCCCCTCCATAGTTTTTTTAAATAGTGCTCAGTTGCACATATCTTGAACCGCAGAACGCTGTTTCTATTAATTTCACAGTATTTTAGTGTTGTAATTTTGTCCTTACTGTACACTGTTACTCCAGATTCTTAAAAGTTATGTTTTTAGCTTTGTGTGGATAAGTCAAATTACACTTGAATCTCCTCACACACACACACACACACACACACACACACACACACACACACACAATTTAGATGATTAATGACTTAGCTTCATATATATAGTGGAGGACTGCCTAAATTTTTCAGACTAACACAGATCTACCTTGTGATTCACAATGTTTTCTGTACTGATTATGCTTCCTGGTGTAGATGTGTAAATGTAGAGCATCTGCGTTCCTATGAGCTGTCAGCCACACCGGGAAGCCTGTCTATGAATCTGCAGTCAGACTTCAATGATCCAACCCCACTCTCTGCACACAAGATTGATGGCATGCTGCTGTTGACCCCCAAGAGGTTCATACAAGTGAGACCACTGGTGAGTAATTCTCACAATCTGCATTTTTGATGACACATCCTAAATAACATGACTATATATGTATGTATGTATATATGTATACAGATTTGTCTTTTAAAACTGGTGAATATACAATTTACAGGTAATGCCTTTATGCTATGAGTATTAGAGCCACTGATGGAAAAAAATATAGAATTCTGAGAAAATAAGTCATAAATCTGAGTTTAATCTCAGAGTTCTGACTGGTACCTAAAACAAAAAAAGGGGGAAATTGGGGAAGATTATGAGGGGGGATCAGAATTCTGACTTAAATCTTAAAATTCAGGCTTTTTTTTTTGTTTTGATTTTTTTTAACAAAAACAATTCCTAAATAGTTTTTTGTTTGTTTGGCTTTAGGTTCATGAAAAAAGTCAGAATTCTGACTTTAATCCCAGAATTTTGAAATTATCTGACTTTTTTTTTCTCAATTCTTTTCTTTTTCTTCAGTGACTCTAATACTCTTAGGCAATGAGGCAGTATTAGGGCCACTGAAGGAAACAATTGAATACTGAGATAAATGTCAGAATTCTGACTTTATTAATTTTATTTATTTTCAGAATTTTTTCTTCAGTGGCCCTAATACCCCTTCGTATTATGTAATGCTAAACACTTAAAATTAACTTTTGAATTCAGCAGTTTATCATTGGATTTAGATGCAGATATCACTGTCTTGGAAAATTGGTCAGAGCAATTTGGCATTAAGTTTGATTAGTAAACTTTACAGTATTTACACTCTTAATCTTCTTAGGAATTACATGATGTCCACACAAGGCGTACCACTGTTCTCCATGCCCTTCCTGTCTATCTACGTGAGGAAACCTCTGGATTTTTGAGGACATGTGTGGTAAGTCCCAGTATTGTAAATTTGAACAAATCATTCTATTTATTTATGCATAAAGACAACGCACATGAACATTTTGGAAAAAGTGCCATTGTTTCAACTACAAACCTTTGGCAAGATGTTAAAGCCTGCCACACACGAGAGCAATCAGCTGAGCAAACGGCCTCGAAGGACTGTTTGCTCAGCAGATTGCTCGCTGTGTGCGCCTGATTTTCACCGAGTTTTCCGCCTCACGAGACGCTGAGGTGAATATCTGACCAGTTAGATATTTTCTGCCTCACAGGGGTAAAAACTCGCTGTGTGTGCACTACTGAGCTGCTGGCTGAGCTGAAATATTCTAGTGGCCAATCAAAGCACTTTCTCCGCTCACATGACCCCAAGATGTATTCAGATACAGCCCCTTACCCTGTCTGTGTGTCTGAAAAATAAACAAAATGGTACCTTGCGGATCGATGGGCCCACTGTTTCCATTACCCTTTCGGAAGGATTCTGGGTCTTCCAGGTGCATCTCTTGGAGTAAATTGGCATAAACTCCTTGCCTGGTCCATCTTTCCAGCTACCGTACCCATATTTTCCTAACCTTCAAATGCCGTGGCGGCGACGTTTCAACTAAAAAGGATAGGCATTTCCTCCGTTTCCAGCTCTGTCTCTGTGTTGTTTCTTTTCTGACATGCAGACGGGGCTGCCATCTTGGGGTCATGTGAGCGGAGAACGTGCTTTGGTTGACCACTAGAATATTTCAGCTCAACCAGCAGCTCGGTAATGCGCACACGGCGAGTTTTTACCCCTGTGAGGCGGAAAATATCTTAACTGGTCAGATATTCACCTCAGCGTCTCGTGAGGCGGAAAACTCTGTGAAAATCAGGCGCACATGGCGAGGTATCTGCTGAGCAAGCGGTCATTCGAGACCGTTTGCTCAGCAGATGGCCCTCATGTGTGGCAGGCTTTAAGGCACTGAGAAAAATCAACAGTCACTGCAAAGAATTCAAGCAGCTTTCATTAGCATAACACTGGCACACACGGAAGCCATCTCACTTTATTCGTAAATGAGAGCACAAAGCAACAGAATGAACAGGGGTAGGGCTGGGCGATATGGCCTAAAATCAATATCACCATATGTTGAAGATCTCACCTCGATAACGATAAGTAGACGATAACTACAGGAATGCGCAGCAACAATATTTGTCCACTAGATGGGGCTGTCTCGTGTATTACAATGACTAAAATTTTACATGACTCAAGGTGCTACAGCTTCTTAAAGGGACATAAATGTGGCCAACTTACACATCTTTTCATTTTTTTATTATCAAATTTATTGACATGGGAAAAATTATCTGGATGAGAGACAAGAACTTGGATAGCGATAAATCTTTGATATGTTGCCCAGCCCTAAACAGGAGTCTATCAGACTGCATTTATTGTTATTTACATGACAATCTACTGAAATAAAAATGTCCACAGTCAGAGTTTCAGTTCAGATGTGATTAGTGTATGATCTCCCTTTCATTTTTGTAAGGATGATACCAATGAGCCGGACCTCAGGGATGCAGCAGTTGTCCTCCTGACAACCATCACCGATGATGCCGAGAGTCCAGTTACGTACGACCCAGTGAGAATCTGTTATCCTAGAGGGTGATGTGATTGTCAACCTCTCCAGCCTTCCTGATGCCTTCCTGGTAATGTTCGGCCTCATCTATGCCTTACACCTAGATTATCCGAAGGGACTGACCAACACATTTGAGTTCACACAGAAAATCTTACTTGGTCTTGATGAGTCTAAACTGTCACCCACGCTGCAGAGTCAAAAATGACCTGATGTTACATGTGTAACTCAAAATCTGAAAGAGTGGTGGATTCAGATGGCTCACTCTGTTAGAGCATTGTCCACATCCACAATGTAATTTACTATTTGTCTGCTCTTTAATTGTTGATGTTAAAGTAACACACCACCATTTGGGCAAATATGTTCATTTTCCACTTCTCCTTGAGTTAACCCTCCCTCTGTCCTAATGGGTAGGACCCCCGCGAGGAAAGTTGACCATTGAGCAGGGTTGATGGTTCATCCCTTGGGTCCACGTGGCAGGGGTGAGGAGTGAGCACCACCTCACCCCTGCCACGTGGACCTCAAGGGATAAACCATCAACCCTGCTCAATGGTCAACTTTCCTCTCGGGGTCACCCATAAAGACAGTGGGAGGAACAGTTGAGTTTTACATTTTCTCTGTTCGTCCAGCCGTTCTGAGTCTGGCAACTCCATTTGTGGCTTTAGTTTAGCGTGAATAATTGAATCGGATTAGCCCATTCAACTAGTTTTATGCCAAATGGCATAAAGTACTCACTGACTTACTTGATAGTGGTTAGTGTAATTCATATTTTGTTAATGTTGAATTGATGTGCATCCTGATGTTGCTTTAAACCACCTACTCAAAGAAAGACTACACACTGCTGTTGTCCAGTTTTCAAAAGTGTGCGTTTGTAATTGTTTCTTTCAAATTTTGTTTTATTTTCTGTTTGAGTTGGCTTAATCGGTAACTTTAATTTGATCATAATTTGAAAATATATTTAATATTCTTTCAAATTTTGTTTTATTTTCTGTTTGAGTTGGCTTAATCGGTAACTTTAATTTGATCATAATTTGAAAATATATTTAATATAAACTCCAAATATTTAAGTTTATTTATGGTCTGATATACTCAAATATCTGAGTTTATAAACTCAGAAAATATGAGGCAACTGATTGCCTTACATTTTTTGAGTTCTGCCTACTTATTCAGGTTTACAGTGTACGAACTGTAAAGATTTTGTGGTGTCAGAGTTCACCTAACAGTTCAAGTGTTCATTTATTTGCTTTGTGTGTTCACAGGGCGTGCTCAGTTGAAGTTTCCATCTCTGCGCGTTCAAGATGTAAGAAAAATAACACGAAAGAAATGCAACAACGAAAACTTCAAAAAGGCATCAACAACCAAGCAAGTGGATCCATAAAATGGACTGATTTTTTTAAAGGCATTTTTTAAAAGTCTTTCAAAATGGACAGAATTAACGCGTCATGTTCAGAACAGTTTGCGTTCTCATCTTTGATTAATCCTGGTAAACAGGTCTGTTTTTGTTCTGTTCTAATTCTCTCTGTTTAATAAATTTAAACAAAATGACTTAGCTATTTTATTTACTTTTTTTCTCTGCATAAAGACGAAGTATCAGTAAATAGTGGAAAGTAAATGTATTGGTAGTAAGCAAATAGCAGATGTTAAATGTTACTTGCAGTATGTGTTTATAGAAAAAATAGAGATACTTAAATGCACTAAAAGAATATTACGTCAAGTTTACTGTAAAGTGTACTTTCAAAACTGTAAGTATACTCAATTATATAAGAAGTACACTACAAGTAAACATACATTATTACTTTAAGTATAATTTTAAGTATACATTCAAAGAGAAAAGTATACTCAATTATTTCAGAAGTACACCACAAGTAAACTTATAATGTTACTTAAAGTTTATTTTTAAGTATACTTTCAAGGGCAAAAGTTTACTCAATTTTATTAGAAGTAAACTTATACTGTTACTTTTAAGTATACTTTCAATGAGAAAAGTATACTCAACTATATCAGGAGTACACTACAAGTAAACTTATATTGTTACTTTTAAGTATACTTCCAAGGAGAAAAGTATACTCAATTATTTCAGAAGTACACTACAAGTAAACTTATAAGTATACTTTCAAGGAGAAAAGTATACTCAACTATATCAGGAGTACACTACAAGTAAACTTATATTGTTACTTTTAAGTATACTTCCAAGGAGAAAAGTATACTCATTTATATCAGAAGTACAATACAAGTAAACTTATAAGTATACTTTCAAGGAGAAAAGTATACTCAATTATATCTGAAGTACACTCCAAGTACACTTGTGAGGTTACTTTAAGTATACTTTCAAAGAGAAAAGTATACTCAATTATATCAGAAGTACAACAAATAAACTTAAATTATTACTTTGAAGTATACTTGTAGTATACTTCAAGTATACTTTTAGCGGCCCAATTTAGTCCCAAGGAGTATACTTCTAAGTAAACTTTAAGAACAAGTATGCAAATAAACTTCTGTACACTTAAGTATACTTGAAATTAAATACTTAAAGTATACTTCTTTTTCGTAAGGGCTCACACTCCGCATACACACCCTATTCACTCTGGTCCCGGTACTTCTGCACAAGGGGTACAACATTCACTGGTTCCAGAGTTAGTCCCTTTCTGCAGGGGTGCTGATGAGCAGGCTCCCCCATCCAACGCTGAGAAAAGAAACCCACCACCCCAGACCCCAACCAGATGGCCAGATCTCCCTCCTAGCCTCCAGCCCTGGGAAGCCAAGCGGCAACAGAAGCTGGCTAAGACCCCTAGTCTCCCCCCGCCTGCTCCAATACAGTGTTGATAAGGTGTATTCCATGGCTGGGGTGAGTGGGCATTGCATGCATTATCTGGCCTATTGCCAGCTGATGCCACCACACCACCCCACTTGCACCCACAACCCTCTGTTTCTAACTGCAGTTTAAAATTGGAAGTGGGCATCGGCACTTGGGTTGAGTCTGAAAAATCCTCCTGCCAAATGCCGTTGAATGTGCTCACTCCCAAGGCCCTAAGTGTGTGTTTGCGTGAAATGTCGGTGGTGGAAGTGTTTAATGTGCAAATAAAATTGGGGGGCAGGTTGCCACAGGAATGCGGAAATGGGATCCATTCCCACACCTCCTGGATTGCCCACCCCCAAGGTCCTTTGTGCATGTTTGTGTGATGATGTGAGGGAGTAGGAGAAGAAAAATGTATGGGGATGGGGAGGAATGGCTGGTTGGCCTAAGCCCTCCAGGGAGCCAGCTCCCCCACTGGCCCCAATAGGCACCTCTGTTCCCAAAATGCTACCCAGGGCATGGAGACCCCAGCCCATCTCACCAGGGCCCAAAGCAACAGTATCCAGAGCCCCACGGAGTCCGAGGGCACCAACACAGCCCCACCCCAGCAGAATATCTACTCCAATCCCTGCATTTGCACAACTTCCAAAATATGTAAGACATCTAGGTAAGGTTGGGTCCTCCCCCTCCTGGACATCCCCCTCTCCCGTGATGGGACAGAATTGTTATTATTTGAGAGAAGCCAAGGTCCACCTGAGGCCCCTGAGCCTGGGCTTGGCACGGCTAAGTGTTCCCGCCTTCTTCCTGGCAGCATGCATGTCAGGACCCAAATGGACCCGAACCCACAGCCCCGCCCAGATCCCCACACAGGGCCGGCCGCCCCCACACCCCGAGCCCCCAGACCCCCACCCAGACCCACTCAGGGGTGATGTAGCCGCCAGACAGCAACCCATGGCCAACGTCAAGACCCCAAGGGGCCCCACTCACAACCACCAGTAGTCCACCCCCCCAGGCAACCCAACCACCTCCTGAGCGGGGCAGCAGCCCCCCAGCCCCAGACACCCCCAGTGAACCGATTTCCAGGAAATGTCTGGATACTCCAAACTGAGACCCTCCAGCCCATCACCCACACCATCCCGCAGGACAATATCGATGATCCCCCATCATCGCTATGTGATGGAACCGATCAAAGGAGCCCAGAGAGATTGATTTGAAGTGGAAGCAGAGGCTGTATCAAGTGTTTTGCTTGTTTATCCTCTTTTTTTTCTTTGTAATGTTGCAGGTTGGAAATAAAGTTTGGGGAAAAAGTTGTACTATGTCCCATCCTGAAGTCAGATTGAAACAGGTGAAGAATGTTATTATTTTCAAGTAGCCATTTGAACTGGAATCCTTTTATTATGATGTTGAATAAATCAGGGGCTGCATGGTGGTGCACTAAAAGCATCTGCTGACAAAATCACCATCAGTCACAGAAGGCTTTACATTTTATCATAACTGAAATATAAGTGGACTGTCTAGCCGAGCACATGTCTGCATCTTTTTTAAATCTTTCATTATTGATGAGAGGTTATCTGGTTGGTTGGGTTAGCCCACGGCCAATTAGCTTTAGCTTTTCTTCATGGAACAATACTTCCTTTAAGACAGTATTTCTCAATTAGTGGGGCGCGCCCCCCTGGAGGGTGGGGGTGGGGGTGCAGGTAGTTATCTGGGAGGGGGGGGGGGGAGATGCAGGAGAATTCATTATTTTTTAGCATAATCTGTTCAGAATGCTAAACCACCCCCAGTCACTAGGTGGTAGCAGCTAACTAATCAATAAGCTGCCCTTTTAACCCAGCATAAGAAGACCGACCACAAACACACACACACACAAACGGGTGGCCCAGTGTGCAGAGTGAGCGTGCTGATGGATGTGCACAGATGTAGATGTTTATGACGGTGAAAAGAAAATCAGCGGAGATGCAAGAGGCCGGCAAAAGAAGACCAGAAAATATGACAAAGCCGACGTAGCGCTTGGATTTACCATGAACACGGTCGGAAATGAAGAAAGACCCATTTGTGTTTTCTGCCTAAAAACTTTGGCAGCCGACAGTATGGAATCCAAAGAGTTAAAGCGGCACCTGGAGACCTTACACCCCAGTTATGTTAACAAGCCCCTGGACTTTTCCACCAGCTAAACTAAATGTTTTCATACAAAACAGAAAAACATGCAATTAACTACGTTTTTGCAGGATAAGTGTTTTATGTGGTCAAACTGATGTAACTGACAGAAAAGTTTCAGAGTTCAAGGCTTTTCGAACTCAAAATCTTAAGAAAAAGTCCTTGTGAGTGTCATACACTTTTCAGCTCTAGTTATAAGTTAAAATATCATTACAATTGTTTAATGTTGGCAGAGAAAATGTAAAATGTAAAACAATTATATGAGGTTTTGAAAAAGAATTAGAGGTTTTAGTGGTTTAATTTTTACAAGGTTTTGAATGACTAATGTTTATGTTTATTTATTTGGCAGACGCTTTTATCCCAAGCGACTTACAATTTATAACCAATAGGGCATGTTGTGATCTGTGGGGGAAACCGGAGTACCCGGAGGAAACCCACGCATGCATGGGGAGAACACACAACTCCACGCAGAAAGGCCGCAGCTGAGTTTCGAACCTGCAACCTTCGTGCTGCGAGGCAACAGTGCTAACAACTGCGCCCCCATGCAGCAGACTTAATAAATTGAACTCTGAAATAGCTTGAAGTTGTAGCTCATTTCTCAATTTGATTAATTTTTTTCAATTTTTTTCTTTCCATAAACGGGGGGCACAACAGAAAATAATTGAGAACCACTGCTTTAAGGTAATGTGTCCCTGTCCAACTGTTTCCTGTCTCAAAGCTCGAGATGCTGCCAGACAGAACAGAGTGGCAGAGCCAAAGAAAGAAGAGAAGGAAGATCTGTCTTTAGTCTACGCAGCAAGAGGTCAGAAGAGAACTCAAACCTTAAGCATTTAACGTGATAAAGGAAGTTTCGGGGACATAGAGAGGATTCATATGTTGTTTTGTTGCTGATGCTTCCAGGTTTTGCCAGATATCCGATGGTGGGCTACATCTATAAAGTGAACAGCACAAGCAGCGAAGAAATCTGGCTCTGACCAGCGAAGCATGTCTGCTGTGTGTGCATGCACGACTAACGATGCAGTAGGAAGCCCAAAACTAAATAAGTCACCTGGAACCAGAACCAGGCTCCCGGAGCAAATTATTACAGATGTGCATCAGTTTGCTTTGGAATCACGGTTCAACAGAAAAATAAAAACACAAAGCATCAAGTTCTCCTGCAACCAGCGAACAACCTCCAGAGCAAATCAGCTGATTCTGTTTGTGATGAGACGTGCCACCTGTCCACAGGTAGTCTGGTCCATTCCAGTGAGACTAGTCTTCTGGCCTGTGCTCTAACCCGCTCTCTCTAACTTCCTGGGACAACTGCGTCCTCCGCTCTCGATGACGTTCGTGTCCAGTGATAACCATTTAAACAGGTAGACTAAAGACGTGTTTTCAGCTTAATCGTCTGTTGTTTATTTTGTGGGAACACACTTCAGGATCAGAGCGGATCTTCTGTTGTGTTTAATAATCATGATTCCTGCCCAGTCATTTCAGTTTCTCTCAACACAAACGTGTCCGCGTGTCACAAAGTCAAGCAGGTGCTCGTGTGTTTTCTCTGCCCCAATGTTGTCATACGTATTATTTCCTGTAACCACATGATAATGATGTCATAATGAAGGAATGCATTTACTTACTCCACAATGTTACATTTGAGAAGTAATATTAGAAATAAAGTGGTCCACTACTTTGTGTATGTGTGTACTAATAAAGTACAAGGAAATGTGATTATGCTGTTGTACCTGAGAATCAGCAGGGGTCGCTGTGTGTGTGTGTGTGTGTGTGTGTGTGTGTGTGTGTGTGTGTGTGTGTGTGTGTGTGTGTGTGCGTGCATGTAGGTGTGTGTGTGTGTGTGTACGTGTGTGTAGGTGTGTGTGTGTGTGTGTGTGTGTAGGTGTGTGTAGGTGCATTTGTGTGTGTGTGTGTGTACGTGTGCGTAGGTGTGTGTAGGTGCATTTGTGTGTGTGTGTGTACGTGTGTGTAGGTGCATGTGTGTATGTGTGAAGGTGTGTGTGCGTACGTGTGTTTGTATACGTGTATGTAGGTGTGTGTGTGTATACGTGTGTTTGTGTGTATTTGTGTGTGTGTGTGTATATGTGTGTGTGTGTGTTAGCATTGGGTCACAGGTGGCGTTGTGGCTTCTCTTCTAACAGGAAGTAGACTTGTGTATCTGCTACAGGGAACACACACACACACACACACCAAATATCAGCGTGCATGTAACTGGACCAAAGTCATTTTTATTTTCTGATTATTGTTCAGAATTTGATGAAAAAATAAAAATCCACCACGAAGAAGGAGAACCTGTTGCTGCATGCTTTCTAATCTGAGCGTAAGTCTGAACGGTGCATCAACCACTCATCAGGGAGTTATTGTTCCAGCAGTTTTCATGAAACCCTTAAAAGGCTGTTCCCAGTGCTGAAGGAGGAAGGACTTTAAACGTGTGGAGTGGAAGGCAGCTCTGTTCTGAAGCTGTTGAAGCTCTTCAAGCCTCTGATGCCATCAAACCAATCACATGAACTTCCTCCTCGCTCCATGTCACACAGACGGAGACACTTCCACAGCAGACAGCTGCGACACTTTGGCTTCAGGTGGGTACTTTTACCTATCCTAGATGTACCGGGCTAGGGTGTGTCATGTCTAACATCTACAGCAGGTTGGGTGATCGGGAGCATTTCTATACTCAAAGCAGTTGAGATGTGTATTCTGTGGTTGGTGGAGTAAAATGGTCGGTGAGAAGCAGAAAATGGCCTCCTTCCTGTCTGCTCGTCACTCACAGTTTCTCTGTCTGTTGTCAGAAAGCGTCCATGATGGAACACCAGCTGCTGATTCTGCTGACTCTGGCAGGTAAGAGCTAACGACAGTTTAGATTTTTATTACCTTTGCTGATCCATCAGCCTGTGACACTTTGGTTTATTAACCTTTGATCAGAAGAAATATAAACAGACTCATCATCAACTGTAATCGGATTACTGTCCCTGTGATCAGAATCACTGATGTCAGGCTGAACAGAACCTGTGTTGTGTAGATGGATTTATCATCATTGTGTGTGTCCAGCCCCAGTGGGCCTATAAGACACCACTTATTTAAATTCAAATTCAAATATACTTTATTAATCCCAGAGGGAAATTAGAGTTTCAGTACACACAATTCAGAGATCAGACATACATGGGCAAGACACATGACCACAGTCATTCGCAACCCTGAGTCGCGCTACCTTAATATAGATAAGAGGGTTACATGAGGATTGGTTCAGGTGGAGGGATAAAAAGGCACTTCAGAGTTACCCTCCATAGGGAGGGCAGCTTTGCTATGCAAAAAACACCTCAGACAGAAATGTAACAGAGTTCAGACAACACAACATAACCAGTAGGTGGGGTGGTAGGGTAGAGGACTCTCCAAACATCAGTGCATGCAGCCGCGATAAGCAGCGCTCGTCACCTCCGTTTGGACAGGGGAGGGAGGTCGTTGGGTTTAGAAAGCACAGTGACTCCTGGAAAGATTCAACTGCCTTCACCGGTCGCAGTCCCGCCCAGCCTGGGATAGGGAGACAGAGTTACCATGGCGACAGCAGCATTCCACATTTCTTCTGGGGGGGGGAGTTATCGCTTCAGCCTCACAGGCTCAAGGGCACCAGATTCAGATAAGAACTTGTTTTGGGGCCCGACAAAGATAATTTCCTCTCTGTCTTAAAGTTCTGTTAATCCTCAACCCCTCTCAATCCAATAATGGCGTAATTAATCTATCCCAACTGTGCTGTCCCGTCAACTCTTTCCTTGATCGAATCCACCTTCTGTGCCAGAGCCTGAATCTCAGCCAAAGTTCCAAGCTTACGACTCATCTTGACAATTATCTGAGTCTGTGCGTTCACAGCATGGTGTAATCCATCCCTGAGCTCCGGGATTGAGCCAATATTCCTCGACAGCTCATTAATTTTCCGGTAAGCCAGGTAACCGCTCAGGCCGAAAAGCAGGAAACCTGACACCAACACCACGAATATCCAGATGTCTTCAGAATCCTCTACAGACAGTTGAGAGAGGCAGATCAGGTTCCACTGTTTCCAGAAGTCCATGATATGCCCAGCTGGCTCTGCCCCAGAGGGGCACCTGGGAGCCCCTTCTCCCATTCTCATCGTTGAAAAAATCTTGTCAATCGCGTTGAGAGACCAACTGATCAGATCCATTTTAATAATTTCCACTTTACAGAAAAAATGCAGAAGCGCCGTACACCCAAAGACAGACAAAGAGCCTTGGGATAAGATAGGGAGGAGAGGAGGAAAAAAGCGTCTGTACTCTCCAAGAGCCGGAAGAAGATTGGCTGACTCTGAGTCTGACGGCTCAACCAAGCAAAAGTAGCCACCTTCTACACATTAAAATTAAATAACTGTTTCATCTTGTTGTTGTCATTCAACCAAAACGTTTCAGGCTGTCGGATCACCAATATTTCTAGAATAATCATATCTTGGACAATATCACACTAAATGTTTCTTAGCTCTCACTCACACCCCCACAGCTGAGCTCGGCGTTCATTTGTCCTTTAACCTCACGTTTGGTCTTGTCTGACCTACAAAGTGACATTTTGGAAGCAACCAGAGCACAGTTCTGTAGAGTTGGCGTTAAAGCGTGCCATTAATGCTAATTATCGTCTTCCTAATCAATGATTGTGATCTGTCTGGAGTTTGGTTAATAAAATACACTCACTTCCTTTCTGAACTTAACCCCACCAGACCCCCCACAGGTGTGGCTGCTGCAGGTAGGCACCAGCTCCACCTCTTTCATGGGGGAATTCATTTCCCTGGTATTCCTCATGCCTTCAGCCCCTTGAGGTCTTCCACCCTTGCTGCATTAGAACACAACCACCGTCATTAAACTCTGTGTTTGCTCTCACCCCCTGCAGCTTTGTGCAGCTGTCAATCAGGTAAGATCCTCCTGGCTTTAACTGGGTTTCTCAGCCCTAATGACTTTTGCAGTTTTACAGATGTGTGATTTTTACACCAAAGAAGCTTTTTGGTTCCTTTGCAGAAGAAAAGAGTAAAAGAATAGCAGTGGAGGAGTTAGCAGATGGGATCAAGCTGAAATGTGTTGAAGGCTCAGTTACAGGAAATGATCTGACGGGAGAGCCTGACCTAACATTAAAGTATGACGATAAAAACACAGGAGAATACACATGCTCAGACAAGGAGTCCAGAATCTACGTGAAATTCCGAAGTAAGTTCTGAAGAGTTTCTGTGCTGATGGGCAGTTGCGCCAACCTGAGATGATCCGTGCTGTTTGTGTTTGGGTGCAGCGTGTGATAACTGCGTGGAGTTGGACACAGCCTCCGTAGCCGGCATGGTGGTTGGAAACCTGGTGGCTACGATCATCGTAGGGGTGGCCGTCTACCTGATCGCCACTCAGAGTCAGACCCATCCAGTTCCCTCTACCAAGAAAAGTAAAACCCGTCTGTCTGGATCTCACGTGGGACCGCTTACATAGGTTTTACTGGGTTCTGGTGGTCATTTAGAGCTAAAGCTTCTCTAAAAGCTAACTAAACCAGGGTAACTGTCATCTACTGCTCTGATAATGAGGGACATTCAGTTTTACCGATGATAAATGCAGCTGATGCCGGACTCTGGCCTTCACAGTTCACTCCATGGTATTAAAATATAACCTCTACTGTTTTGTGGACTTGCCTTTAGTTAGCCACAGCAGCTCAATCTTGTTAGGACATTTTTAAAACTTGGAGCTTTTATTCTGAAGTGAAAAAGACTCTAGGACAAAACACAAGATAACAAACAAACAAACATACAAACAGGTCTAGCAACACCTGGCATGACTACATGACCAAGTTATTTCAGCTGCCTCTACTGAACCTCGTTGTAAAAGTAGTAGAACAATAGCTGCAGACAGAACAGCGCAGAGCATTTATTCCAGTGATGTCACCTGGCTGCTACACAGCTGCTTTACTGGACCTGGTTCTGATTGGTGCTGCTGACGGCCCAGAGCGACTGAGAACCTAGACCTGCTGAGAACACAAACCTTCATCAGATGTTTGAGGAAAACAACAAACTCTTTCTGAAGAACACACACTAAAATCATAGATCAGCCATGCTGTCTATTACAAGGATGTATGATCTTTACTTGGTGGTCCAGCTGACCAATCAGATATGGCATTTATTACCTAGAAAACTTAAAAGGAGAAAGAAAGGAAATAAATAAACATAAACGCATAAACATAAAACTAACCTCATGCTAGAGTGATGAACGAGCTGATGATCTTTTCTCCTCAGGGTCCGACAAACAGAGTCTGATTCCTCCGGAGGCCAGCGGCAGCGCAGACCATTACCAGGTAAGATGAACTACAATGACATCATATAAAACAAAACCCTCTTTTTACTTGATCTCTTCTTTTCCTAACCCAGAAACTGAAACCCAAACATGCTCAGAGGAGTGAGGAATACGACGTCCTCAGGAAGTAGATGAGCGGCTGATCCCACCTACCTCCTTCCAGGGGGAGTCCGCCAGGACTCAGAGCTGATTTAGTCTTTAATATGTGCTTTAGCTCAGCCTTTGTCATGCTGTACGTTCTACTGCTGGAACAACCAACTATGGGTTGTTGTTCTTCGTGTGTTTTGTAAAACAAAACCTTTCTTGACATTTTTGTTTCACAATTAAAAACTTATTAAATACTTCTCGTCTTTTCTGCCGCTTTATTTAAAGGAGAAAACGCTTATCCACTTAAGATGATCTGAATTTTATAACTTTAATTTTAAACTGTTCAGACCAGATAGACTTTTAGCTGCTGGTTAGCTACAGGTTAGCTACTGATTAACTACAGTTTAGCTACTGATTAACTACTGGTTAGCTGCTGGTTAGCTACTGGTTAGCTACAGATCAGCTACTGATTAACTACTGGTTAGCTACTGATTAACTACTGGTTACCTACTGATTAACTACTGGTTAGCTACTGATTAACTTCTGGTTAGCTAAAGGTTAGCTACTGATTAACTACAAGTTAGCTGCTGATCAGCTACTGATTAACTACTGGTTAGCTAAAGGTTAGCTACTGATTAACTACTGGTTATCTGCTGGTTAGCTACAGATCAGCTACTGATTAACTACTGGTTAGCTACTGGTTAGCTACAGATCAGCTACTGATTAACTACTGGTTAGCTACAGATCAGCTACTGATTAACGTCGAGCTAACTACTGGTTAATTACTGGTTAGCTGCTGATGAGTGATTAGTTACCTAGTGGTTAACTGCTGGTTAGCTACTGGTTAGGTCCTGGTTAGCAGAGGTGGAAAGTAACGAATTACAGTTACTCATGTTACTGTAACTGAGTAGCTTTTATGTGTATTTATACTTTTAAGTCATTTTTCAAATCTGTACTTTTATTTTTACTTGAGTACGTTTTTTAAAAAGAATTGTAATTTGCTACATTTTAAATCTTTTCCATTACTGAGTAAAAGTACATTGTAGGCTTAATAAATTAAAAATATTACGTGTAGCAGCGTCGGAACAGAAAGAGACACCTGCATGAGTGCCACGTCTAAACCGTGGGGGATGTGGGTGTACATTTTAGATAATGAGGACAAACAGCCATTTTTACTGCAGTTTTGCTCAAAAACATCAGTTCAGTCCCTGTGATCCACTCGCTGTTTACCTCCTCTCTCCCTCCTCTCCTGTGGGTTGGAGCCCGCACCTTCGCGCACAGGTGTGACGTCATCAGAATTCTTGACATGTTTCCCTACTGCTCCGCATGGAAGCGGCAAAATAACGTTTAGCGCTCATGACAAGCAGATTCTCAGCGATGTGCTCATAAAACAGAAGACCTGCAGGCCTCTGTGAGTTAAAACATCCTGATACTGTTCAGGTGTAAACGTTGTGCTCCATCCCTGTGTTTGAACTCAGAAGTTGCTCCTTGATGCCACAGATGAGATGATTTAGCTTGTTTCTTTGTTTTACTCCAGAATAAGAGATTAAAGTATTACAAAAGCAGTTCAATGTAGTTAAATTAGTCATTCAGATTATTCTAACATGCTGTAGTGTGTGTGTGAGTGAATTGTGAACTGGCGTTGTAATTTTGCACTACTTAGATGTAGCCATCCTTGCACTGACAAAAATGTAACTAAGTAACTTTTACTTTGAGTACATTTCATGTACAATACTTTTTACTTTTACTCGAGTAAAAATTTAGGCAAGTACTTTTACTTGTACTTGAGTAAAAAATTATCATAGCATTGGTACTCGTAATTAGGTAGGAAATTTTAATATTCTTTCCACCTCTGCTGGTTAGCTACTAATTAACTTCTAGCTAACTACTTGCTAGCTGCTGATTAGTGATTAGTAACCTAGTGGTTAGCTGCTGGTTAGGTCCTGGTTAGCTACTAATTAACTACTAGCTAACTACTGGTTAATTACTGGTAAGCTGCTGGTTAGCTACAGTTTAGCTACTGATTAACTGCTAGCTAACTACTGGTTAGCTAGTGGTTAGTCACAGATGAACTTCTAGCTAACTACTGGTTAATTACTGGTAATCTGCTGGTTAGCTCTCCCACCAACCTAGGCAAAAATCTTCTCAAGTTTGGGTTTCAGTAGAAAAGTGATGAACATGGGTCACTGCCTGGCGGCTGCAATTTCCCTGGGCGGGTCTGGGTGGGGGCCTGGGGGCTCGGGGTTTGGGGGTGGCCGGCCCCATGTGGGGATCTGGGCAGGGCCTTGGGGGTCGGGTCCTGACATGTATGCTGCCGGGAAGAAGGCAGGGACACCCAGCAGTGCCTGGCCCGGGTTCGGAGGCCTCAGGTAGACCTTGGCTCCTCTGCCGTTCCATCACAGGGGAGGGGGAGGTCCAGGAGGGGGAGGACCCAACCTTACCTGGATGTCCCATGTCTGGAAGTTGTGCAAATGCAGGGGTGGGCATACATACTGGGTTGGTGGGGCTGGGTTGGTGCCCTCGGACTCCGTGAGGTTCTGTAATGCTGCTGCTTTGGGCCCTGGCAGGATGGGCTGGGGTCTCCATGCCCTGGGTGGCAGTTTGACAACAGAGGTGCCTATTGGGGCCAGTAGGGGAGCTGGCTCCCTGGAGGGCTAAGCCCAATCAGCCATTCCTCCCCATCCCCGCATATGTTTCTCTCCTCCTGCTCCCTCACATCATCACACAAACATACACATAGGACCTTGGGGGGTGGGCAAGTCAGGGAGTGCGGGTATGGATCCCATTTCCGTATTCCTGTGAAAACCTGCCCCCCAATTTTATTTGCACCTTATACACTTCCACTGACGACATTCCACACAAACACACACTTAGGGCCTTGGGAGTGAGCACATTCAACGGCATTTGGCAGGGGGATATTTCAGCCTCCTCCCGAGTGCCGGTGCCCACTTCCAATTTTAAACCGCACTTAGACACTGATGGCTGAGGGTGTGAGTGGGGTGGTGCAGTGGCATCAGCTGGCATATGCTGGATGATGCCTGCACTGCCCACTCACCACAGCCATGGAATACACCTTATGATCACACAACACTATATTGGAGCAGGCGGAGGGAGACTAGGGGTCTTAGCCACCTCTGTTGTTGCTAGGCTTCCTGGGGCTGGAGGCTAGGAGGGAGATCTGGCCGTCTGGTTTGGGTCTGGGGTGGTGGGTTGCTGTGCTCAGCGTTGGGCGGGGGAGCCTGCTCATCAGCACCCCAGCAGAAAGGGTCAAACTCTGGTTACCGGTGATGGTTGTACCCAATGTGCAGCAGTACCGGGACCAGAGTGAATAGGGTGTGTATGGGGAGCATGAGTGGGTGTCCGGCGTGCATTTTTCTAAGTCTTGGGTTGTATGTGCATGTGTGAGCATGAGGGAGGGAGCGGGTGACTGTGTTTGTGTATGACTGTATATGTCAGGTGGGGCCTTTGGGTCCTCCCCTCTCCTGGAACTTCTCTTGATGATATAGATCTCTGTCCCCCCTCCCCCTGCCACACCTGGTGTGGGGGCTTGTGCCTTGGTCTGCCTGAGTGTTCGTGGCAACCGGGTCTGGGGGTTTAAGATTTTGGCATCTGCCTGTTAGATCCCGGTGGCTGCCTGGTGGGGTCTGGGTCCCTGGGCTCTGCTGGGTCCCTGGCGGGGGTGGTCGCCCCTGGGTCCCGGGTCGCTGGGTCCCGGGCTCGGCCGGCTAGGGGGTGGGAGGCTGCGGGCGGGCCTGTGGGCTTGCCGCTGATATCTCCAGGGACTCTGCCGGCTGCTGGTTGTGGCCCCCCGGGGCGATCCTCTGTGCCTCTCGAGGGGGGCGGGGGCCTTCCTGGTTGCAGTCTCCTTGGGGTTCCTGCGTTCTGGGGCAGCGCCTGGATCTCTGGGACTTGGAGCTCCCCCCGTCTCCTGCGCATCTTTGGGGGGCGGATCTGTGGTCCCTCACACTCTCTGTTGGGCGCTCCTATAGAAAAACCTTAAATAAACAAGCGCGTGTACACACACAGGTGCTCACATGGTGCTCTCAAAGTATGGGCTTGGGCACGTTAAACGCAGGTCTTAAGACTATGGTGGGCACTTAATGCATTGTGATTTATTATTGTGATTCTTCAGTTAAGCAATGTTGATTATATATATATTTTTTCTTTTCATCAAGTTGACGCAGTGATAGGTTGATCTTGTTGTATTGTTGTTGTGTCCCTTTTTTTGTGTCCCTTTGTTTTTTTTTTTTTGTCTTTTTTTCTGCAGGTCTAGAAGCAGACTCTTGTTCATTATTGTTTATTTTTGGGGAACCCCCCCCCCCCCCCCTTTTTTCTTTTCCTTTCTCTTTCACCTCTGTCTCCGTGTCTGGTCGGAATTACAAAGCATTCAACAACAATAACAATAAAGTTTTAAGTATCAGGCATGACATTAAAGCAAACGCTTTGATGCTCCACCTGAGAATAAATCTGTAAGGCTTGTCACCAGCATTCAGACATCAATTCTGCTTGCTTCACAGCCAGACAGGACACGGTAAAAAAAAAAAAAAAAAAAAAAAAAAAAAGAAAAGTGATGAACAACAGCATCTGACCTCGGCTCTTAGAAGAACCTCAGTGTAGAGAAACAGCGACTAGCTGTGACCGTACAGACAGACTAGTAGGGGAATTCACTGGTCGCACTCATCAGCAGTGGAAATAGACCAACATGCACTGCAGACTGAGCTAACGAACAAAGCTGATCTGCAGACAGGTTGGAAATAACGTTGTAGACATCTCACGTCTGAGGTGCAGGATGACAAAATATTAGTGAAATGTGTCGAGCAGTGACCTGAGAACAGCCACCACTGAGCTGACGACAGCATCAGCACCGCTGGACCACACACACCCGGCCTCTCCAGAGGGTTTTACTGCAGGACAAGCTGACTCCACCTGCCACAAATGTCTGCCCTTTGGGGGTGGAGGTGGTTTACTCCTGTCCTTTTCTAATTTCCCAGTGTTGCACATTTCAGTGGGATCAGCAAACATAACCTAAACAGTAACGGTGAATGAGGTTCTGCTGAACTCCGCTTGCTGCATCAAGTAAGTCAAAGCAGGGAAACATCTGAAACATGCAGCATGGAGGCTCTGAAGCACAGAAAGGAGTAGGAGCAGAAGAAACATCCACCTCTAAACCCTTATATGTGTGGGTTTATATTTCCAACAGCTCAACACAGATGTGGAGTTACACAACAAGAAAGAAGAGGAGAGGAGAGGAGAGGAGAGGAGAGGTAACGAAAGATGAAGGGCAGGAAACGGAGAAGAGGACAGAAACGAGCTGATCTCATGCTCCCCTGTTCCAGAGCACACACGTGATCACAAAGATGTCTGCATCAGCACAGGCATCAGAGCAGATGTGGGTGTGGTTTCACATCACTCTAACAGCTGATGAGAATGCAGATAAGAGCGTGGGAGTCTTCCTCTACACCACTAGCTGCTTCAACGTAAATCCAGCACCCGTTAATAATCTGTTGCATCAGGTTTCATCAGGGCACGAATCACACAGAGGCTTCAGAGGGGTGAATAGTTTCCAATATATAAATCTTATGCTAATAAATGATGGCTTTATGAAATGAGTGGGGATAAAGCTACCTACATTTTCATTTTCAAGCCCGTTGTTTGATATTATGTGAGCATTTTCCTGTCTGTCTGTCTCTCATTTTCCTGCATCTCCTCTCAATCCTGCAGGAAAGCTGCTGCCTGGCTTCCTGTTTTCACCCATGAGTTACTTTTAAATTAGGCAGATCAAAGGGATATCTTTGCCGAGTGGTCCCGCCAGTGAGGTGGTGATGATGAGCCCCGCTCTGCTGCATCAGGCACGGATAAAAGACAGAAAGTTCCAGAGGGTATGAGCGGGCGTGGGGTGATTATGTGGTGCCACTTTAAGAATGTTACTGTGGTCATTTGCAGAACACGGCTCTGTGTCCTCTCCACCCAAGAGTTCGGTGTTTAAGCTGACGGCTCCCCTTTCAGGCTCCCCTTAGCTCCCCCGTGATTCCAAACCTGGGTTTCATGTTTTTTGTTTCCACAGCAGCTCGTTGTCACTGCTGGGAACGCAAACACAGTGTTTCCATCGTGTATCTGATGCAGAGCCAACCCAACAGGCCGAGACCTGAAGTGGAGTTGTATGAGATGTTTCCTGTAAGCGATGAGAGACGAGGAAGACCTTCTGGTGATGACACTGAGCTGCGGTCTGAGGCCAGAAGAGTGTGTGTGTGTGTGTGTGTTTAGCTGCATGAGAGACAACAGAGGAGCACAGTGGCTTATGCTTTAGTTTATTGGTGATGTGTTACAGACACAAGACACTTCTAGATGAACAACAAACAGAACAGCTTTAATAGAAAACTAAACCAAAACATTTTTAAGCAGGAAAAAAGCATCATGTAGAGAAAACAGCCAGAGAAGCTGCTAAACTCATCGTTCCTGTTGTAATAGTCTGGTTTTATGGCCACAGAAGATAGAATGAAAATAACAAATCATGCTGGACGTCCTCCTTCTACGACTTCCTGCTGCTAACAGTTTGGTTTCCCACATTAAGAGTTGATCGGCCTTCACCGTTTGTGATGCTCTAACCAAACCCAATCAGTCTATAAAACACCATGACCCGTAACACTATAATTATTGTACTTCCTCACGTCACATATCATGCTCCATATGAATGATTAAAAATCAGAGTTAATGGTCTGTTTCAGTAAATACACCCGTCCCACTGATGCTGTAGCTACCAACTCTAATGATATTCATCAGCTGGAATTATAATTCTGCCTAAAATAGCATAAACCTATAACAGATTTAAATCATCCTTCTAAAGCTGTAAATAAACAGAGCAGGAGGAATGCTAATAAACAAAGAGCCATGCTTCCAGATTCTACAACCGTTCCATTTCCACAGGAAGTAGATGAGATGCCAACAAGCTCCTGCAATAAAACACAAGGGGACTGAGACTATGCTGGTGACATTAGGTCTGAAACAAACTGGTTACAGGTGGTTGGTGGTACCGGGACTCTAGAATGTTCCTCAGGTGTCTCGTCTCTATCCCATCTTGGTCACCACGGTGGAGTAAGTGCCCATCGATCGAGTGTTTGGGTTCAGTGGCTGTCAAAACACAACCCAAACATTAGTCTGGTCACCAAAAGCACAGAAACCACAATAATAATATGTAAAAAATAAACAAAACCAACAAAACCCTGAAAAACAACAAAGGAAGAGAAATATTTAGGTTAGAGTGTATAAAATGGTACAGGACACGTCTCATATTTGAGCTAAATAATTCAGATCAGATAAAACAAGGCTGCTACCACACCAAGGAACCAAAGTTAAGACAAAATGTACATTTTCTCTTATTAATACAACAGAGTTATAGAAACCCACGTAAGTCGTTCACAGACTTGTTCAATCATGAATGAACTGATTCCTCCCAGACCTGATCCTCACCAGACCGCTAGGATTCTACAAACCCTCCAAAGGACGGAGGCTAGAAGATCTCAAAAAGTAACACAACTTGTCTGCACTGAAGGACTTCTAAAGCCCTGCATGACTGGTGACTCGGGCCAAGGTCAGCTGTTATCACGAGAGACCTCACACCGCAGCAGTTAGGGTGGGTGACGGTCAGACACATCAGAACTGCACGAGTCGATGTTCCACACGAACACTCACCGGTCAGATGGGAAATCCTTCAAATTCCCTCAAGACCAAACGCGACTTTGAACTGAACAAACATGACGGAGCGTCTAGACGTCACATTCAACATGGCAGCACATTTGGGTGCTCCACACAAGCTCAGACACTGGGACAAGACATGTTGAACATCCACCATCTGTGAACATTGTTCAGAGCAGACCAGAGCACTCTGAACTCAGCAGGAGTGTGTGTGCTGTGTTCACAGGTGATCTTTGGACACATTTCAGGGTGGGTCGGGTCAGAACCATCCTAATCACCCCACTGTGTGTCTAACCATGGCATCATGGGCGACTTCAAAAGCTCCTGATGACCAAAAACATCACAAAGACCCATCTAACATCCTCCTCAAACATGGTGGTGGTAGTGTGATGGTCTGGGGCTGCTGGAACTGATGGAACCATGAACGTCCAACCTTTGACCTTAAGCAGGCCGTTCCTGCTGGAAACCCTTGAGCAGAGAAGGGCGCGATGCTGTCATGAACAGGTGTCAGCACCTCTGCTACCTTCTCACACAGGATCAGGTTAGTTTGTTGTTAAGGAGTCAAATGAAAACTTTACTGCTCTGAAACATTTAAACAACAGGCCCGGCCGCTCCGGTCATCACAAGATCGTCGGCTAGCAGTGCCTACACCACGCTCAGGACTATCCAGACTCTTCTCATGCATCGTTCCACAAATGTGGAATGACCTACCAAGCACTACCAGAACAGGTGCTTCCTTTTCCATTTTCAAGAAACTCCTGAAGACCCTGCTCTTCAGAGAGCATCTTCTAAACTAGCACCCTCCTGCACCCGTCCCCTCTCTCTACTGTCCACTCCTTGTTCCCTACTCTCCATGACTGATGTCAAGTTGTTGTTGTTATTGTTGCTGTTAGCCTCAAGGGCAACATGCCGATTATCACTTGTAAGTCGCTTTGGACAAAAGCGTCTGCTAAATACATAAAAATAAACAACAACAACAAAATGTTTCTGCTAATAATTTCAGGAAGAGAAAAGAATGAAACATGAAAGGAGTCTGGCTGCAAAAGTACTCACCGCGTAGTCAGGATGTGGAATAGGCGGGGCCCGTCCAGGTGCTTTAGCAGGTGCTGGGGGGGGGGGGGGGGGGGGGGTAGTAGACCGTCACAGGTGTGTACGGGGGCTCAAATGGACACAAACACATATTAAACCTGTGCACGCTTACATTTAGCAGGATGAGGAGCAGCATCTGAGCTGGTCTTCCTGTTGCATCTGTAGATTATTATCATCAGGACTGTTGACACGATCACATCTGCAGTGACCATCCCGATGAAGAGAAACGCATCCAGTTCAAAGCAGTTGTCACACGCTGGAGGACACGGGTAACAGGTCGGACAGGTGAGTGTCTGCTCACTAGTACAGGAAGCACGGGAGGACTTTACTTACCTAATCCTCTCACATAGAACTGGTACAGCCTCCCTGTAGAGGTTTTACAGTCGTACTGGACTGGGACTTCATACTGAAAGGTGTAAGCATCTGTCTCGCTCAGCTTTGTGTCTTTGTCGTACCAAGCTCCATCGAAGGGACAGGTCAGTGTGACTTCACTTCCCCTGAAGCTAGCGCTGGCCTCTAACAGAGAAAAGTACACGTTATAAAGCAAAAGGTTTCCTGAGAGCAGAGCCGGTCGTTCTAATGATTTCCAAAGCAAACAGCCACACAATACATCTTTAGATTTGTCTCATGATGACTATTTAGGACAGTTCCTCATATGAAGCAGCCTGAGAACAGGAAGTAGAAGGTCTAGGTGTTACGATTAACCTGGAGGGTTTTTTTTTACGTTGAAGGAAATATCACATAAACTGTTTATTTACCCCCATCAGCGTTGACGGTGGCGGCGAACATGAGGAGGACGGCGAACGCAGCCTGAACATCCATGCTGATCCTTTTCTTCACTCCTTCCTGTTTGTGTTCAGACTTTTTATCTTATTTGCAACAAAGTTGGGAAGAAAAGTGTAATTATTTGAAAATGTCTGCTTAAAAACAAACAAAAGTAAAAAGGAACCTGGTGGTGGTTCTCTCTGCGAGTCTTTTACCCTCTCTTTCACACACACACACACACACACACACACACACACACACACACACACACACACACACACACACACACACACACACACACACACACAGACACCTAGCCCCACAGGAAGTGCTTCTTTTTCAAGATGAATTCACAGTTAAACCTCAAAATGAAGTCAAACTGCAGCATCGAGGGTGGAGAGACTCTCTCGTGGCTGTTTCCTCATCCAGTTCAGCCTCAAACCCCAGAAGCTGCAGCAGAAAAACTTGGTAAAAACTAACAACACAGGAGCAATTTGTGTCTATTTCTCTGGTTTTTTTCTCAGTTTAATCTCGGGGAACTAAAGTTACATTTAAAGTACTAACAGCTCTATGTTTGAGTGATTTTCAAGGAGCACAGTGGCTCTACAGCAACATAAACAAGCCAAGAAGAAACTGAGAGAAGCAGCAAAACCCTCCCGTGCTGTTAACGGGTCAGATGGCCCCAGGTGCTTTTATCTTTTTAGCAGTACACCACTTCACCCTTGCCAAGGGATTAACCATCAACCATGTTTACCCACCCACTATCCCGGAGGGGTCCTCTGATGGTGCCTAACCCTAACCCACACAGACCAGACCTGAACGGGTAACTGTGTTCAAATCTCCGTCAAATATGCATTTTCCTGTCCGGCCCGAGTCTTTTCTCAGACCTCCTCCCAGCGGTCAGACTGGGACCGAGGTGACACTATGGACTGGTTGGCTGGCTGAAATTACGCCTCCCGCCACCGTTCTGTGAGAAGAATGAGCACCGCCACAAGAAACCTCCACTCTATCAGCTCTTCACACCGCCTGCACCAAACACAGACTGAACTCTCCACTATGGCTATCTGTGGAGGTTTTCAAAAATCGACTCAAGACCTTTCTGTGTAATCAGGCTCTCTACAGCCACTTTTGATGTGTGTTTTACTGTATTGTGTTGTTTTTACTTATAGTTTGTATTTAATGTAACACCTTCTTAGATTGGCCTTTTCTATTCATGGGGACTGTTGTTATTCCATACTTGGCAACATGTTGAGATAGCATTGTGTTGTTTTTACCTATAATTGCTTATTCACTGTAATGGGTTTTATTATTTTGAGTTGTGTGCGTATGGGGGGGGGGGGGGGGGGGGGGGGACACACACATGATTATGAGGACACACACAGCAAATTAATAAAATAATGTGGTTCAGAATCTCCAAAAGCAGCACAGCTCATTTCCACCTTTGTTTACCTTAAAATGGAGGACACCGCTTCATTTCCCCGCGC
This sequence comes from Nothobranchius furzeri, assembly GCF_043380555.1. Taxonomy (NCBI): domain Eukaryota; kingdom Metazoa; phylum Chordata; class Actinopteri; order Cyprinodontiformes; family Nothobranchiidae; genus Nothobranchius; species Nothobranchius furzeri. The sequence goes on along the minus strand of NC_091753.1, from coordinate 68,091,157 downwards.
GTCTTAAACTCCGCCCACAGGCTTGGGGACTTCCACAGTCCTGAAAAGTCCCTCAGATTTATATGTGAACACTACACTGCCCGTTCGAGACCAAACTCATGCCATCCAGCCCCACCAAACCCCGACCGTGCCGACTCTAGTGTGTAAGCGCCATTAGTGCAGTGTAAAGTACAAAAGCAGTAGGCGAGTGGGTTCGGGTGGTAATCCCAATAAAACCATCCAAGAACAGCTAAACTAAATCTGTAGAAGTTCTGAGTAATAAGGGAGGGTGGATGTTTGAATGCTGCATGTGAGGATCTTCTCACATTTGAGCTCGTGGTCAGCATTAGCCAGCTAAAAGTTTTAGCCAGAAAATCTGAGGCACTGCACAAAGCATTGCAGGGGTTAGCATGTAGATTAATTAAGATTGGGCCCATTAAAAGAGATGTTTTAGTTACTGATGTTTTAGGACAACTCGTTTACTGCTCTGAGAAGCGGGCTCCACCCTCCAAAGAGCCTTTAACCACAACTGTTGGGCAGTCGGCCATATTTGTTCAGGGCACCAAATTGTGGGCATCTGACCACAGAGTTAGAACATCTAGCCACTTTTAACATTAGATTACTAGGCCTTTGCTAACTGCTTTTGTTGTGTTAACATGCTACTTACCAGGGAACTCCGCCACGTTTGTGTTTATTTGGTCAGACTGCTAGCTCAGAGTGTGTGACAGCCAAGTAAACCTTTACAAGTCTAAAACATCCCAAACACTGGCTGGCCAGCAAAAATGTTAAATTAAGTCAAAACACTCAGGTTCACATAAAGGCAACAAAGTGAAAAAACAGAAAAGAAAATGAAGAAAATGTTCAGTAAGGACACATTTAGCACATAAAAACTACAGAAATGTGCAGCTGTGTAGGATTGTTGTTACTGCTGTGCAGTGGCGGGCGGTGCGTTCCACCCCTGGGCCTTCAGTGATTTCCTATTCAGTCCAATCTAATTTAATACACCTTAAAATACCATCAATAGGACATCACAGCTGGAGAAACCTCACACACACACACACACACACACACACCAGTGGCTGGTCAAGACACATAATTTCCAGAGTCTTTAAAATCAAACTCGCATTCCCAGTTGAGAGTAGGAAGCTGACCACGGATACCGTCAAATCTCAGAAATGAAAGACGGGTTTAAGAGATGAGACAATAAAATAAATAAGTAAAGCAAACACATTATTTGCATTTGTTTTGGAGAAAATTGTACCGCGAAACAATTGAACATGTTGGCGCAGCTGCACACACCACGTCATTCACAATATAAATTGCATAGAAACAGAACACAGAATAATTTCATTTTGCCATTTTATTTCGTTACCATTTATTGATTATTAACAAAATAAAATGACAAAACATTAAAAAAAATACTAATAAAATGTTTCTACTCACCAACATAAATGTCCAGCATGGATCTCCTCCTCTCCTGCTCATTTGAAAATAAAATCCATCCTTCTTTCTTTCCTCAGGAAAACCTCAGTGGCTCTGTACAGTTTACCTGTGTGCTTCAGGTCCATGAGTGGATCCTTTTCTATGGACATGGAGGCTAATGCTGAAAGACGTGTCTGTCCGGTCGTGTTTCTGGCGTACATTTTAACGCGCTTTAATGCTACCAAATCCATCTGATGCAAGCAACAGGCGTTCCCAGCAGAATAACATGCAGCGGTTCTCTGAAGCTGTTAGCCATGGGTACCGTTCATAGTTGCTTGCCTGAAAATGACGAACAAATCCTTTCTCCTGCTGGGACAAGCCAGCTAGCGTTGGAGTCGGACGACCTGTTCTCACAAGATCCACTTTTTCTTGAAAGGTCCGTCTGGAAAATGGTGTGGCAAGTAAATCTGCCACCAAGTCCGTCCCTTCTCCTCTTTCAGCCATCACGTGTTCACAAATACACCGATAGCTGCCTATGGATACAAATCTCCGTGTTTAGTTTTGATATTTTGCTTCATGCCGCTAGAAAAGTTCTAACTACTGCTTATCCAATCACAGGATGCGTTCATGTCAACTTTTGCGTGAGGCCAGCTAGCTGGCCCGGGCCAAGCTGACTCGTGAGCTGATTGGCTATCACAACTGGCTCGTCTCTGCTCACTTACAGCGGACAGTGGGCTTCTCGATTGATTCTGAAGGCCTAGAGCAGACTTAATCTGCCTGAAAACACAAGCTAGCTTAAATCTGATTGGATAACACCCAGCCTTGGTATTTTAACACTGGAAGCAGCACAGCCAAGTGGGTATAATAGGATATAAAGAAAATAGACCAGTAAGCATTTTTTTTATTTAAAAATAATTACCAAAGGAAAAAAAATACATTTACGCTTTTGAGTACGTTTAGGCCAGCAGAGAAGGCTTTGCTGGCCCTGACTGCCCACCACTGCTGCTGTGATGGAAATGAGAACAGATGCACCACATGCACAAGTGTTCTTGTAAAAAACACCATCAGGGAAGTAAACAGTCTAAGTGCTGCTGCTCTTCTGAATAAGCTCTCCAGCTCTGCAGCAACACCACGGGTAGAAGTTCTGCACATTCTAGGACAAGCTGGTATTGTTGATCATCTAACAGCTGCAGAGAAGCTGCTGCTTCAACAAACTACACCATAGAATAGCAGTCTGCTACTGCCAGCCCGTGGGCCGAATCCGGCCCACCAGACATTTCTGCCCAGCCCCCCAAGTCTTTGGGCCTGAGAGCCTCCAAATATCAATACAAGGTCAGAACTTTGGCTACAAGACCAGGTAAACCTTTTTATGTTATTCAAACACAACTAAGTCTACAATCAAAGGAGTGGCCACAAGTGCCTGCTGTGTGAGTGTTTTTGCCTTTTTTTCTGTCTTGCTGCTAGAAATCAGATTGTGCACACATGCTCTCAGACCTGTAGATGTTTGGTGTTTGTGGCTTGCTAAAACAGATTTAATTTCTCTGTACTAGGATATCTCTGAGTTATTGTAGCACATAAGCACGCTAAAACACACATTTTCTGTTGTTCCACCTCACTTTTAGGGAACCATTTGAGTTCGCATGCAGTTTATTTGGTGTTGAACAGTTTGCTCGTCCAGTTAGCTTAGCCTCAGCATGGCTATGGCTACTTCTGTCTCTGCTTCTCCATCTCCTATCTCTTGCTCTCTGTGTTTAGTTACTCCTCTGCCTCCTTTAGTGATAATGGTATGTGTATTAAATGTAGCATTTTTGTAGCTTTGGAGGCCAGGGTGTCAGAATTGGAGTCCCGGCTCCTTGCTGTTGAAAAGCCCGTAAACAGCCGTAGCTACTTAGCTAGAGCGGGGCAAACTAGCCTAGAACCACCCCATAGCGACCCTCCAGCAGAACCTGAGCAGCTGGGACCTCAGGCCAGCTGGGTGACGGTACGCAGGAAGCATAGAACCCAGCCCGTGGGCCACCACCAACCCGTCCACGTTTCTAATAGATTTTCCCCGCTCAGTGACGCACCCACTGACAAGCCGACTCTGATCATTGGCAGCTCCATAGTCAGAAACGTGGCATTAGAGACTCCAGCAACCATAGTTAAATGTTTACCTGGGGCCAGAGCGGGCGACATTAAATCTTACCTGAAACTGCTGGCTAAGGATAAGCGTAAATACAGTAGGATTGTTATTCACGCTGGCGGTAACGACACCCGGTTACGCCAATTGGAGTTCACTAAAATTAATGTTGCTTCGGTGTGCAAGTTTGCCAAAACAATGTCGGACTCCGTAATTTTCTCTGGCCCCCTGCCTGATCGGACCAGTGACGACATGTTTAGCCACATGCTGTCCTTCAACCGCTGGCTGTCTAGGTGGTGTCCTGAAAACAACGTGGGCTACAATGATAATTGGAAAATGTTTTGGGTAAAACCCGGTCTGATGCGAAGAGACGGCATCCATCCCTCTTTGGATGGAGCAGCTCTTCTTTCTAGGAACATGGCCAGTTTTATTAGTCCTCCATGACAACCCAGGGTCCAGACCAGGAAGCAGATTCGTAGTTTAACACACCCCTCTGCAGCTTCTGTACTGTTACCCACCCACTACCCCATAGAGACAGTGTCCTGCCCACGGCCAAAATTGCCAGATTAAATATCAGGCTTAATAAAGCAAATTATGGAAATCTCATAAATATTAGAACAAATTCAACTGAGCAGAAAATTTGAAAAATTAAATGTGGGTTACAGGGGCTGCACGACTTAAATTTTTTTTAAGTCGACTGTCAAGTAATGAAAATCGAGTCGACTTTGACTAGTCGTTGACCTGAAGCGGGGGGGGGGGGGGGGGGTTTCGCTGGAGTTTTTGACAATTAAAATTGCGCCCACGTTTTCTTTTTTTTTACCGTGTCCTGTCTGGCTGTGAAGCAAGCAGAATTGATGTCTGAATGCTGGTGACAAGCCTTACAGATTTGCTCTCAGGTGGAGCATCAAAGCGTCTGCTTTTAATGTCACGCCTGATACTTAAAACTTTATTGTTATTGTTGTTGAATGCTTTGTAATTCCGACCAGACACGGAGACAGAGGTGAAAGAGAAAGGAAAAGAAAAGGTGGTGGTGGTGGTCGTGGGGGGGGGGGGGTCCACAAAAATAAACAATGAACAAGAGTCTGCTTCTAGACCTGCAGAAAAAAAAAGCAACAGGACCAAAAAAAAGGGACACAACACCAATACAACAAGATCTAGCTATCACTGCGTCAACTTGATGAAAAAATATATAATCAACATTGCTTAACTGAAGAATCACGATAACAAATCACAGTGCATTAAGTGCCCACAATAGTCTTAAGACCTGTGTTTAACGTGCCCAAGCCCATACTTTTGAGCATAGGCGTCATTTTAACCGGGGACACCGGGGACATGTCCCCGGCAAAATTTGTGATTGGCAGCTGTGTCCCCCCCACTTTAAAAAATGCCTGCTGATTAGGACTTTTGTTTTACCAGCTCAGATCTTACCTGTTCCCATCAAAGAGCCATTATTACCCATTTCCCACAGTAAAGAAAACACTGGGAGCCACAGCGGCCGCAGCGTTGTGGGCGGGGCCTACCCTCAGACAGCAGAGAGCTGCTCACAACCAGGTGACAGCAGCCGGTACCGGTCGCTCGCATGGGCGTCGCACCCGTGGGGGATTCAGCACCCACACTTTTCCAGCTGTTTTGCTCACCTCCACACCAGTCTGGTTTCTCTACGTCGTACTCTGTTTGCCTCATCTCCTTCTTCCCCTTCCTCTTCTGACAGCCAATGTCGGGTTTCCAGGAGAGCAGGAGAGGGAGGGACGGAAGAGCTCGACTGAATTCATAATTTTACATCTTGACATTAGCTGTACAAAGTCTGAGTTTGATAAAGTGAAGAACAACAATTTGCAGTGGTTTATAAAAGGCGCGGCGCCAGTTTTCATTTTTGGGTGGGCAACGGTAATTTTGGACGGACCTTAATAAGCAGTGACTTAGTGAAGCAGGCAGGTCGCGCTAGAAAATTTAGTTTTAAAAGACGTCATAAATGTGTTCCCCCGTCATTTTTATTTCTAAAATATGAAGTAAAAACTCACAGTTTAATTTTCATTCATTTGTCATTAATATTTAGTCTACACCCGTGCGTTAAGTGGACCATCTTCCAGTAAAAGCAAAGCATCCAGCCCATCTCTCCAAATGCGTAAAATGTGCATCAGCCGCTAGTTAGGCGCGCCGCGTACACCATCAGCTACGTCAGCCCAGACAAGAGCAGAGCAAATAGAGAAAGAATAGAGGATAATTGTGTCTGGATGTGGATGGAGATTACATTTTACAGCAGCCTGATCATCATTTAAATACGTAACCCATCACCTGTCTTCTAGTCCACGCTATCAGCATTATTTCAATTGGTGTGTGTGTGTGTGTGTGTGTGTGTGTGTGTGTGTGTGTGTGTGTGTGTGTATGTGTGTGTGTGTGTGTGAGTGTGTTTTCCACTTCAAACACTGGTCTAACCAACCAGACCAGCGTGTCCAGTAACATATTAATGTTACACTTCATGTAGGCTAGGAACATTTCACCTGCCGTGGCCCGACCGCTTCTGCTCCATATAAACTTTGTGCGTAATCAAATGTCTCTACAGGAGCTTTCTGAGCTGAAGAGGCTATTCTGCCTCAGACTGGATGCATCATGCGTCTCCATATTAGAGACGGGAACAAGCGCTGTTCAGCCAAAGTTTCATAATTTCATAAAAAGAACATTTTTCCAAGTGACACATCCCTCAGAGAGACAGGGTTTCCAGAACGCTTCAGTGGGAGGAAATCTTACCGCATGCACCGTGGTTCTGCACTGCGCTGCGAACCCCTCAGCTCTTCAGCCCACTGTCCACCGTGGGCGCTCCGAGCCGCGCTGAACACAGTGTCAAGTATAAAGCTCTGATGTTCTGATGGGAATCAAGTTTCCTCTGCGATGTGCGCAACGATTAAAATGTCAGCTCATCCATGCGCATCAGTGTGCGTCGGGGTAATTCTTTCAAAACAACCAACATCCTTGAGTTTATCCGTCAATATGTGGCAAGGTGGAGAAACGAGGGCCCAGGCAGGATTCGATCCCCAGACTCCCGGGTGAGAGTCATACGCTCTAACCAGTCAGCCAAAGGGACATCCCCTTGGCCAAGTAGCCAGGGCGCATTATCTATCGGGACACTGTGACAGGACACTCACACTGCCACATCTGATTATGAAACTTTGGCTGAATAGCGCTTGTTCCTGTCTCCAATGTGGCGACGCATCCAGGAATCTGTCTGAAGAGAAGCCCAGAATCTGACATCCTCCAGCTCAGGAAGCGCATATGATTACGCACAAGCGTGACGCGTCAACCCGGTCTCACAGTAAGACCGGGTTGGACCTGTTCAGGTTTACGCAGACAATCTTTACATTTAGAATTGGCATACAGATGTAAAATTAATGCAGTAAAATATAAAGCTTTTTATTTAAATATCCATTCATTATTTTACAAGCACAGAGAGCCGCATCAGATGGATGGAAGAGCCGCATGCGGCTACAGAGCCGCCGACCCCTGTGCTAGCCTACTTTATTGTCCCCAGCAATTTTTAAACCCCACTCAAGTGTATGGTTATTGTCCCCAGCAATTCTGAAAACAAACTGATGCCCTTGCTTTTGAGAGCACCATGTGAGCACCTGTGTGTGTACACGCGCTTGTTTATTTAAGGTTTCTCTATAGGAGCATCCAACAGAGAGTGTGAGGGACCACAGATCCGCCCCCCAAAGATGCATAGGAGACGGGGGGAGCTCAAAGTCCCAGAGATCCAGGTGCTGCCCCAGAACACAGGAACCCCAAGGAGACTGCAACCAGAAAGGCCCCCGCCCCCCTCGAGAGGCACAGAGGATCGCCCCGGGGGGCCACACCCAGCAGCCGGCAGAGTCCCGGGAGACATCAGCGGCAAGCCCACAGGCCCGCCCGCAGCCTCCCACCCCCTAGCCGGCCGAGCCCGGGACCCAGCGACCCGGGACCCAGGGGCGACCACCCCCACCGGGGACCCAGCAGAGCCCAGGGACCCAGACCCCACCAGGCAGCCACCGGGATCTATCAGGCAGATGGCAAAATCTTAAACCCCCAGACCCGGTTGCCACGAACACCCAGGCAGACCAAAGCACAACCCCTCACAAAAGGTGTGGCAGAGGGAGGGGGGACGAAGATCTATGTTGGGGTTATTAGGAGCGAATAATTAGTAAGCTTTAACTTACTTTTGGATTCTTCAATAAATTCTGTAAATATGGGAATATTTACCGATGTATTAATTAATTAAGATACTCTTTAGGTATCCCGGGGCACCATCCCCTTCAACCGGGGAAAAATTGAATCCAAAACTCTTATCAGTCTTTCTTGAAGTTCGTAGAATCCTTGGAGCAGAGACTTCTCTTCGACACAACAAAGCTACTGGAGACAAAATCTGAAATTTATGACATTTAATTAAACAATTTGTCAAATGAATAAACAATGAAATAAATGAATAATAACCATGTGATATAATAAAAGGAGTGGTGTGTGTGTGCGTGTGTATGGATTCAAAATGGAGTCTTGAATACAAGATGGCTGACCCCTTTGTCTGGCTAAAGTGTGGGTGGCAACTTGCACTTTAACTTCCAAAGCACTTAGAATCAGAAGTAACTTAACCTTAAAATCACTCAAAACATTTCAAAATGGTCATGAAACAACACAAAATATTAATCACGAATAATATCTTTTTAGTTTAACCGCTTGGCCGTAGCAGAAAACATTTAAAGATACCAAACAATGATAAATAAGCAGTTTATTCTTTCAAAATGACCCGACGGACGTATTTGGGAGCGAAAGAGGAAAACACGAAGCTACTTTTAAGCAATAGCGCGGTTTTATTGCTTATTCTGGACTATAGAGGAAACGGAAGAAGGGAAGAAAGAGAGAAAGAGATTGGGAGATGAGTTTCTGATCACCAGAACAGCAAGGCGTCCCCCGCTGTTTGATTTGACGGTTCTCCGTGTTTCTCCGCAGTTTTAGGCGTTGTTCGTCGGTTTGATGCTTTCTCCGTTGTTTCTCCCCACGAGTGTTTCTCCAACGGGCTGGACAGAGACAGCAAAGTTTCTTTCTGTGCTGAGTTATAACTTACAGCGTGCTCTGAGAGCTGGATGGAGCTCCGCTCGTTTCCAGTCATGTCCTGATGGAGTTGGAGTTTAGCTTTCCAGCGCTTCCGTGAGTTTGACGGAGCACTTAGACTTCCCGCGTGCTCAAGTTAGTCGGAGCGTTCAACGAGCGTGTCCTTACCGCCAGGTATCCTGGGCAAAAGAACAAAGTTTCTTTGTTTCGTTGATGATTTATGGCCTGAGTTCGCAGGAAAATTCCATGGCCTCCCGCACATGCGCAGAACGTGTTTCTGGTATTAGGCGGTGACACCATCCCAATGCTTCTGTGTGCAAAGCATCATGGGAAATGAAGTTTCTTGGCGCTGATGTGATTATTTGCTTTTCAGAGCAATTTAAGCACAGCCATTTTGGAGAAAATCACTGCATAGTAATTTCCTCATGAGGTCAGACCCTCAACATCTATATCATCAAGAGAAGTTCCAGGAGAGGGGAGGAGTTAAAGGCCCCACCTGACATATACAGTCATGCACAAACACAGTCACACACTCCCTCCCTCATGCTCACACATGCACATACAACCCAAGACTTACAAAAATGCACGCCGGACACCCACTCATGCTCCCCATACACACCCTATTCACTTTGGTCCCGGTACTGCTGCACATTGGGTACAACCATCACCGGTAACCAGAGTTTGACCCTTTCTGCTGGGGTGCTGATGAGCAGGCTCCCCCGCCCAACGCTAAGCACAGCAACCTACCACCCCAGACCCCAACCAGATGCCAGCCAGCCATTCCTCCCCATCCCCGCATATTTCTCTCCTCCTGCTCCCTCACATCATCACACAAACATACACATAGGACCTTGGGGGGTGGGCAAGTCAGGGAGTGCGGTTATGGACCCCATTTCCGCATTCCTGTGGCAACCTGCCCCACAATTTTATTTGCACCTTATACACCTCCACTGACGACATTCCACACAAACACACACTTAGGGCCTTGGGAGTGAGCACATTCAACTACATTTGGCAGGAGGATATCTCAAACTCCTCCTGGGTGCCGGTGCCCACTTCCAATTTTAAACCGCACTTAGACACTGATGGCTGAGGGTGTAAGTGGGGTGGTGCGGTGGCATCAGCTGGCATAGGCCGGATGATGCCCGCACTGCCCACTCACCACAGCCATGGAATACACCTCATGATCACACAACACTACATTGGAGCAGGTGGAGGGAGACTAGGGGTCTTAGCCACCTCTGTTGTTGCTTGGCTTCCTGGGGCTGGAGGCAAAGAGGGAGATCTGGCCGTCTTGTTGGGGTCTTGCGCCCACATTTTCAAAGTTAAACACATATCTTTTAACAGCAGTAGTTTCTGCATCTATACTGCTCCACTTCAGCTCTATCCCCCCTCCCCATGTGCAGTGCGCCTGCAGCCTTTCAGAGTTCCTGCTGCTCTAAACATTAAAATAACTATTTAATTTTCCGTTCCTCACTTCTGATTACCTTCAGTGGTGTCTGTTTGATGCAACCAGCAGGTACAAAAACTAGCTTGTTTTTATTTGACTATTTTTCTGTCCTGCCTGTTTATTATCTTCCTGCATCTCCTCTCAGTCCTTAAGAAAAACTGCTACCTGGGTCCATACATATTCACCTCATGAGTTACCTTTGAACTGCAGTTCCAATCAGGCACGTGCAGGCGGGGGCGCGCGGGAGGTGGGGGGTGGGGGTGGGGTTGGGGGGCTTGAGACCCTGCCCCTTTTGTCCCATGTGCCCTTTTTGAGGTTTTAATGATTTATATATTAAACAATATACATACATATATATATATTTTTTTTATTTTAAAGAATTTTCTGTTTGTGCCCCCTCAACAATAACAAAAATAATAATTAATACAATTTCTGTTTAATAAAGTTATATAGCTGGTGTGAGTCACGTGACCATACCGTCTCTTCCTCACGCCAGAGCGCAGAGCTGGTTCCAACAAGCTACAAGCACCCACGTGTTCTTCATGGCCGAACGAGTGGTGCAGAGCTTTTAGGACATACATATTGATTGGGAGAAACGGACTAACACCGGTAAGTAGGATGCACACTACTATACACAGTTATTAGATTATTTTGTACATTATTAAGTTGTTTTGTAGCACTAGGTGTGTGTGATATATTACTAGCTGGGTGTGTGTCTGTGGCTGGGTACCGATTCTGAACCTCAGTAGCTTTAGGATTAACCAAACACATTCTGTACATAAGTACTTGTATGAAAATATTTTTTCAATCTTAAATATTGGGAATTTGCCGATAAAATGTCATTCTTGTTAACTAGGTACCGCAAAGTTGCATTCCTATCACTGCTGCATGTCACGTGACTGGGGTCTCACACAGCCCTGCTTCTTGTTTACAGAATCACTTCCTGGTTCGCAGACTAATAAAACTTGAACAAATTTAAAATGTAGCTACCTTTTGTGAAAGGTGATAGGTAATTTTAGATTCATCCCATATTACCTTAAAGGACGACACAGAGAGAGAGAGAGAGAGAGAGAGAGTAGATTATCCGTAATGCCCATGAATCGTCATGCGAGAGCTGGGCACAGAAACCCCCTCCATGGAGCTAACCAGGCCCCCTCTGCTCCTGGTGAAAGCCTTCAGCTCACCAGATCTGCATGCACGCATTCTCCACCAAGATGTTGGGTAATATTTAATGTTAGGTAATATTTAATCTCCATAACCCTGGAACCTGAAATAAATACTCTTGACAACATGGAAGACATTTTACCCTGAGTACCCAAAATAAAGGAGAGTTAATGCAGGGAAAAACCTCCGCCGAGGCTTTTCCCCCGTCACTCCCCAGTCTCCTCAGTTTCCCAGGGCTTTATTCAGCAAAGGATGGGGGAGAAGGCGGGGCCTTCTCAGGTTACAGGGGTACAGTTTTCAGTTGGAAACCCACAATCAACATCCTTGCTTAACCTTTCATGAACAGCAACAGTTGGCAAACACAGAGATTCATGAAGTGTTAACACAAAATGGGCATCTTTTAGGCCTCAAAAAGTACAATTATAAAAATACCCAACATTCCCTCCTGATGTGACTTTTTGAGCAAGAAAAGATGAAACCAATAAAACACATTATCATGAAATTAGGACACACCTTACCAACCTACCAATTAATCAAATCTTAGTTCAACATTAAACCAGACATCAAACCCAATTTTATCCTGTATTCCTGGCTTTATTAATTTATCCCCCTGACTGCTACCTTTGAGTAATAACAATAAAAATAAAATACATTATACTGTCAACAAAACCCAGAGCAAGAGTTAAGACACACCCACATCAGTTAACAAAAACCAAATAAATTTAATGACCCTTAATCACACTTAATGCATGAAAAAAGCAATGTAAATGTCAAGGTGAGGAGCTGGACACTTCTGGATCTTCTGCTCCACATCTGTCGTTACCTCCTGTGCTGTCTTGTAGGACTGAACAGGTGTCACAGGATCTGCATATTCAGTGGCTGGCTGACACGTGGTACTGGTTTCCTCCGAACTTTGTGTCTGACCTCTGCACCTCATCTCCAGTTCAGGTGTGATATCTCAGTCACAGACTGTGCTCTCAGCTTTGCGTCGTCCTGCTGACGTGTTGACGAAGGATGGAGTTGGGTCACTTCCTGAGAGCGCTGACTGGCCCACAGCAGGTTTGTGGTTTAACATCAGCTCACAGGTTGGTACCGGTTCGAGCTAACTGATCCACTTGGTTCGTGGTTTAACAATTAGCTCAGCCGGTGATGGTGGTTGTGTCACTACCGTCTTGGACTGCAATTCAGCAGTTTACTCCATCTTGGATTGCAGGTCTCCAGCTCAGTCACTGGTCCCCTCCATCTTGGTCTGCAGGTTTCCACCTCCTTCTGAACACACCTACAAGTCACAAAAACCACAGCAGGGTGCCACAGACAGACCAGTTTGCACCAACTTCCACAGCTGCCTGTACAAAGGAACTCAGATCCTCTGAAGTCTTTTCATCGACACTTTCCTCCTGAGTCTGAGCCATTCCTGCTTTCGGAGAGTAGCAGGGAATGACATAGCAACCATCTTGTGTTGGAATCAAATACCTTCCTGGTTGTTGAGGGTGATGTCAATGGGTCACAAAGTTTCTTGTCCGTGTCCTTTGATGTTCTCTGCAGAAACCACTGCAGGCCAGCCACTGATCCTTATCACCTGTTAATTGAATTGTCCCACCATCACATCACAGCAGGACACAAATCAATCAAGGAGTCTTCCAGTCTGTCCTTGCCTAGGGAATAATTTGCATTTGGTTAAGAAGGAACCAAAGGGAGTCACGTGGGACCACCAAGGAAGATGGCCGCACGTTAGAGGCGCTCCTAAAACCTGTTGATTAATGATCTGAATCTGAAACATACACTCCAGCTGTAGCTGTTGGGTAATTTGATTTTATCCCATATTACCTTAAAGGACGACACACCCGGGGAGAGAGAGAGAGAGTAAATTGATTATTTGTAATGTCCATGTGTGTGGCTCAACCAGGCCCCATTCTGCTCCAGCCTCAGCCTTCTGCTCTTACCAGCTCTGCATACCTGCATTCTCCAATTATCTGTTAGATAATATTTAACCTCCATAACCCTGAAATAAACACACATGACAACAAGGAAGACATTTTACACTGAATTAGCCAAATGAGGGGGAGATCACCATGACACATAACTCTCTCCAGAGCTAGCTGCCAGGCGACTCCCCCAATCCTCAGTCTTCAGTGGTTTTATTCACCAAATGGATGGGGGAGAAGGCGGGGCCTTCTCAAGTTACAGAGGTACAGAGTTCTCTCAATTAACATCTTTGCTCAACCTTTTTATGAACAGCCAACACAGATTCATGATGTGTAATGGGCATCTTTTAGGTCTCAAAAAGGTACATTTATAAAAATACCCAACATTCCCTCCTGATGTGACTTTTTGAGCAATAAAAGATTAAACCAATAAAACAACATTAACATGAAATTAGGACACACCTAACCTGGAATTTGAAATGACCAATTAATCAATCGGATTTTAGTTCATCATTAAACCAGACATCAAACCCAATTTTATCCTGTATTTCTAGCTTTATTAATTTATCCCCCCTGAATGCTATCTTTGAGCAATGATTATCCTGTCAACAAAACCCAGAGCAAGAGTTAAAACCTGCAATTAGGAATGAATAAACTAGCCAACAAAAACCTACATAATAATCTTGAGTTCCTAGCTTTATTAAAGTAACCCATATCATTTGTCATCAAACACTTGTGGATCTTCTGCTCCACATCCGTCGTTACCTCCTGTGCCGCAATCTATCGCTTGTAGGACTGAACAGGTGTCACAGGTTTTGAGTTTTCTGTGGCTGGCTGACTGCAGTTCTGGTTCCCCCCTGAAGTTGGTGTTTGACCTCTGCACCACATCTCCAGTTCAGGTGTGATATCTCGGTCACACTGTGCTCTCAGCTTTGCGTCGTCCCGCTGACGTGTCGACGCAGGTCACTTCCTGAGAGAGCTGACTGGCCCACAGCGGGTTTTTGTGGTTTTACATCAGCTCACAGGTTGGTACCGGTTTCAGCTAACTGATCCACTTGGTTTGTGGTTTAACATTAGCTCAGCCGGTGACGGTGGTTTGTGTCACTTCAGTCTTGGACTGCAAGTCAGCAGTTTAGCCATGTCTTTTGTGCTTCCTCCATCTTGGATTGTAGGCTCCACTTCCTTCTGAGCACACCTACATGTCACAAAAGCTTAAAAGATCCACAGCAGGATGCCACAGACACAGACCAATTTGCATTCAGTTAGATATGCGTTCAACTTCCACAGCTGCTTGCCCAAAGGAACTCAGATCCTCTGAAGTCTTCTCCTGAGTCTGCCATTCCTGCATTCGGAGAGTATCAGGACATGACATAGCAAACCATCCTGTGTTGCAATCACAATACCTTCCTGGTTGTTGAGGGTCAATGGGGCACAAAGCGTCTTGTGTCCGATCTGTGTCCTTTGATGTTTTCTGCAGGAACCAATGCAACCAGCCACTGATCTTTATCAGTTGTTAATCGAGTTGTCACCATCACATCACAGCAGGACACAAATCAAGGAGTCTCCCAGCCTGTCTTTGCATAGGGAACAATTTGCATTTAGGAAAACAGTGTACCCAAAAGTTGTGCTGCCTAATTGTTTAAATTAATAAACATTGATGTCTGGTTTAGCATGAAACTAGTCAGATATGGTCTGTCCCACATTATCACAAACAAAATAAAACACATCCAAATTCTTTAAAACTAGCTTGTCTCAAAAGGAGTTAATCAGAGATTCTATCACACTAAGGCAGAGTTAACACACTCACGTCACAGAGGCTCCAAAGAGGTTTTTCATAAACGGGTGCCATAAGAGACTTCCAGTCTAGCTTGATTGAGCTGCTTAGGCTCACACATTTGCATTCAGGCAAAAGGCATTCTAATTTAAATGAACTAGCCTGTCTCCACCTTGTAAGGTAATCAAAACTTTATCAGTTACACCACCCCCTCCTGTGGAGGTAGGCGTCTCACACATCTACAGGATCTAAATTAATCAAAAGGAAGTTACTCAGATTTATTAAACCTTATAACCCAAACAGAAAAGAAATGATGGTAATAGCTCAAATGTTGAAATAGTTACAAAACAGCCTTACTGTTGAGTAAAATAAAATACTACGATTAGCATTATGGTCTGCAGGGGCTGAGTTGATGTTTACATTTCAAACAAGATTTGCATAGAAATAGCATACAGGAAAAATCTAGCACCGTGTTGATTCAATCATGTTATTAAATTAAATCTATCAATGGTCGATAAGACACATTTAACGGGAAGTTTTTACGGTTCATAAAAAATCTAAACACCCTCTTGTAAAGCCAGTCTTATGGCAGGAACACCAAGTTTAACATGATTTAGTCATATGATAAAATGCTGAGACACAAAAACTATTACTGCATAGTGTAGAATTCTATTTACCTAAGATCATAACCCACTAAAGTAAAACTACATAATCTAAACAATAATACCGAACATGGTAACACTAGCTTACATCTATCAGATTAGAAAATTCAAACAATAGGTCTCAAAAAATCAGAATGTTCAAATTAAACCACGTACACCAGGCTGAAATATTTTGTTTGGGGCTGTTTAAACTATCTATATGGAACTGTCTAAAGTTTGCATTCCAGTAAAGGAACAGCCTACCACGTGTGAAATAGAGACCATCTTGAGTCAAAGTTGTATTTTTAATAAGCAAAGAGTCTGTCATTTTAAAATGGCATAAGCTAGTTATAAGGTTATGTGCCTCTAAACACTAAAACCTACGTGATTTGTTTATTCTAACAAACTACATGATCTTTTAGAAAGGGTATTTATTTATTTTAATAAAAATAATAAAAGGTCTGTAGACCAGAATATCTAATTTAACTTGAGGCAATCGCGTGAATCATCTCCATCATAATTGGCCAACCATTCAGCTTGTGAAGCTGAAGGAGTTATTTACTTAAGACGGATGTATTTATCCCTGCTTAATTGTATTTCCTGAACATTCTATCTACGTCTAATTATCTCACCTCCTTTCTGTCTGTCACACACTCACACACTCACTCACTTTTTGCTCATTGACCATAAAGATCTTAGAAATTACATGTAAAATAAAGATTTCAGAACCAACCATTTCTGTCCCTACGTACTAAATCTAATCATCACTTCCTCAAACATTTCTTTACAACTTCCAATTGCCTTCTCTCTTTTCTCCACCTGTCTCCTCTGCCTCCCTTTCTGCCTTTCTTTCCTCTCCGTCTCACCTGTCCTTCTTCCTTCTTCCATTCGCCTTTCTTCTAACTTCTCACACTCTTTCCATATCTGATTGCAGCCTTCCCAAATCCCCCCACTGCAATAAACGAACACTTCGCTGTCTTTTCACTTCTTACCCTTACTTCCTTTTTTCCTATATCCCATAAACACACACACACACACACACACACACACACACACACACACACACACACACGGACGGACGGACGGACGGACGGACGGACAGACAGACAGACAGATCAGGACCGACACAGAACCCAGAATCAGCAGGTGTCACACAGAAACCTCAGTCACACACATTGTCATGTAATGGGACCTTCAGAACCTTGTCCCAAAACTTCTCTCACACACACAGAAACGGACCTGCAGGCTTTCACTCACACACATTCAGAACTTGGACACAACCCCCCCAGATCAGACCAGATCCGGTTAGGCCCAAAAACCTTTACTCATACACAGACGGAGCAAAACTCTGTCAGAAATTAACATGCCAGTCCTCAGCGTCAACTTTCAACAATACACAACACGGAAACCGGCAAAATGGAACGCAGCCCATGACGCCAGAAAAATCACAACACACATAACATAGACCGGAAATTTAGACCGATTTGAGAACTTTAAGCCAAATAACGGTGATTAATTTTAGTGTACGCACTATAAAATATTTTAACAATTCCAGCAACAGTGAGCTTACATAGTGAGTCTGCACATTCAACTCTATTACAACCCACAGTCCGTCGTGGGGGGTCCATGTTCGCTGACATGGACAAATTACAACCTCCCTCGCGTTTACTCTGTTCCCTCAGAGACAAACGGAGTCCAGGACAAAGTCCAGCGACTCTCAGCCCAGTCCTCTGCTAGGGCACGAAACGTCTTTCGTGCATGAATGGCAAAAAAATCACTACCAGCGTAAAATCACTGTCGTCCAGTTATTAGGAAAAATGTGCAATTTAATTTAGGTACTCACTCAGCGTGCTATTCAGCTGCCAGACTGCGAAGCGATCTCCCACCAGAACTCTGCTCTCCAGAGCTCACCAGAGCTGATCCACAGTCTCCCCTTACCAGAAACAGACTCAAACCAATTTTAGCCAAAACAATCTCACACGTCTTTTTCCGGTCATCAACTTTCTCATACACTCAAGAGGTTCACACACACACACGGCCGCAACTGGCCCTCCTCAATCAACTCAAACCACACTGCCAGTGGTTAAAGAAACAGACGCAAAATGTATTAATGAATTAACTTAATGAATTAATGATTTAACTTACTCCCCTCCGCGTGGTAATTCCGTCCTGGGGTCAGAGCGCGAGAGCCTGTTGATAAAAGTTCGTCTGCAGAGCTATGTTCAGCCGGCCGATTAGACAATTTTAGCACCCCGGACTTTCAAAGAAGAAATGGCGCCGCACGGCTCCCTGGAGACGATCTTCCATCGCTAGGCTCTGCGTTGCCCGCATTCTCCACCACTTGTTGGGTAATTTGATTTTATCCCATATTACCTTAAAGGACGACACACCCGGGAGAGAGAGAGAGAGTAAATTGATTATTTGTAATGTCCATGTGTGTGGCTCAACCAGGCCCCATTCTGCTCCAGCCTCAGCCTTCTGCTCTTACCAGCTCTGCATACCTGCATTCTCCAATTATCTGTTAGATAATATTTAACCTCCATAACCCTGAAATAAACACACATGACAACAAGGAAGACATTTTACACTGAATTAGCCAAATGAGGGGGAGATCACCATGACACATAACTCTCTCCAGAGCTAGCTGCCAGGCGACTCCCCCAATCCTCAGTCTTCAGTGGTTTTATTCACCAAATGGATGGGGGAGAATGCGGGGCCTTCTCAAGTTACAGAGGTACAGAGTTCTCTCAATTAACATCTTTGCTCAACCTTTTTATGAACAGCCAACACGGATTCATGATGTGTAATGGGCATATTTTAGGTCTCAAAAAGGTACATTTATAAAAATACCCAACAGTAGCCATAAATTGGACACCCCTTGTCGACTTTTTAAGTTTTGCGAGGAGTACCGTCTTTGGAAAATGGCCGGTAATAACAAGGCAAACTTTTTTAAGGGAGCTACCACAAGGAAGAAGCATGCTAGCATTAGCCTTGCACCGGAGACGCCGGAAAATGTGCCTGCATCTGAGGCCGCCTCTCCAACAGCAGTGGAGGAATGTATGGGAACCGAGAGCAAAAAGGACATTTTTGAGGAAATTAAGAAAATGAATGCTACTCTTCAGGTCGTAGCAAAAGATGTCACCACTATTAAAGAAACCACGAAAGAACTTAAAGACTCGGTGGAAGACATAAAAGTGAGGTTAGGAGAGGGGGAACAACGTATCTCATAAATGGAAGATGCTAGCGTTCTTACCGAAGCAAAAGTGGATAAAGTCCAGAAAAGGTTGGAGGCGTTGTGGTCACGAGTGGAGGACTTTGAAAACCGTAGTAGGAGAAATAACGTACGGATTATTGGACTTAAAGAAGGGGTGGAGGCACCCGGGAACGTCGACAAATATGTGACGGAGATTCTGGCCAAAGCACTTGAGCTTTCGGGAAGTGAATTTGAAATTGAACGTGCGCATCGTTCCCCGGTGCCAATGCCGGAACCTCATGAGCCTCCCAGGGCGATATTTGTCCGCTTTTTACGTTCATCTGCCAGGGAGAAAGTACTACGGGTGGCCAGAGAGAAGCGTGGAGTCGATTGGCAAGGCGTCAAGCTTTCCTTCTTTGAAGATGTTACAAGGGAGCTGGCGGAGAAGAGGAAGGCTTTCAACTCGGCGAAGAAGCGTCTCCGAGAGCTACAAGTGAAGCACAGGTTGGTGTATCCTGCAACGCTCATCTTTAAGTGGAACGGACAAAAGAAAGTATTCAAAGACGGGAAGGAAGCCGAGAAGTTTCTGCAGGAGTCGACTTAGAGGAGTGCAGGACATGAAGTAAGACATCTGAGGAGTGTATGCAAATGTTAAAATAAGGTAAATAAACAATGGGCATCACGGGGTTGCAGCGGTTGTGCTGCTGTCGGACGATTAGTGTGTCTCACGGAACAAGGGCAGTTTAGTGTCAAGCTAAGGTTAGGTTTGGGTGGGAGGGGAAGGAGGGGGCGTTTAACGATGTTGTTTTGGGTTGTTATGCAAGGAAGGGTGTTTGTTTGGTTCAGGGTTTTATTTTTTTATTTTTATTTTTTAAAGACAGCTAGTTTGACAGGACCAGATGGGTTTTGTAAAATTGTGTGCCTATGTATATATTTGTGTTGTGTTCTAAAGCGCACAAGGCGTGTCCTTACCCCATTTCTATTAGAAAGCGATGAACAGGTATACTAAAATAATATCATGGAACATAAAAGGGTGTGGGGACCCAATTAAAAGGAGGAAGGCTCTAGCATACTTAAAATCTAAAAACACAGATATAGCGTTTATTCAGGAATCCCACATTGCTGGAGAGGAAGAGGCAAAAAAGTTTAAAAGAGACTGGGTGGGCTCCGTTTTTCATAGTTCATATTCAAGTAGACAAAATGGTGTGTTGATCCTTATTAATAAAAAGCTAAGCTTTGTGTTTCTGAAAGAATATAATGATAAAGAAGGGCGCTTTATATGCTTAGAAGCCTTAATTAATGGGGTTCAAACAGTATTGTGTAATATTTATGCACCTAATTAAGAAGAGCCAGCTTTTTTTCACAAAATTAATAAGATAATAGGGGATCGTGAGGGACAGGTAATATTGGCTGGAGATTTCAACCAGGTGATGGATGGGATACTTGATAAGAGCAAACCCAGGGGTAGGACTACACCCAGGGATAGGGAAGCTATTCAATTATTGACGGAGGATCTTTGCCTAGTAGACATTTGGAGGTTAGTTAACCCTAGTTCAAGGGAATATACATTTTACTCTAATTGTCATAAAACATATTCAAGAATAGATCTCGCCTTAATATCAAAGTCTTTGGTTGATTCAGTGGTAGACTGTGAGATTGGTGCCATTGCTATTAGTGACCATGCTACGGTAGAGTTGCAAATTGACTTAAACACAGATAGAATAAAAAGGGGTCGCTGGAGGCTTAACACAATGTTGTTGCAGAACAAAAGTTTTAGTGAAGAGTTAACAAAGGATCTTAAATTTTTCTTCGAAATCAATATGGGCTCCACAGATAAAGTAGCCACAGTTTGGGAAGCATCTAAAGCATTTATAAGAGGAAAGATAATTGCATATGCAACAAAAGTTAAGAAAAGTGACCTAGAACGGGAAAAAACTTTAGATAAAGAAATACGAGAACTGGAGAGGGATTTAGCAAGACAATATTCAAATTATAAGTGCCAGACTATATGTAAATTGAAATACCAGTTGAATGACATTTATAACAAAACGGCAGAATATGCTTTATTTAGGCTTAAAACGAAATTTTATGAAAGTGGCGAAAAGAATGGTAGACTATTGGCAAGGCAACTGAAGCAGCAAGATAAAAGTATTAATATAGCTATGATTAAGAAAGACAGCCAAGTGGTAACCTCATCAAAAGAAATAAATTCAATTTTTAAATCATTTTATCAAGATTTGTATACTTCTGCTGGTGCACTTAATGAGGGGGAGGTGAAGACATTTTTTTCAGGTCTACAATCACCTACTCTTTCTGAGGAACAGAAAACAAGACTGGATATACCTATAACTGAAGAAGAAGTTAGAGCTGCAATCTCTTCAATGAAAAACGGGAAATCCCCAGGTTTGGATGGCTTCCCGATAGAGTATTATAAGAAATATATTGATATTTTAGCGCCAGTCCTGCATAAAGTTTATCTTGAGGCACTGGAATCAGGCTCCTTACCGAGCACACTTAATGAGGCACTAATCTCCCTTATTCCTAAAAAGGATAAGGATCTATCGGATCCATCAAATTATCGGCCAGTAAGCCTTTTAGGCGTAGACTGCAAAATTTTGACAAAGATTTTGGCCTTCCGCGTGGAACAAATATTACCAGATATCATCGATGGTGATCAGGTTGGTTTTGTTAAGAATAGGTCTTCAGGTGATAACATTAGAAGACTCCTTCATCTCATGAATAAAAGCAAATCTAGTCTAGCCCCAGTTGCAGCCTTCTCGCTGGATGCTGAGAAGGCTTTTGATCGGGTGGAGTGGGGATTCCTTGTGACGACCCTTGAAAGGTTCGGGTTTGGGCCTGGATTTTGTAATTGGATCAAAACTGTATATGCAAGTCCAAGGGCAGCAGTTTTGACAAACGGAGTGGTATCAGAGTTTTTTCATCTCACTCGGGGGACCCGGCAGGGATGTTCGTTATCCCCGCTGCTCTTCATAATATTTTTGGAACCACTGGCCTTGGCTATTCGGGCTAACAGGGATGTCAGAGGGGTGCATGCTGGGGGTATGGAGCACAAGTTATTTCTATATGCTGATGACATCTTAGCAGTATTAACGGATCCCATACAGTCTCTACCAGCGCTACTCACATGTGTTGAGTCATTTTCAAGGTTGTCAGGTTATAAGATAAACTGGTACAAATCGGAAGGCATGCCACTTTCAGCATCATGTCATTCTGGAGGCATTACTCCATTCAATTTTGAGTATTTACCCTCAGGTATGAAGTATTTAGGAATAATATTAAAACCAAACTAGAAGATATTATGCTTTCAAATATGGAACCTCTCCTCCTAAAGATAAAAACAAATTTGGATAAGTGGGGTAAATTGAATCTTACACTATGGGGTAAAATTAATGTGATTAAAATGATGGTGGCCCCACAGTTCAATTATGTTTCCATGATGTTACCTGTGAGAATTCCTTTACATATATTTAGTGAATTTGAGAAGTTAATTAAAGATTTTTTGTGGAATAACAAAAAGCCAAGAGTGAATATAAAGAAAATGTGGGCCTCTAAAGACATTGGGGGAATGGCCCTGCCAAATGTGAAGTTGTATAATTTAGCTTTTGAAATGTCAAGACTGGCCAAGCACTGGACAGGTTCGGACCGTGAGCTGAGCTGGATGAAGATCGAACAGGAACTAGTGAGCCCTTTTACACCCTTGGATGTTCTCTCACAGGGCTCAGCAAGTAATGGACAAGACTTGTATGATAACCCAGTGCTCGGGTATTCAAAAGCTGTCTGGGTAGAGGTGCATAAGATGTGCGGAGCATCTCACTTAAGACAATCTTACACCTCACTATGGAACAACACTGCTGTACAGATTGGGCGAAAAACAGTGTTTTGGAAGGAATGGCTTGTCAAAGGGATACACAGGATAAGTGATCTTTACTCAGGGGGAGTGTTTATGTCATTCGCTGAAATAATCCAAAAATATGTTTTGATAAGAGAAAAGAATTTTTGGAAGTATTTACAAATAAGGGACTGTATTACCAAAGGAAAATTTAGTCAAAGCTCAAATATGATGGTGGAGTTTTTAGAATTGCCCAATACAGCACATAGAGCAGCTGTTTTCTACAAACTGTTTAACAATCCTAAGAAAGAGATATGTGAAAACTTGAGGATTATATGGCAGAGGGATTTGAGTTGTGCAATTTCTAAAGAAAATTGGGGTAGAATTTTGTCATTCTCGGATAAATATATAAGAGAGGTCAGGGGTAAATTTATTCAGTACAAATTAATACACAGGTGGTACTTCACTCCGTCCAAACTTTATAGAATGCGAATCAGTACCAGTAATAAATGTTGGAAATGTAGTTCAGATCCAGGGACATTTCTGCATGCTATTTGGGAATGTGGGAAAGTTTATCCCTTTTGGCAAAAAGTATTGAACAAAATAGGTAGGTGGATTGGTATGATAATACCCTTGTCACCAAGATTGTGTTTATTAGGGGATCGGTCGGTGTTGCCTGGGGTTTCAAAATATGATTTTGTGGTTATAAAGGTGGGGGTGATTGCAGCAGCCCGAGTTATCCTCAGTGTATGGAAGCAACCATCTCCTCCAGAATATAATAGGTGGGAAGAAAATATGCTGAAAATGGTGGCATATGAAAAATTTCTGGCTAGGATTAATGATGATAGGGAGGGTTTTGTCAAATCATGGGGACGGGTTTTTGGCTAAGACGGTTGGAATTTATTTGGTTGGAGCGATCATCTTCAGTTTAATCTTATGCGTACTGCGCTGCATGTTAGTAGGTATTGAAAATAGACCAAAAATACAAAGGTGAATTTATCATGGAATTGGAAGCTGTCCTTTTTATTTTATTTTATTTTATTCTGTTGTTGTTTTGTTTTTGACTGTTCTGTTTTCGTTTCTATGTTCTCATGTGGTTAAAAGTTAAAAGTAAATAAAGACTTCAATTACAAAAAAAAAAAAAAAGAAGAAGGAACCAAAGGTTGTGCTGAGTAATTTTCCAAATAAATAAACCTTACTTTTCCCTTGATGTCTGGTTTAGCATGAAATTAGTCAATTATGGTCTGCCATAATTTATCACAAACGAAATAAAGCATACAAATTCTTTAAAACTAGCTTGTCTTAAAAGGAGTTTAATCATAGAGATTCTATCACACTAAGGCAGAGTTAACAAACTCACGTCACAGAGGCTTCAAAGAGGTTATTCACAAGAGGGTGTCACAAACAGAGACTTCAAGACTGTAGGGACTCTGGTCTGGCTACTTAGCGAACAAAAGGCATTTACATGTAATTAAAGGTGCTTTCAATCATTTGCTTTGGAGACAACTTTCCAGAACCTGCCTGTCTCCAGCTTCTTCACAGGAGTGTTACAACACAATTGTAGGGTAATCAAAGGGTTAAAACACCACTTTATCAGTGTGAAGGTAGGCTTCTCACACATTTACAGGATCTAAGTTAATCAAAGGGAAGTCACTCAGATTTGTAGTGTAACCAATTTGTCAATTAAACCTTATAACCCAAACAGAAAATAAATGATGGAATAATAGCTCAAATGTTGAAATAGTTACAAAACAGCCTTACTGTTGAGTAAAACAAAATAAAGTTCTTGGATCTACGGTTAGCATTTATGGTCTGCAGGGGCTGAGTTGATATTTACATTTCAAACAAGATTTGCATGGGAATAGCATACAGGAAAAACCTAGCACTGTGTTGATTCAATCACCATTTCATGTTATTAAATTAACCCACTAACACCAGTAACTTAATCCATCAATGGTTGACAGGATACATTTAACGGGAAGTTTTTAGGTTTATAAAAGATCTGAACACCCAAAACAGTCAACTGAGTAAGGTCTGCTTATGGCAGGAACACCAAGTTTTAACATGATTTAGTCATATGATAAAATCCTGAGATACGAAAACTGTTACTGCATTGTGCAGAATTCTATCACCTAAGAAAATAACCCACTAAAATAAAACTGCATAATCTAAACAATAATACAGAACATGGTGACACTAGCTTACATCTATCAGACTAGAAAATTTAAATAGGTCTCATAAAATTACAATGTTAAAATTAAACCACGTCTACTTAATTAGTTCAAGAGGAAACAATAAACCAGGTCGAAATACTTAGTTTGGGGTTGCTTTAAACTATCTATATAGAACTTTCTAAAGTTTGTATTTTTTGAGTCAAAGTTGTATTTTTTTTTTAAACTTAGTTCATGAGCAAAAGGTATCTTCGGATCCAGAGTAGCTGCTGCACAGCTATTCTGTTTCCGTGTGGTGAAACCAGAGCTGTGCTGGAATTGCACAAAGGGACAAAAGAAAAGAGTCTGTCATTTTAAAATGGCAAAAGCTATGTTTAAGGTTTTGTACCTCTTAAACACAAAATCATGATTTACAATAATTTTCCCTTCAAATTCTGTAACTTGGGGTCAAATCCATCAATAAAAGATTAGGGAGACTACTTAGGTCTAACTACATGATCTGTTAACAAGGGTATTTATGTATTTTAATAAAATAATAAAAGAGCTTTATGTATTTTAATGAAATAATAAACTGTAGACCAGCATATCTAATTTAATTGAGGAAATCGCGTGAATCTTCCCCATCATATTTGGGCATCCGTTCAGCCGATGAAGCTGAAGGAGGTAGTTTACTTAGGACGGATGTATTTATCCCTGCTTAACTGTATTTCCTTAACATTCTATCTAAATCATGTTGTTTACTAGTTTAGTAAGAGTTATCATGCAGATAAGAGCAATGACTTTTTCAGATAGTATTTAGTTAATCACCACACCTCCTTCTGTCTTTCATACACTCACTCACTGACACACGAACTTTTCCTAATTTCTAATTCAATTTTTGACCATTAAGATCTTAAATTAAATGTAAAATAAAAATTTCAGAACCAAACATCTCTTTCCCTGCGTTCATTGCCCTCTCTTTAATTCTTTCTCAAACATTTCTACGTTCATTGCCCTCTCTTTAATTCTTTCTCAAACATTTCTTTCCCACTTCCTATTGCCCTCTCTTCTTCCTATCTTCTCCTCTGCCTCCCTTTCTGCCTTTCTTTTCTCTCCCTCTTTCCTTTACTTTCTTTACCTGACCAATATTTCCTTCTTTCTGCTAAACTCTCATTTCTTCCTTACCAAACCTCCCCCCATCAATTAACACTTCGCGGTCTCTTCACTTCTTACCCTTTGTTCTACACACACACACACAACTGAGCCTTCTGACCCACACTTACA
This sequence comes from Nothobranchius furzeri, assembly GCF_043380555.1. NCBI lineage: Eukaryota > Metazoa > Chordata > Actinopteri > Cyprinodontiformes > Nothobranchiidae > Nothobranchius > Nothobranchius furzeri. The sequence goes on along the minus strand of NC_091753.1, from coordinate 68,065,130 downwards.
CGTCACGGGATGTTAGTCTTATTCATACATGTACAGAATAAAGAACAAGACAACACAGAACAAAACAGAAACATAGAACATAGACTATCTAGAATCTGCAGGTTTCACACAGAACAAACTAGGCTCAAAGCCTCAGAACTACATTCGGACCTTCCACCCACTCAGAGATCTCGGCCGAGACACACAATCAGGCTTCAGAACCTTGGCCCAAAACTTCTCTCACACACACACACACACACACACACACTGAAACGAACCTGCAGGCTTCCACTCACACACATGCAGAGCTTTGACACACACAACCCCCCCAGATCAGACCAGATCTGGTCAGGCCCAAAAACTTTTACTCACACACAGACAGAGCAACACTCTGTCACAAATTTAAAATCACAAAGCGACATACAACGCAAATACAGAAAACATGCCAGTCACCAGCGACAACTTTAAACAATGCTCAACAAGTCCACCCACAAAATGGAACGCAGCCCCATGACGCCAGAAACATCACAACACACATAACACAGACCGGGAATTTAGACCGATTTAAGATCTTTAAGCCAAATAACGGTGATTAATTTTAGTGTACGCACTATAAAATATTTTAACAATTCCAGCAACAGTGCACATTCAACTCTATTACAACCCACAATCCGTTGTGGGGGGTCCATGTACGCTGACACGGACTAATTACAACCTCCCTCGCGTTTACTCTGTTCCCTCAGAGACAAACGGAGTCCAGGACAAAGTCCAGCGACTCTCAGCCCAGTCTTCAGCCGGGGCACGAAACGTCTTTTGTGCGTGAATGGCTAAAAATCACTGTCGTCCAGTTATTAGGAAAAAGGTGCAATTTAATTCAGGTATACTCACTCGGCGTGCTATTCAGCTGGCCGGACTGTGAAGCAATCTCCCACCGGAACTCTGCTCTCTGGAGCTGTTTTCACCAGAGCTGATTCCATCGTCTCCCTTACCAGAAACAGACTCAAACCTCCACACTTTAGCCAACAATCTCATGCATTTTTCTTTTCTTTCATCAACCAAACTTTCTCACACACTCAAGAGCTTGTGGCTCACATGCACATGGCCGCAACTGACCCACCTGCCAGCGGTTAAAGAAACAGGTGCAAATTAATGAAGTACTTACTCTGCGTGTTACTTTCGTCCTGAGTTCGGGAAGGCAAGAGCTTGAATGGGAATCTGCCTACAAGGCTAAAAAGCCGGCCGGTGAAACAATTTTAGTTCCCCGGGCTTTGATGAGGTAAGTGGCGCCTGTACGGCTTCCCGAAGCCAGCTTCCCATTGACGGCTCTGCCTTCCCCGTACGGGCCACCAATTGATAGGTAATTTTAGATTTATCCCATATTACCTTAAAGGACGACACACAGAGAGAGAGAGAGTAGATTATTCGTAATGTCCATGAATCGTCATGCGAGAGCTGGGCACAGAAACCCCCTCCATGGAGCTAACCAGGCCCCCTCTGCTCCTGGTGAAAGCTCACCAGCTCTGCATGCCCGCATTCTCCACCAAGATGTTGGGTAATATTTAATGTTAGGTAATATTTAATCTCCATAACCCTGGAACCTGAAATAAACACTCTTGACAACATGGAAGACATTTTACCCTGAGTCCCCAAAATAAAGGGGAGTTAACGCAGGGAAAAACCTCCTCCGAGGCTTTTCCCCCATCACTCCCCAGTCTCCTCAGTTTCCCAGGGGCTTTATTCAGCTGTAGCGTTATTAAGATCCTAGTGTCTGCCCTTAACAGCTGCCCCTTCACACAGTAACAACGTGTAGGAATCGCCAAGGTCGGATGCTGGTTTCAGTATGTTTACATTCCAGGAGAAGAGACAGAAGAAGAGAAGAAGAACGCTTTCCATTAATTAATCAAAGTACTTTATTTGTGATAAAGCTAATCAAAGCATATGTTGATCAATAATAATCAGGTGAATGATCTGTGAAATAAAGATGTCATGAGTTATGTGTTTAATGAATAAACAGGACTGCACCAGACAGACTGATCTACATTAACATGGAAACGCATTGTTCTCAACCAGACAGAACTTTCGTCTCTCGTAGGGCAGAATCTGGGTTGTTTAATGAAGTTGTCCAATCCGGTTTACTAAGATTTGTAAACAACTAGGGGATATAAAACAAGGCAACGCCATTTTAAACTCAGTTCCATTTTAACCTCAGCTCTGTTCGATCTGAGTTCCAAAGGAGTTACATCATACTCTCCACGTAGTTTTCAACCAGCTCTCGATCCATCACCGCAAAAGAGAGGTGCAGCCTGGCCAGATGCACTTTCTACTTTGCTGAGAACTGTCAAGCTGGAGATTTCCGTCGTTTGAACAACAAGACGACGTCCCTTCAAAATAAGAGTGAACTCGCTGACGCCTGCCGCTGCTACCGGAGTCGACCCGCAGACGGGCTTTGTAGTGCTGCGACCGCTGTTTCACCAGCTCCAGTACACCTGCAGGTCCGAGGACCTGGCAATTCCTGATCTACACGGGAGGCTCCACATGGTACGTAGTTACGGCAAAATTGCTGCTCAGGTCATCAGCTTCTGAAGCCTCGTGATTCGTAGTCATAACAACCAGATCTGCCTACGTCAGCCTAGAGATTCTGGACACACACACACACCAACACGAAACATCCGAATCCATATGCATCCATCACGGAGTTAGTCCTGGTAGATTGTAAGAATTTATAATTATAGAAATTAAAGATTCTTAAACGATCCCAACTCTCTCTCTTTTCTTGTCTCTCAGTCAATACAGAGTGTTTAAGTAAACTCCCTGATGATAAAAACAACCACTTCTGATTATAATATTTAGATCTAATTACAGTGTATAAATATACAAACTACAGATCACTACACAGCAAAGGATGGGGGAGAAGGTGGGGCCTTCTCAGGTTACAGAGGTACAGTTTTCAGTTGGAAACCCACAATCAACATCCTTGCTCAACCTTTCATGAACAGCAACAGTTGGCAAATACAGAGATTCATGAAGTGTTAACACAAAATGGGCATCTTTTAGGCCTCAAAAAGTACAATTATAAAAATACCCAACAAAAGGAAATAAGAAAAATACTAAAGATAACATCCGTCACAAGTTTTATGTTACAAAATATTCAGTCCTTGTCTGTAAATTCTGTCCAGCGTTTTAAGGAACATAGTTTTGTTTTAGATTTTAAGGTTTCTCAGCCCTTCTGGTGGGTTTTATAGCTCACTAATACTATGCATATTCTCAAAATTTTGGAGTTTATATTTGCTCTCTTTTTGAATGCATTGTATTAAAAAACATTATGTTTTAAAGATGTACATTTAAAAAAACTACTGTTTTCACAGCAAAATTATTTTATCTGTACAGTTCTCTGTTTTGCACAAAGTAGATAGTAAAACTGAATGAAAGCATAAACATATTGTTTTATTCTTTATTTTTATTATAATTACTAAAGCACTGTTGGGGTTATTAGGAAGCGAATAATTAGTAAGCTTTTACTTACTTTTGGATTCTTCAGTAAATTCTGTAAATATGGGAATATTTACCGAGTTATTAATTAATTAAGATACAATTAGGTATCTTCGGGGCACCATTCCCCTTTTAACCGGGGAAAAATTGAATCCAAACTCTTATCAGTCTTTCTTAAAGTTCGTGGAATCTTCTAGGAGCAGAGATTTTTAGTCAACACAAAAAGTCACTGGAGACAAAATCTGAATTTTATAACATTTAATTGACAAGGGATTAATAATGTAAAACAATTTGATATAATTGGAGATGTGTGTGTGTGTGTGTGTGTGTGTGTGTGTGTGTGTGTGTGTGTGAAATCAAATGTTTGTGTGAATGAAGGGCGTATGAATGGGTCTTTGTTTTCCCAGAGCAGGTGTGCGGGGGGGGGGGGGGGGGGGGGGGGGGGGGGTCCTTGAGATGTGTGAGCTGTGACTTTTTCTCTCTCAGTTGCAGACAACAGAATTAGCTTGCTCTTAGTGACTTAAAATTACAGTTAAACTGAACTTAAACACTCCAAAAGTTAACAAACAACAAAGATCACTCGTAAATTAATCTAAAAGAGAAGTCGACCAGCCTAGCCACAGCTGACGACTAAAGATATTTAAATAATAAACAAACAGACCTTACTTCACGGTAGAGATATGACGTATTTGGTTACGAAAAAGAGAAAAACCGTGGGTATTTTGAAGCAATAGCACGGTGTAATTGCTTATTGTGGTCTAGAAGAACGGGAAAGATAAGAGTAAAAATGAAATAAACTTGCAGGAGCAAACAGCTGTTCTGAAGCAAAGCAAGGCGTCCCTTGTGTTCGCTGATCAGATGTGATTTTCCTCTTCTCCTCCCACGAGTGTCTCTCCACTGGAGCGTCTCCGGGTGGTTCGCTCTGATATGATGGTAATTTCCTCATGAGGTCAGACCCGCAACATTCCCCCTTTTGGTTTCGGGGATCGCGCCCAAAGCTTGATCGTCGGAAGCACAGATGGGTTTGTCCCTCATGATGTCGGTCGACTTGATTGTCGGTCGACTTGATTGTCGGAAGCACAGATGGGTTTGTCCCTTAGGACGTTGGTCTCCTTGGACGCCTTTGTCTTTGGTCTTTGTCTTGGATCCTGGCGCCTTTGGTCTTTGTCTCTGTCTTGGATCCTGGTCAGGCACAAAACAAAAGAGGATAGGAAACGCGATAGTCCCCACGCGCATAACGAGAAGAAGCCACCCACACAGGTGGTACGCAATGATGTCGTCCATGCGAGAGGTAGTAGTAGAAGGAGGAAGGTCAGTGGGCGGTTGACTCCACGAGGGGACACAAGGGCATCCGTGAGGGATAAAGGGGCATCTCCCCACCGGCCATACAGTTCAGTTCATGGAGCACGCGGTGATGTACAAGGTCCATAGTTCGCAAACGCGCATTGACCTATGTGGTCCCAAGATTCCCCCCTTTTTGGTCAAAAGGGTGGGTCAGGGCAGTCTTTGGGCTAAAACAAGGACCATAAACTAAGAGGTACTACAATGTGCTGGTGCGGCAGACAAAGTCATTGACAGACTGAGCTGGGCCGGCACATAACCACTAGCTAAAATGTGACCAAGTAAGAAACAAAAATACAGAAAACCCAAAAAAAAACATATCATAACATCCTAGAAAATACATAGCAACCTTGAGGTCTCATAAAATACATTCTTAAGTAATACTTTCAGTGTGTCGCTTATAAAGAATGTGACATAATGCAACACTCAGATAAAAATGTGAGGTAAACTAAAGTGAAACTACTCTTAGGGTTACAGAATAACAAAGAAAATGTTGCTCACCCCCTTTAGACCGGTGTGGTACATTCACGCTTGGACTCTTTCCGAACACGGTCACGAGGCACACCGTAGGTGAGAGGATGCATCTTATCTTGGAGTGTCTTAACACGCCTGTAGGTGGAATAAGCTATCACGGCCGTGACGAGCCATCCCATCCCCAGGGCGACCAATGTGCAGATTAAGGTGGTATAATCTGTGTCTATGTAGCGTCTTGGGTATCTATTCATGGGCGTATGAGTAAGTTCTCGCGGGGCTTGTGTGACCTTACCAAGTTTCGATGGTAAAGTCATAACCCTGGAAAGCGTCCATGATCTCAATCTCTGAGTCATGCTGTACATGGTTGAGATGATGGAGTGCCAGGTTTCTAGTTCAAGGTGGAAATGCCTACCGTCCTTTCAAATACCAACGTTTAGCATAGACTGAAGCCTATAGATGTGAGGTGTCTCAATGATGGGAACATTTAACAGGAAACCGAGTTCTAATTTTTCTGCATCAACGTGAATGGGAATTGCACTGCCTAGGCTGTACGCTAGGTGGATTTGTGAAGTGTGTACATTAGAGGGGTAGCAGTTGTCGAACTATCTTTGAGCAGGTCCAGTGGTACCAAGTACGTGGGAATGCAACCTTCAACCAAGCTGTCCAGCGTGGAACTTACTTCCCTGAGCAGGTCCTGCATCAAATCTCTCACCACTCGTGTGTACACAATATCCTGATGTATGGTTTCAGACAAAGTCTTGACTGCACGTAGAGATTCATTAATCAGAGCAGAGTGTAGGTTGACAGTTACAAGAGTACCCTGTAAGGTTTTAGTGAGTACTTCCTGTTAGCGTTCTAGGAGGAGGAGTTTCTCTTGGTTAGTGAAAGGGACAGCGGGGTGGGGGGTGGGGTGGGACTGGTTCTTTGTCGGTTAGTACATGTTAGTGGGTTAAACGTGCACTTTCCCCCCCTTCCATTTCCATGCATAGAACTATGTGGAGACTACGTCTACCTCCTGCGGGGAGTCTGGTCTCCGTATCCGCGGGGACGGTTTGACGTAGGGTTTGATTTGGTTTGCATGCACCCATTTGTAGATAGGCTCCTGTCTTGCTTTGGTGATGCATAACCTGTATGCAACTGGAGAGAGTTTTGCCACGATCTCAAATGGTCCCGACCAGCAGGACAGGAACTTCTTAGCTTTGCCTGCCGGTTGGGCGAACTGGAAGTAGAATACTTTGTCACCCACCTCGTATTCGCGGCTGGTTGTCTTTTGGTCGTAGTAGGCTTTAGCACCTTCTACATTGGTCTCCAGTTTCTTCTGAGTGTGCGCGAAAGTAGCTCTGAGGTGCGTTTTCAAGTCTGCCACATACTGATGAGCGGTATATGCCGTGGCAACACTGACATCCTCCGGGTGATACAGGAGGTGCAGTGGTAGGGTCATTAGTCTGCCGGTCATCATCTCAAAGGGCATAACCCCCGTGGATCGCTGGGGAGTGGACCGTATGGCCAGACTGTAGAGAGGAGAGCTCTCTCGCAGTCTGAGAACTGGAGTTCCACCTTGCTCAGAGGCTTGCTGGCGTATGCCACAACTCTCATGTCCTGATCGTGTTTCTGCTTCAAAGCAGCGCTCAGGCAGTGAGAGGAGAAAGTAGCCTCTATGTAGAACTCTTTATCCTTGTCTGGGTAAGCCAGACAGGGTGCAGACGCCAATTTCTGTTTTAGGAACTGGAAGGAGAGTTCTTGGGGTCTGTCCCACACGAACGGTGTGTAGTTCCGAAGCAGCTCAGTGAGGGGCCTCGCTATTTCAGCGTACTCCTCAATGAATTGCCTGGAGTAGTTGCAGACTCTGAGGAAGCTCCTGAGTTCAGTCAGAGTAGCTGGGGCTTTGATGTCCTGAATGGCCCTAATGCGTCCCGCTTGGGGCTCGACTCCATTAGGGCCCACCAGCAGTCCAACATTCTCCACTTTGGTTCGACACCACTGTCCTTTGAGAATCGCCAACTTAGCTCCGGCGTCAGCGAGCTGTTGCAGCACATAACGGAGCTCGGCCAGGTGCTCCTCGAAGGTTCGACTCCTTCAAGATGTAATCGACATATATGAGGTTCCCTCTGGAAGCAGCATCTGACATGGCTTTGTGGAGGAAGATGTTGAACTCAGCAGGTGAGTTAGAGTAGCCAAAGGGGCAGCGGTTCCAAGTATATTGGCGATTTCCAAAGGAGAAAGCCAGTTTGTACTGGTCCGCCGGCTCAACCTTCATGGTCCAGAAGCCGTTGGCTACGTCGACCGTAGAGAAGAAATGAGCATCTCTGACTCTGGCTAGCTCTTGATCTAAATGGATCATAGGCCACCTGGAGAGAGGTACTTGTTTGTTCAGTGCACGTAGGGATGGGTACCTTTGACATTTGAATCGATCCGGTACTAATTCCCGGTACCTACGAGTCGATACCGGTACTTAACGGTACCAATTTTCGATACTTTTGAGTGTTTATTATTTTAATTCTCTTTTATAATTATATATTTTTCTCAATATATAACCATATTTGATAAATATCACGATAAATAACATACAAGTTTGTATTTTAACATCGTCCTTGTAGTTTTATAAGCTGATAATTAAACTGAAGCAAACATCTTTACTGTGAACTAAATTTACTGTGTATATTCATTCCTTTTGCCGTCCTTTTTCATTTGATTTTTCCTACTGGGAAGTTAGAATTTCCGAGGAGAAAGCGAATGCACCATTAGCTGATAACAACGGTGGCAATGGAAGCTAACATATCAAGCTAACGTTATCTTTAACAGTTTATTTAGCTGCTGGAGCAGATTAAAATGATGATGCCTCAAACTTAGATCGTTGTCACTGGTTTTACCTTCACCCAATCACCCGTCGCATTTAGTAAAGTAAAGCCAAACTTTAGAGCGCATTCATGTTCTTCTAGTCGGAAATTCGGAGTTCCGAGGAGAAAGCGAACGCACCATTAGCGAAACGGAATCTAACAAATCAAGGTAACGTTATCTTAAACATTTTATTTACTTACTGGAGCAGATTAAGATGAGGATGTCTCACTTAGATCGTTGTCTGTCGCTAGTTTCATCACCCAGTTACCCATCACATTTAGTGAAGTGGACCCAAGCTTTAGCGTGCGTTCTTTCTACCATGCTTGCTCTGTTTACAACGGGCTCGCAGGGACCGGCGACATAACGCTCTTGCGCATGCGCAACTGTCTTGGCAGTACCGAAACGAGGCACCGTTTGAAATGACGTGAATCGGTGTTCGGTCGGTACTATGGAATTCGGTCGGTACCTTAAAAAGTACCGAATTTGGTACTCATCCCTAAGTGCACGATAGTCTATGGTGAGATGCCATTTCCCAGTCGGTTTCAGAACCGGCCAGATGGGAGAGTTGTAAGTGGAGTTACACTTTCTGATGATGTTTTTCTCTTTCAGCTGATCGAGGATCTCCTGGATCGACTCATAAGCAGCGAGGAGAATCTTGTACTGGCGTACAAAAGTAGGAGGGGCATTTGGGTTCGTTGGAATGCGAACTGTGTGCAGGTTTGTGAGTCCACAGTCCAGGGAGTCCCTGGATACGATGGACTGAAACTCATAGAACAGGCTTCTAAGCTCTGCTCTCTGCTCCTCTGACTCCAGCGCATCCGCTTTGTCAAGCTGCTGGCTGACTTCGGCCTCAAAGCCGTCATAAGGTTCAGAAGAGGAGGGTCTCTGGGGTTCCGGGCTTTCAACCGGTGACCCAGATGGCTGAGTATTTATTGCAAAAACCGTTAGACACTGACCGCCGTCATTATCTAAGGTTGCACTGCAAATGGGTTCCTCAGGAAGGGCTTCATGCCGCTTGATGGTAATCATTTGTGAGGGGAAAGTACTGAGTGTGTCTGTACCAATCTGTCTGTCGTTCAAGAACAATATAAGTTGTCCGATCACGGGGACTGAAAGTTCGAAGTCATGGAATGAGCTATCTATCAGCATGCCCAAGGGTTTTCCTGCAGGCATGTGGATAGGACTCCTGGTCGGATTTTTGACCAACAAGTAGGCAGAACGATTGTTCAGCTCCAAGAGTGGCGTGCCACAGATGGCTAAGTTGAGCTCCAAGAAATGTGGTGATGGCTGGAAGAAGGCTTGGGTGCCTGGCAGCTTCTGATGCTTCATCAGAGTCAGACGAACAGGCACTCCTTTGACCTGTGGGGGAAAAAACGTGCTGGCCTCAACCACTGCTCGGCAGGCCTGTGGAATGGTCTGTCCGGACAGCAAGTGTTCAGGGCCTTCTGAGCGAGGCTCAAGATGATGGTGTGGCCCGGGCCCAAAGGACTTGATTGCAAGTGTCCAGCTGGGCACCTAGTCGAACTAGCAGGTCTGCTCCAATGAATGCAGGTGGATCAAGCTGTGGTATGATGCTGAATGTATGTGTGAGCTGTCTTGCTCCAAGCTGGAGAGTCAGAGAGCAGACTTCTGGCGCTTTCAGGAGCCTCTGCGGCCAAGTAGCTGACAAGAGCCGGTGGCTACGTGTCACACTGACCAGCAGGGGGTCCTTCTGGCGCAGGTGTTCAAACGTCTGCTGGCTGATGGCTGACTTTTCCGACCAAAGAGCAAGGCAAGCATCTGAGATGTGGGTGCAGTTGATGGTGAGACCACCAACTATGTGTGGTGCATATGGCTGCAGGCTGACGTTCTTCAGCGAGCAGAGAAAAGATGAATGTGTGCGGAAAGGGGTTCCAGGAGCGGTGTGGTGTCTTTGCAGGCAGCCATCGTCTGTGGGAGCCGTAGGGAGGGGCATGACCTTGGAACAAGGGTTTTGCGGCTCACTTAGGCTGACTTCAAGAATGGAGGATGGTCGGCTGCTATCCGGGCTCCAGGGCTTAGGTGTGTCCACCCGGGCCCAAAGTTTACCCATCTGGCAGTCGATGAGGGGAGCTAGACGTTCAAGCAGGTCCTGACCAATGAGAAGTGGTTCAGTGTCTAGCTGGCAGACATAAAATGGGTGAACCAGCGTCATGTCTTGGAAGGTGATGTCCAGCCACGCCCGGTTAGTGATACACTCCCGGGTCTGGGTGTAGCTGGTGATTTTCAGGTCACAGGGTTCTACCTGGACTGGTTTCCCGAGCGACCGCATGGTGTCAGACACGCGATGGAACAGTGTGGAGCACATCAGGGTGATTTCTGAGCCGGTATCCAGCAGAGCATCAACCTGTATGCATCCACCTACGTTGGTGCTACAGTACAAACGGTGAGCATGATCATGGTTTGTTAAGTCACCAAGGAACTTCAGAAATTTAGTATCAGGTTTCTCTGGGGGGTAGATTTCAGGAGACTCCTGTGATCTACCAGTAGTGTTCCCCCAGCTGATCAGGTAGGTCCTGGCCACTCTGGGGGGTTGAGCCACGCCTAGTCATGCAGACGGTGGCTCTGGTTCTGGCTTCTTGGAAGAAGACTTTGGTGCTGAGGTCTCATCTGCAGATCTCAGCTGTTCCTTCTGTTTAGCTAGGAACTGCTGAAACATTTCCTGGAGGTCGGCTTTGGTCAGGGACTCATCCGCGGACTCGCATTCGGGACTTACCTTTGGGCGGTGCTCCTTAAACTTTCCTTTGTTCCGACCTGCTTGCCAATGGTTTTGGTTGGGCCACTTCCTGTCTGATTGTCCAGACCTAGGTGGTTGCCAATTAGCACCCCCCTTCCCCTGTGGAGGAGGTTGGGACTGCTTTCGCGGTTTAGCGGGTCTAGGTTTAGCAGATTTTGGCTTAGTGGGTGGAGCTTCTGTGCCTTCGAGCTCCAAACGCGGCTCAGCGTTGGGAGCTAGGTGCATGACGCGGTGATGTGCGTCAGGCTTTTGGGGCTTCCCGCCTGCTTCCCAGGCCTGTTAAGCGTACCTCCTAATCTCCTGAGTTGTCAGTTTTTTCATTCGACAATACATTGAGACTTCGGAGCAAACACACTCGTACAGGTTGTGAATGAAAAGGGATCTGAAGGCAGGGTCTTCCTCAAGCCCAGGGGCGTTTCGACCTTGAAAATAAGCACTTTTGAGTCGGCGATAATACTCTCTGGGGGGTTCATTTCTTCCATGTTTGATGGAGAAGGCCCCATTGTAGCTGACGCAGAGTCTGCATTAGTGGCGTATTCATCTCTCAACGCTCGGCAGAGCGAGGAGTACTGATCTCGAATGTCAGGTGGTAGAGTTTCCATGAAACCATGCACCATTCTAGATGTGGTTTTCCAAATTAGCTTGAGCTTTTCCCTTGAAGAGGGTGATGGAAGATCAAGCAGACAACATTCTATCTCCCTGAGATAATCGTCGACGTTGGACTCACCGGTGTTAGGATCAAAGCGTTCTATGTCTTTAGCTAGTTATTCAATTTGAAGTACACGGTACGGCGCGTCATCCTCTGACTCTGACACGCGGTCTGTCTCAGAGTGCGCTGGATATCTTTGGTGTGTCCTGGGCTCCCAATGTTGACTCCTGGGGTCCAAATCGGGGTTCGGTGCTGTGGCGGACTGCTGGCACGTCACGTTGGTGTCTTGGGAGGTCCTCCTCCCGGGGTACGTCTGCGTGGTGCAGCCTGCATCTTTCAACTGGGGCTTCTGCGTAATATGCTCTGTCCGGGTACTGACTGGCGTAGGATGCTTTGTCATGCAGCTGGTTATCGGCATGCCGAATACCGGACTAGCTAGGATGGGTAGATGGTTGAGGTGCAGGTTGGGCTTTTGCATAACCCCAGTCGGCACCTTGCACCCTTCGTGGACTGGGGGAGCGGTCTAAATAGAGGTGCCGCTCGGCTGGTCGACTTCTCACTGATTGAGAAGGCCGTGAAGATGAGGGTGGTGGTCCAACCTGGGGTTCGAGGGCGAACTGCCCTCGGCCCCTAGGTGGTCCTGAATGCCAGGTGTGTGTAGGGAACGGGGCCGAAGGTTGGGACAGATAAGCTTCATCTCTCCCCTGCGGCGTGCGTCCGTCCAGAGAGTCCCACACCACATACTACATACAGGTACCTTGGAAAGAGGTGGCCTACCTTTACGGCGGGACGGCGGTCCCTCGCTTCCTCGGGTGGAGGAAACCAATTGCTCTTTGCCGATCATCCTGGGCGGACCCAAGTTGACTTTGCCGGCTCGTTTCTGCACCGGTGTGGGGGAAGACTCTGGCTCAACCTCAGAGTCATGGTGTTCCCCCCTTTTCCACTGTCTGTTGTCATCAGCAGATGGGGGCGGGGTCTCCTCCCCATCTTCCCCAGAATCGGTGCTGGTGTCGTCTTCATTGTCCTCCGTCGGCCTTCCATTTCGCTGTTTTTCAGCTAGCATACTCTGGAGTTCTATGATCTTCTGATCACGTTGAAGTTCTCTCTGATAGAGGTTTAAAGCGAACTTAGCCAAGGACACCTGGATTGGAACATTACCATCCGGGTTTTTTATTTGATCAATTACAGCGTCAAGCTGTTCTTCAGTGAAGCCACTAGAGGCGTAGTCGGGTTCTCGAGTAACCGCGACCAGTTTGGACAAGAATTGTCCAGAAAGTAGGCCAGGTTCATAGCCGTGCGCCGCAGCGCCACCTGGTTGCTGGGAGTTGATCAGGACACTAGTCTGTCCCTCCATTTTAACAACTGAACCAAAAATAACCTAGTAGAGCTTCTGCAGATAGCTCAAAGCGTCACCTTTTGGGCAGCAACTGCTAGCTTTGTAGCAGAAAACCCTAAATTAACCTTTGTGCGCACAGGTTTTAGCGTTTTTTAAATTGCACGGAATGCCGTGACTGACGCTTAAAATACTATTCCTTTCAGTATTTTAGCAAAAGCTGCGTTGCCGTAGCAACGTCTTACAACACTTGCAGTGTTAAATGTGCTAGTTATTCCTTCAGAATATTAGCAAACTGTGTTATCAGTCTTTGAATGAAGGTTTCAGTTAGTTATAATAGCCACTGTGAGTTAAAGTTGCTAAATTAGCAGTTAATTTTAGCCTAAAAGGATTAGCCAGAATCACTTACATACTGCATCTTTAATGAGGAACTGAATTTTAACCTAAAAGGTTAGCCAGAATTTATTACACATTGCACCTTTAAAGAAGCACTGAGTTACTGGTGAGAGTTCGATGCAGCTTCCCGCTCAGCGAACCCAGCGCCACTCTGTTGCAAACAGCCTATGGAAACCAAAAGAGTATTTTAATCAAGGCTAAAGATTTATTTGTTTGTTTGTGCCGGATAAAAATCTCTGTGTATCCTAGCCTCACACGGAGCACCAATTATGTTGGGGTTATTAGGAAGCGAATAATTAGTAAGCTTTTACTTACTTTTGATTCTTCAGTAAATTCTGTAAATATGGGAATATTTACCGAGTTATTAATTAATTAAGATACAATTAGGTATCTTCGGGGCACCATTCTCCTTTTAACCGGGGAAAAATTGAATCCAAACTCTTTTCAGTCTTTCTTAAAGTTTGTGGAATCTTCTAGGAGCAGAGATTTTCAGTCAACACAAAAAGTCACTGGAGACAAAATCTGAATTCTATAACATTTAATTAACAAGGGATTAATAATGTAAAACAATTTGATATAATTGGAGATGTGTGTGTGTGTGTGTGTGTGAAATCAAATGTGTGTGTGAATGAAGGGCATATGAATGGGTCTTTGTTTTCCCAGAGCAGGTGTGCGGGGGTGGGGTGGGGTGGGGGGGTGTCCTTGAGATGTGTGAGCTGTGACTTTTTCCTCTCTCAGATGCAGACAACAGAATTAGCTTGCTCTTAGTGACTTAAAATTACAGTTAAACTGAACTTAAACACTTCAAAAGTTAACAAACAACAAAGATCACTTGTAAATTAATCTAAGAGAGAAGTCGACCAGCCTGGCCACAGCTGACGACTAAAGTTATTTAAATAATAAACAAACAGACCTTACTTCACGGTAGAGATATGACGTATTTGGTTACGAAAAAGAGAAAAACCGTGGGTATTTTGAAGCAATAGCGCGGTGTATGTAATTGCTCAGGCCCGGAGTGGCTAATCGGGAGGGTCTGGAGAATTCCCGGTGGGCCGCGCGATGTTTGGGCCGCATGGGCCGGTGCTCTCGTTTTTGTTTTTTATCATTTTATTTTTATTTTTTGGTGCCGGTGTTCAGTCATGGCACTGAGGCCGCCGGGCTGATCACATACGCTCCTCCCGGCTGTCTCTGGCTGGATCTACCTGCAGGCTGCAGCTCGTTTTTTTCCCCCGTATGCGCCTGTGCGCACCACGTGACCACGCAGTTGACGGAAAGATGGAAAGTAGAAAGAGCAAGGGTGGCGCGGAGAAGGCAAGAATTAAAAAGAGGAAAGCGTTGGAAACAGATGCAGCCAAGGCCGGATTAACCATATGGGCAACTGGGCAATTGACCAGGGCCCACGAACTCTAAGGGGCCCAGGGCAGCAAGCGCACGAGCAAAATACTGTAGGCATGTCTGTAATCTCCTGCTTTATATTAAACTAGGGTGACCGTATGTCCGGTTTTCCCCGGACATGTCCACTTTTCACTCTCTGTCCGGGCGTCCGGACTGGGGGTCCGCGGTCGTATTGATGAAAATGTCCGGCTTTTCATCCAGGAGCAGGGATCGAATTATGGGGGAGCTGTATATCTTACACATCCAGGGGAGCCGGAAACAAGTTTTCTATCTATATTACATCATTTGTGGACTCTTCTGAGCAGAGAGCACAGAGAGCGGCACAGCGCGTTCTTGCGCAGCGCTCCAGGCAGCTGCGTCCAGCGCACGGTCCATTCTCAAAGTGGCGCAACCAAAAAACTATAATTAGCACACGATCATTCATGTCCGCACATATTCTCTATTTTCTGTCTTATTTGTGCCTGAAGCGCTCTGCTGCTGCGCAGCTCATCACTTGTGCTGCGCGGTGCTGCGGTGATTTCACCTCACTGACGCAGCATCGAAAGGCGCACTCCGCTTTGCGGTCAGGAGATCCATTTGATCTGCTCAAAAGTAACTGATGAGGTGAAAAAGTAAGAATCCTGGCAGCAGTTTTTTCTGGAGAGTTTAGAGGAGACGCAGGAAGATGAGAGACAGACAGGACAGGAAAATAGTTAAATAAAAACAAGAAAACAAAACTACGTGTGGAAAAGTAAAATGTAGGTAGATTTATCTCCACTACGTGTTTCTACCTGTATAAAACAATAAGTTATACACATGTAATATTTATACATCTGATACAAATTCAAATCACCTTCAAAACTCAGTCAAACACCCAGGGCCGTTTCAAGACATTTTGGGGGCCATGGCAAAATGACCCCCCCCCCCACCCACCCCATAACTGGGCTCCCCAGAAGCCTCTGTGTAATTCACACCCTCTCCAGGAGCATTAGTTATACAGTGTTTATAAAAGCTCCTCAGACATTACTGACATGTTCTAATATTATCAGATGAAAAACTAAATTATCAGACATGCTGTCTCATCTGCTTCTTTTCTAAACTTGCAAAAAGTAACAAAACCATCTGAAAGCCACTATTTGTGGATTCTCTGAAAGTTTCCATGGAGTGTGTGACAACTTATTTTATCATTGATCCTATCGTCTAATCTCACAGCTGAAACAAGCACCCTTAATAATCTGTGCACAGGAAGCTTACCAATGCTGAAGTAAAACAAACGGTATAATAATTTATTATTATTAAAACCTTGTTGCAGCACTAAAGCAGAAAAATTAGATTTTCCAATACATATGCTAAATATTTAAATATGAATTGTTTTAGAGCCCTTTTATTGGCAGAATCTGATATTAATTTAGTTCTTACAAAAAAATGGGTCCCAGCGTGGTTTGTGTGGCGTTGCCATAGTGTGACTTCATAGGCACAGATCCCCTGTCCTCTTGTTTGGAAATGGAAATGTGATCACCCTATATTCAACAAACTGTCCACCCGGGCTTTTGCGCTGCACAGAGACGCTTCGCTGCCTATGACTGAACGTCAGTTGAGAGTCAGTCTCATGCAGACTGACCAATGAAGAGAGGGCCTCAAGTTAAGACCCTCTCCTCATTGGTCAGTCCACACAAGGTGGGTCAAAGGTTACTCTGGGCGGGTTACGTGTTGTCAGGCATTCAAGTATTGAGTATATTTACTGCATATTACAGTGAAATATTCTGTATGTGACCACATTATGGTGATCCTCGGGTCGTGATGATGGAGCCCTTGAATATTGTTGCCCAGGGTACAACGAAGTCTTAATCTGGCCCTGGATGCAGCTAAATGTGCAAAAATGAGCACCTTTTTTTTCTCAAACAAGCTCGCGGTCTTTAACTTCAAATGAAGATAAAACGGGTAAGGCAAGTCAAGATGTTAAACTTTACTGGCTGCAAATCACCATTCAAGTTAATTAAGCATCAATAATGAATTATATGGCATCATGACATAACGTTGTGTAATATAATTTACAGTATGATGTGACTGATGCCACCAAACTGTCTTGTCAGAGTCAAACACAAGATCCAGTAGGCCTAATAAGCACCAGGCAGAAGCCCACAATTCCAGAGCGGGCATGTACAGGTAGGATTACTTATTGAGTCAGTGAACTGAATATTATTAAAATTTATATGATGAAAACTATCCTGGCTCTATAATAGATGATTCAGCATTGATCAGAAAGCGTGTAAAAAAGGAAAATGAATGCTGAATTGTGACCATTTTCACACAATGTAGTGTCAGAAGAAGAGCCAGGAGCCAGCAGTGAGGGTATTGCTCCTGTTGGGATAGAAGGTGAGCCAACTCATGCGCAAACATCAGTTTCATTATAATAATTTTAATTTCCAAATAATAGTAGTGACCTGTTGTATTTTTATTAGTAAATGCACAAAGCCCACAACAGATAGCTATTAGAATGAAAGTAAAATGAAATAAGCCTGCATATTTTGCCATAGAAAATATTTTAATTGGTTACAAAGATGTGTTTTCCATATCAAATGTGCTAAAGCTTTACAGATGATTATTTTAATTGTGTGCAGGTGAGTCTAGGGAAACTGGAAAAAGTGTGAAAGGGAGTGCTGAGTCATTTCATTTTAAAGGTTTGAAAATCTCAGAACAGCTGTTTGAACAGAATGTAGATTGTTATATTGTTAGAGAATGTGTTGTAAAGAACAATGTTGGAGATGTGCACTGATGTTCAAATAAACCTACATTGTAAAGCAACTCTTTCTTGCTTTACAAGAAAGAGTTGCTCTTTCTTGTAAAGCAACTCAACTCTTTCAACTCTTTCTTGCTTTACAATTACAAGGCTTTACCAAGTAGTGTGCTTTTGTAGACTATACATATAAAGTTCTAACATGATTTTAATAATAATTCGTTAAGTGGGCCGGTCTGGGGTCTGAAACTCCAGGGCTGAAAATGTGTCCCACTCCGGCCCTGTAATTGCTTATTGTGGTCTAGAAGAACGGGAAAGATAAGAGTAAAAATGAAATAAACTTGCAGGAGCAAACAGCTGTTCTGAAGCAAAGCAAGGCGTCCCTTGTGTTCGCTGATCAGATGTGATTTTCCGCTTCTCCTCCCACGATTGTCTCTCCACTGGAGCATCTCCGGGTGTTTCGCTCTGATTTGATGGTTTTCCGCTGTTTTCTGTGCCTCGGCCTCTTGTCGTGTCCAACGCCTCAGCAGAACAAGCGTCCCTTCACCGCCAGCTGAAGCTGGAACGTAAGAGAAAGTTTCCTCTGCGCTTCAGTCCTTTATAGCCCCCCCTTTATCGGCGGGCTGGCCCTCTGTGAGTTCAGAGGTCATCACACTTCCGTGTGCAAAGCATCACGGGAAATAAAGTTCTTTTGGCGCTGATGTGATTATTTGCTTTTTCAGAGCAATTTAGCAAAGTCTATATGAAAAAATCACTGGACAGTAATTTCCTCATGAGGTCAGACCCTCAACAGCACTATGATTAAAATAGTATGGAAATATTCTGGATCAACATCATGAAGCAAATTTGTGGCCAAATTATATACAGTTAGTTTTCTGGAAAAGGAATGAAATGCCCCAGTATGTGTATGCATGAGTTTCATATGCATGAAAAAATATTTGTAAATTAATTATGATATATCATTGTACAGATATGCCTCGTAAGGAGAGGAGGCGGAAGCAGCGACAGAAAGAGCTATGTGAGGCAGCTAAAGGCAGTGGGTCCCTCACCAGCTGGATAAAAAAAGAGTACAGGTAAGTTGCATCACAGCAACAAGTGTAGAAACAATAATAAACACAACTGCAATGTTTTGATGCCAGAAAATGTTTTTTGTTAGCTACTTGATCATGGATTAGGTGCAAGACCTGTTAAATGTGAATAACTACATAATTCATTCATACAATAGCTAATTTTGCCTTGTTCTCAGACGGACAGCAAGTGGAGAGTGATAGATCACATGAGATTGAAGACACACACAACTCTTTCTGTTTATATTTCTGTCACATTCTTATCTCTGACATAAACCCCTCTATTATCCACTAATGTTTAGATTTCCATTTATTTACCACAGGTGTTGTCTCAGATATTTCTGTCTTACAGTTCTAAGAGTTTTCACCAATTTTGCCATTTTTTTATTATCTTACATTAATTTTGTAATTGACTAACATTTCTCCTCTGTTCATTTTACTACCTACAGTCTGAGATCAACACAGCCTTGCCCTCCAGCATCATCAGCAGTAGCAAGAGGAGCAACCCTGCAACAGCTACATTGTACCCCATCATCAGGTAAAATAGGACAGCAATAGATCAGGAGGTGGAGCAGGTTGTCCAGTAATCGGAAGGTTGCAGGTTTGATCCTGACTTTAATCAGAGATTGATGCTGTTGTGTCCTTGGGCAAGACACTTAACCTGCTTTGCCTGCTGGTGGTGGTGGTCAGAGGGACTGGTGGCGCCAGTGCTCAGCAGCTTCACCTCTGTCAGTGCGCTCCAGAGCAGCTATGGATACATCATAGCTCATCACCATCAGTGTGTTAATGTGTGTGTGAATTACTGATTTTGTTGTAATGTGCCTTGGGGGGTTGTAGAACCCTAAGAAGGCATTATACAAATACAGACCATTTACCAAAACAAGTTACTTTTGCTTTACATTGTCCTTATGGTGTATATAATGATTCGCTTCCATTTTGAATTTCTAATAAATATGATTTGTTATTCAGCCGGGTATACTGTGGTTATGTCATGGTGTTTGAAAATATTATTCTGTGTGCCCCTTTTTAAATTTGAGCACCCGCCCCTTCAAAGGTCTCTGCACAGCCCTGCTCTCAATTAACCAGTCTATCTACTTTCCTACCCTCACCTATGGTCATGAGCTTTGGGTAGTGACTTAAAGAATGAGATCACGGATACAAGCAGCTTTATGTGGAGCTAATGCTAACATTAATAATATTGCTAGTGACTTCTGATAAAATGCTAACAATATGATAGTAGGGGTTTATTTATAATATACATTATTTCAACTGTTACTGGTCTTTTTAAAATATATATTTATAGATATTCTTTATAAAATGCCTTTTGCTACCAGTAAATAGCTAAGGTTTAGGTAGCAAACAACATCCTTACTTTAGAAAACTTCAGCTCTGGCTCACAGTAGCGATGCTCTCTGTGTTAACTTGGCTTTACCTGCACGTGCACGTTAGGAGGTGTGGCTTTCGGCTCTCTCAGGGAGGGTGGAGGAGGAGCAGTAGCTGTTCAAATTCCAAAATCTCCTCCTCTTCTTCATGAGGTCAATCTGGCAGACTACAGCTTTAAACGGAACCCAGGTTACAAAACCTTGTGGTTCTTAAAAGATAAATGTTAGTATCAGTTATATTAAAATGGTGTAAAAAACCTTTAATGACTTCATTTTTATAAAATTTGTAAAAATAGTTTAACTCATAGGTCGCCATTGTTGTTAGCATCGCAATGCACTCTGGGTAGTGACGACATTTGGTTGTACCTCGGTAGCACCGGTTGGCTTTGGGACCCTGTAGTGATTGTTCAGCGACATCAACACGTCATCTGTTCAGCCTTTTCAGTTTGAACCAGAGTGAAACATTAATGGTGACATCACTGACCACGTTTCACAAGACGAGAGTCAACATGAAGAGCAGGAAGGGCGGGATGAAGCGAGAGCTGGACAACACCGGTGGCGCATGTGCGGCAAATGGGTCTCCATGGTAACTGAGGGAGAGTGCTCACATTTGTCAGCAGAAGTTAACGGTAAGCTTTCGTGTGATCAAACTTATTCAGTTATGAATGATTTAGGAGATTATTAGCATCCAGAGCTGTCGTGTGCTTCATAGATGATCAGGATGTTCAGTGAAACCACTTTAATCATTGTTGCAGATATTATATATATGGAGAACACTGTGTTGCTACACTTACTGCTTGTTTTACTGATGGGAGAGGTGAACGTTCAGCTACATCCGTGACAAGTGGCGTGTCCGATGGTTGGCTGAACGTGACAGAAGCGGCAGCTGAAAGAGCGGGTTGTCGGTTCAGGAGAGCATCCAGCATCTCTTGTCTCTCCGAGGGCTTTTAGGCTCCTTGTGTGGGAAAATGGTCGCTAAAGCATTTAGTTTCCGTCTTCTCTTACACCCAGCCACTCTGGTGAGCTCTTTAAGTCGTTGTGGTCGACTATAAGCCTCAAACGCATCAGGAGAAAAATGTTGGGAACACAACTGCGGATATTTGGGAAGTTGTGTCCGTCCACAGGCATCTTCCCCCTGCTTTCTCTTCTTCTTGCCAGTGGGAAAGCTGTGTGAACTCACATCACTCCCCTTGTTGCTCTTTGACTGGAAATTACATCCAAAAGCAGTACAATGCAGCATTTTACTTCATTATTAATACAGTGAGCATGTAAACAAACACTAGCGTCAATAGCTATTCTTCCAAGAGCAACCAATATACATAATCGCCCCCAAAGTGCATAGCATGCGGAAAACATGGCGGCGTACGTATGTCCAAAAATGTGCTAAATATTATAGATTTATAAATAAACAGCAATATTTTGTGTGTTTTTAACAACATAGTTTGGTACAACAGAAAACGTGTGGCTTATTAGGGCATACACGTCCTCATAGCCGGAGTTCCTTATAACCTAACTCACAGACTTTAGACATCAAGGTGCACCTCTGCCCCCTGGTGGTTAAAACTACCGTCAATAATCTCCAACATGACTCTAATGTGATGACACAGAAAATAGTTGAGAGAATGAACTTTGTGCTTTAGCTGGATTAATTTTAAATTTATTTTACTTTTATTTAACTGTTATTGTCACTCTGATTAAAGAGAAAAGTTGTTTTGATTGTCCTGATGCTGCTCTGCTGACTTAAGTTGACTTTCCTGTAGGAGATCCTGATTTAAATTTCCTTTTTTAGGATTTGTACAAATGATTTTAATGATCAATTATTCTAGTTGTCTTTTTTAGAAATTTCTTCTAGATGAGCTAATGTTTCTTTTTTGCTGTAAACTGTTTAGTATGCATTCATGCCCAGCCATGTGAGATTAGTGTTTCTACACGGTCACAAACAAACAAACCAGTCCTAGGACTGGTTTGCATTTGATGTAAAATGGCTCAAACTGATGTGTGATTGTGTCTGAAATAAAGCTAACATTATCCAGTGAGTGATTTTATTCAGGATTTATCAACATAAAAATGAGTGACAGACATTTTGTGTGTAGTTCCTCTTACTGCCATATGGTGGAGACAAAAGATCCACTAAAGTTTAATTAATGAAAAGTTTCCTGCAAACTGAAACAAAATGTTTGGGTTTTACCAAGTTTCTATAAAAAAAATGTTCAAGACAAATGTGCTGTTGCTCTGTCTGACAGTCTGTGAAGGTGTGTGTGTGTGTGTGTGTGTGTGTGTGTGTGTGTGTGTGTGTGTGTGTGCGCGTGCGTGCGTGCGTGCGTGCGTGTGTGTAACACATCATTATAGTGACCGGTAACAGGGTAACTAGAGAAGGAAGACTAATTTACTGCAGCAATAAAAGTTCACTTAAGAGAAAAAAGTGACGTGTTCAATCTTTAAATTCAGAGCCGTAGATAGTGAAAGTAACACACCCCCCTAAACACACACACACACACACACACACACACACACACACACACACACACACACACACACACACACACACACACACACACACACAGACACAGCTGATGTAAACAAAGATAACAGTGTGTCAACACTACATCATGAATAATCTGGTTTGTTTCCATCGTTGAGCTGCTGTTTGAATATGTGAGCCGAGTTAAACGTTAGCATTTGTGTTTCTGTGGTGAAGATTTCACCACGGCTGTAGAGACGAATCCCTCCTGCTGAGGCTGTCCTTTGAAGCCACACTCTGAGTCGTGTTTCTTCTGAAGCGACTGACGCAGTTTTGTTTCCAACCATGAGCAAAGAAAGGCGAGAACAGGCACTGTTGTGGTTTATTGTATTAACGACACTTTACAAAGATAAGCAGATAAGCACAGAGGGTTACAAGAAAGAAAACTAAAGCTGTTCTTTTTAGAAGGATTCAGAATGAGCAGCATTAGCACAGGTTTATAATAACAGATTAATTTAAACTGTTACAAAATCTGTAAAACTCAAATATCACAAGGCCACGACTATCAGATCCTACTGCTGCTGGAACCTGTTCACCTGAAGATGTCAGCTTGAAATAAACAGACCTTTGCATCATTTTTCATTTCTGCAGTTTCATCTGCATTTGGTGTTCCTGAAATGCTGTTGAATGTCACTTCTACTCTGCTGAATAAAGATACCTTATTCTGATATTTTAATTTATTCAGTTCTATTCTGCTCTTTTCTTTTCTGTTCTATTCTGTTCTGTTCTGTTTTATTTTTTCTGTTCTATTATGTTCTGCTCTGTATTATTTTCTTCTGTTCTGTTTTGTTTTATTTTGTTTTATTTTATTTTATTCTGTTCTATTTTGTTCTGTTCTGTTTTATTTAGTTCTATTTTGGTCTGTTCAGTTTTATTTGGTTCTATTCTGTTCTGTTCTGCTTTATTTTGTTTAGTTTTATTTTCTTCTGTTCTATTTTTGTTCCGTTCTGTTTTGTTTTATTTTGTTCCATTCTGTTCTGTTTTATTTTGTTTTATTTTATTCTGTTCTTTTTGTTCTGCTCAGTTTTATTTAGTTCTTTTTTGTTCTGTTCAGTTTTATGTACAGTGGGGCAAAAAGTATTTAGTCAGCCACCGATTGTGCAAGTTCTCCCACTTAAAATGATGACAGAGTTCAGTAATTTACATCATAGGTACACTTCAACTGTGAGAGACAGAATGTGAAAAAAAATCCATGAATTCACATGGCAGGATTTTTAAAGAATTTATTTGTAAATCAGGGTGGAAAATAAGTATTTGGTCACTTCAAACAAGGAAAATCTCTGGCTCTCACAGACCTGTAACGTCTTCTTTAAGAAGCTTTTCTGTCCTCCACTCGTTACCTGTATTAATGGCACCTGTTTGAACTCATTATCTGTATAAAAGACACCTGTCCACAGCCTCAAACAGTCAGACTCCAAACTCCACTATGGCCAAGACCAAAGAGCTTTCGATGGACACCAGGAAAAGAATTGTAGACCTGCACCAGACTGGGAAGAGTGAATCTGCAATAGGCAAGCGGCTTGGTGTGAAAAAAACTCAACTGTGGGAGCAATTATCAGAAAATGGAAGACATACAAGACCACTGATAATCTCCCTCCATCTGGGGCTCCACGCAACATCTCATCCCGTGGGGTTAAAATTATCATGAGAACGGTGAGCAAGAATCCCAGAACCACATGGGGGGACCTGGTGAATGACCTGCAGAGAGCTGGGACCACAGTAACAAAGGTCACCATCAGTAACACACTACAACGGCGGGGAATCAAATCCTGCAGTGCCAGACGTGTTCCGCTGCAGAAGCCAGTGCATGTCCAGGCCCGTCTGAAGTTTGCCAGAGAGCACATGGATGATACAGCAGAGGATTGGGAGAATGTCATGTGGTCAGATGAAACCAAAGTAGAACCTTTTGGTATAAACTCAACTCGTCGTGTTTGGAGGAAGAAGAACACTGAGTTACATCCCAAGAACACCATACCTACTGTGAAGCATGGGTGTGGGAACATCATGCTTTGGGGCTGTTTTTCTGCTAAGGGGACAGGACGACTGATCCGTGTTAAGGACAGAATGAATGGGGCCATGTATCGTGAGATTCTGAGCCAAAACCTCCTTCCATCAGTGAGAGCTTTGAAGATGAAACGTGGCTGGGTCTTCCAACACGACAATGATCCCAAACACACCGCCCGGGCAACAAAGGAGTGGCTCCGTAAGAAGCATTTGAAAGTCCTGGAGTGGCCTAGCCAGTCTCCAGATCTCAACCCCATAGAAAATTTGTGGAGGGAGTTGAAAGTCCGTGTTGCTCGGCGACAGCCCCAAAACATCAGTGCTCTCGAGAAGATCTGCATGGAGGAATGGGCCAAAATACCAGCTACTGTGTGTGCAAACCTGGTAAAGACCTGTAGTAATCGTTTGACCTCTGTTATTGCCAACAAAGGTTATGTTACAAAGTATTGACTTGATTTTTTATTACTGACCAAATACTTATTTTCCACCCTGATTTACAAATAAATTCTTTAAAAATCCTGCCATGTGAATTCATGGATTTTTTTTTTCACATTCTGTCTCTCACAGTTGAAGTGTACCTATGATGTAAATACTGACCTCTGTCATCATTTTAAGTGGGAGAACTTGCACAATCGGTGGCTGACTAAATACTTTTTTGCCCCACTGTAGTTCTATTCTGTTATGTTCTGTTTAATTTTGTTTTGTTTTACTTGGTTCTGTTCTATTTCGTTCTGTTATGTTTAATTTTGTTCCATTCTGTTCTGTTCTGTTTTATTTTCTTCTGTTCTATTTTATGTTGTTCTTTACTCTTTCAGCTTGTTTATATTATGTTTCCACCTTTTGTACAGGTAATAGTCACAAATCAGTTTCAATATATTAAAATGAAAAACAATGTATTGTTTCCTGCATAAATGAGGAGCTGGATCTAAAGTGAAAACAAAGGAATCTTGAGTCTTCTGGTTGCTGGGAGCAAGGGTGGAGGTGTCTAACCCGTCCTGTGCACCACGGTGGAGTAGGTCTCCAGCGACACCGTGTTCGGGTTCAGGGACTGCAAAAGAGCCAAAACAAGATATAATATCTCATCACATCTAAAATGTAAGAGAAACAATCAATACTCAGTTCAATCTGACATTTTTCCTTCATTCAAAAGAGAATAAAACCCCCAAACCTGATCATTAGATGACCTAGTAGTAATTCTAACTGTGGTTTGTTAGAGAGAACCTGAAATATTAATCAGCTGATTGTAAATCACATTTAATGTTTCTGCTGCTTGGGCTTGACACTCTCTGAGATGAAGTTTGTATTTGTTTTAATTCAAAGTTGTTCTTTGGTTTTGTGTCTTTTCTTTCATCCCTATTTTATGTGGAGTGTTTTATTTATTTATTTATTGTTCTGTTTTTACTCATTTTACTGTGAAACTGGTCTAAACCGGTCTAGACTGGATGTATTGCATGGTAAAGAAGAACTATAAATACACAAAATAAGATTCTCAGCAATGTGTGACCCTGATGATGAGAACTTTATATAATTTAACCAGAAAGAATCAAATGTAAATATCAAGTAAATATCAAAGCAGCACGTACACCATTATTTGGCATTTTCCTCAATAGCTCAAGTTAACATACTGATGGCAATCATAATCACAGGTTAATATAAAATCAGAGCCCTAGTGTGGTGTAACATGGCCCCATGAGGAGTCCTGACCCTCCATTTGGGAAGCAGCGACACAGATCCCAGACCAGCGCCGGACCACCTTAGCTTTAGGACCATCACTAATGTTGAATAACGATGACTGCAGCAGCATTTTGTAACTAAGTTTTTAATTATAATGAATAATAATTTAAGGTTTGGGCATTTTTCTAAGGATTTTCAAAATAAGAGCACTTATGATGCTGAGTCAGTTTAAAATAGTATATGAGCATCTTATAAATGAATGCATGAAACAAACTAACAAACACATCTGAAGAGAAATAGATTTTTTTAGTTTTCATTTGAAGTAAAATTTTAATTTCTTCACTACATTAATTGTGTTTTGTTTTCAGTCTCAGGCAGACTCTTCAGTCTTTGTTCAAACTGTGCAAACATCACTAATGGTCTTCCTACTTATAAGTTACAAAAAACAACAATAAGAATTATAACTCAAATGAACCATAAAGAACCAACTAACACTTGGTTTGTTCATTTGAAGACCCTTAAACTTTATGAGTTACTCGAATATGAAATGGCACAAATAAGCACATAATAATTTACTTTGTAGTAGTATTCAGAAACTGTTTGAGGTCAGAGACAGTCTGTATGACATAAGTGAAACCGATTATTTTAAAAAGATAAGGACGAATATAAAACAGAGATGTGTTTCTGTTAGGAGTTCATTTGTAAAACAGTTATGAAAATTACTTTAAAAGGTGTAGCTCACTGTTTAAAAATATGTAGAAAACTAGATTATTAGAAGAATATATTAAACATGAACGAAAGGTACAATAGTATTGAAACATTGGTCTTATCTATATTTCTTATATATTATATGAAATTAGCCTAATGTATATGTTTATCTACGGTGGAAAGCTAACTTCATCTTGTTTTGTTGAGACATGTCTTGTTCTTCCCGTTGGTGTTAGGCCTCATGTGCATATGAACTATATGGAAAACAGGTTGGCACAATAAGCATGTGCTTCAGCCAACACTTCTTCATTGGCCTTGTTTGTGTGTTCCTCTGTCTGCGACGGTCAATTGCATTGTGATATTTTAATGCTAATCAATAATTAAAAAAACTGGAGAAAGCTAAAAAAAACATTTCATTAATTTAAAAGTTTTAAGCCTTCAAATGTAAACAGAAAATTTGGCCTTTTTCAGACAAGCACACTTTTCCCTCTGTTAGAGGGACACATGGACATTCACCGAGGATTCCTCACACTCATGAACATCATTTATCTGGATGTAATTATTTAATTAGAACAGAATAATAATAATAATTAGTAGTAATTTACTGTATAAATAACAGCAGCTGTTTTAAACTAAGCGCCAACCTCATATGCAGAAGCTGGAGCAGCTGGCCTGCGTCTTCTGGACCTGACCGGCGCTAGAATGGGTGGAGAGACTAAATGTGATTTATTATTAGCATTAATAATTAAAGGAGGGTAAGCGGCCACATCAGCAGCTGTTTTCTTACATCTGGGAGGGGGAGGGGGTCCAGCTGGCCTCCTCTTCTTGGTGCATTTATAGATGGTCATCATCAGGACCGCCGTCCCGATCACATCCACCATGATCACAAGCATGAATAGAAACCCATCCACCTCAAAGCAGTTAGGACATGCTGGAGAGGAAAGGGGTCACTGGTCACGCTACTACCAGCTGAACACAGACAGCATATGAAGTTGAGCGTTTACGAACCCTTTCCTTTCACGAAGAAGTGGCATTTTCGGACAAGGCCGTGCTCCTCGTACTCACAGCTGTACTGAGAGAGGCGCTTGTACTCAAACTCCAGGGTCAGGTTGGAGTTGGTAGAGGAGTTGACTTTATTCTCACCTTCAAACCATGTTGCAATACCTGGACAGGTGAGGGTGACTTTATCCCTCCAGAACGCTACATCTCCTTTGAAAAGATTAATGTTAGCTGAAGCAGACCTAATCACTCAGAATTCTGCATTCATCAATTTACTCAGGACGATTGATACAGCAAACTGGAAACAAACTCTTGATCATCAGAAAGAGAACATTTGAATCATTTCCATTTAAAAGAAAATGCTGAAACAATCTGGATTAGGAATGTACCTGAGTGAGCCTCTACCGTGGCCTCCAGCAGCAGCAGGACGACGAACACGGCCCGAACACCCATTCCCTTCCCTCCTGCTTGGTTTAAATGTCTGAGGTTTGGACAAAGACTAATAAATAAAGAGATGTAGTGACAAGAAGCTGACTGTTCACAGCCAATTCCTGAGCGAACCCAGCGGTTCCTCTGTGTGTGTGTGTGTGTGTGTGTGTGTGTGTGTGTGTGTGTGTGTGTGTGTGTGTGTAGGTGTGTGTGTGTGTGTGTGTGTGTGTAGGTGTGTGTGTGTGTGTAGTTACACACCCTATTAGCCTCACAGGAAGTGCTTCTTGTTTGAAGTTTAATTCACAGTTGAACCTCAAAATGAAGTCAAACTGCAGCCTGATGCAGAAACAGAACACATCCTATAATGCTTCTAAAGTCTGAAGGTAGATAAAAGCACTCCCCACGTTGAGTGGACACTGTCGTAACGTGTTCATGCTAATCAGGATTTCTGACTGACAATCAAGTCAGAGTTTACAGACAGCACACTTTGAAAAATCTGGCTGATTAAAGAAATATGTTGTGATGAATTTAGCAGTGAAATGGTTCACAGCCCAACCATCCTGGTGTAGATAGTGGAGATCACTGGTTCCCAACCTTTTCTGACCCCCTGAGCCATGTTCTCAAACCATGAGTACCCTTTAGTCAAAAGTGTTGATTTCCAAACGTACCACTGATTGTTAAACAAAAATAAATTCAGTAAATCTCAGTCACACTTCCTGTCTGGCTCAGGTAAATACTTAACAATACTCATGCAGGGTCCAGACTCTGTGTTGAAACTTTCTGGAGCTCCGCATCCACACCACAGCTGGTGTAAATGCTCTGATTGCACTCAATCATTTTTGATCCATGTGAAACTGGACTGAATCCATTCTGCATCTGGTGTGAACAAGGCTTCAGGCACTCTCTCAGTAGCAGCTGCAGCCCTGCTCTGGTTTTCCTTCATGTAGAGTGTCTTAACCCTGGTCCTCAGCTCCCCCTTTCCTACAGGTTTGAGGTGTTTCCCTGCTGCCACACACCTGATCTACATGAATGAGTGACTAATAGGTTTGTGCAGCACTGCAGGACAGCGGGGGCTTGATAAAAGCTGCTTTATTATTAATTTGGGTAGGAATGGGCCATATGACCAAAAGTCTGCATCACAATATATTCTTAACTTCTATGTATGTATGTATGTATGTATGTATGTATGTATGTATGCATGTATGTATTAGGGATGAGCCGAATACTTGTTTCAGACGAGTATCCAGTACGGATAAAGCATTTTTGACGAATACGAGCATGAAACGAGTAAACCTCTTAAATATCTGTAATCGTGCTGAAGGAAAATCCTCATTGGGTAACTGACTGTCTTCACGCTCTGTGATTGGCCAGTCACATAGAGCGCCCGCCCCTCCCTACACACAAAACTCTCTAGCCGGCCGGGAGCGCAGTCCGTCCGGCTCATCCACGCACACACACAGACAGTAACGGATCTCGCTGTGATTGCTTCACTGTTGCTCATGTTTCTTCAGTTTTCCCTAGGTTTTCTTCAGCTCGCCTCTTTTTCGGTTGAATATTTAAAGTAACTTTTTTCGTAACTTACGTGGTGCATTTGCCAAGACAGCTGACGTGCTGCATCAGTCACTCACTACCTCCGCTCCGGTCGGGTTTTTTATTTTTTTAAACTCCATCTCTCTCCCTCTCACCCTCTCTATCTCTCTCAGACACACACACCTTAATCAACATTGTTTTGTTTAACTGTGTGGGGCAAAATGCCAAGAACGTTAAGAAAAAAATCTGTTTAATCAAATTAAAATAAAAGAAATATATATATAAAGTTGTGTCTGGTTCTAGCATTTCATATTTCCTAGTTCCTACTGCATGAGTTCAGATTTATTAATCCATGCACTTAAATATTAATGTTCTGATTTTATTGAAACACTTTTTCTGAAATAGTTCCTTTGCTATTGTGATAAAAAATATTTAATCTCAATTCTGAGGCTGCTCTGTAAATAGTTTTCAAATAAACAATACACATAGCAACTTCTGATCATTCCATATCAATTTCAGACTTACAATAAAATATTGATGTAAACAACACCCACTTCCGGTTAAACCACGCCCATTTCCAGGTTATGCCACGCCCATTCCGAGTACAGATACAGATACAGGTAATTTAGTTGGTTGAACAGATACAGATAGTGGTGTACTCGCTCATCCCTAGTATGTTTGTATTTATTTATGTCAAAATGCTTTTTTACATTCTCATTATTTAGATTAATTACAGCAGAACAAATACTTCTAAGTGTAATATTAATATTAAAGAACATTTATTGTTAAAAGCTCCTTAGAAAATACAAAACCTTTCAAGTAGTTTTTATGTAGTGTTATGATTCTTTCTTCAAACAATTGTAATCCCCTGGGTTACACAGTTTACTTAAAACCCTTCAATTTAAACCAGGTTTGATATTACTTTGTATCAACATGAACAGTGAGGTGCATGTATAATGTTAACTGTAACGTTGCCACTAAAGTTATGCATTTTACATTGAGTATTTCTCAGCTGAGAACAGGCCTCTGATGAGAAATTTTTGTTTCCATTTATGTGTGTATTATTGTTTCGTTGATTGTTTAGTCTAAGGACGTTGGACTGAATTTTAAACTAATGAAAGCTGTGTAGGAGCAATAGCAAGCTATGAACACTAGGGGGAGCTTTAGGGAAAGTTCGAGAAGAGGCAGACGGCGGTAAGGTGTTGAGGAGGAGAGAGACTGCAGCATGTGGGTACGAGGATTCAGAGTAAAAAGAGACAGAAGGACGGACTCCCAAACTTTCGGCCCAAGGCAAACTTAATCGCTGTGATTAGGGACTTATCGGGAGCTGGTTGGAGAAGGAGACGCAATGAGAGGCAGAGGAGTGGTGTGGGGAAGTTCGCGGAGGATGTCTGGATTCCTGTTTTCGGACGGAGGACACAGACACCTTTCGAATCACTGAGGACATCGGGTTTCGAGTCTCGGGGTGAGGACACCTGCTCTGTGAATCTGTCAGGGCGTCTGAAGGAAAGGTTTTGCATGCCTCACAATCATTGCACAGTCCTGCAATGGAAAAATTACGGCACCAAACTTGGTGTGTGTGTGTGTGTGAGTGAGTGCGGGCCCACGTGTGGATTTATATTGAACTTGATATTATTTTTTGAGAAATGTATGGAGGTCGGTTAATGACCAATGTTAAATATGTTCACTGAAAAAACCAACTGATTTGGTTATTTGATTCGAAGACATTTACAATTCTGGTAATTTGATTGCTTTCAGGTGAAATGAACAGTTCATTTATTTTAAGTGAGTTCTTTATTAAAGATCATTTTCATTAGAAAGTTGTCTGGGCTTATTCTGGTTTAAGTGATAATGCTAATGTAATGGTTTGAGAGCAAAAGGAAAATATTACTTTACCTTAGGTGAACCTGCTAGATTTCTACCAGAAATCAACGAACCCAAGAAGACACCTCACCTGTTTTAGATTCTAATGCACAGTTATACTAGACTGGGTAAGGGGGTGCTACACAATGTAACACAAAATCTTCATAAAATGAATAAAGATGAAGATGTTGGGATTGTAACGGCATGAAGGTTCTCTGATTTGTGCCAAAGGTCACATTTGCCCAGCTGGGTCAAGCTGGGTCAACAAGTACTTTGAATCCACAAATTAAAGCCCAAGGAGCCACGATGTCTGCCAAGATCATAACACCAGTATCTGCTGTTCCGTCAGAAGAAGGATACTTCAAGCCATGATGATAATAATTAAATAATAATTAGTAAACTTATGACTTTATTATTGTTTAAATAATCATTAATACATGATCACTTGGTTCAGATATAAAGGTATTTTAATTACATGAAATTGATTATTATGCTTTCGGTATTATAATGATAATTATTATAATGATTAAAGATGTGTTCAGCAAAGAAGACCTTCACCCTGTTCAGCTAACAGAGTTCAGATAACAATAACTGCATCACATGTTTTTTTGACGCATGACCAAGCTTTCTTCCGGAGAGAGAGGGAGGGGTTCTGAGGGAGTTTGGTAAAAACTAACCATTACAGATTTCACGTCCAGTTCTGGAACCAACACAACGAGGAAAGGAGAACGGCCATCTCCTTGACGCTCTGCAAGCTGTCTGTCACGCCGACAGAATGGCTAAAGAACAAACAAAACTAACGAGCTAACGCAAGACTCTCCCAGAGTCATTTGATTTCTGAAGTTAATTTAAATATGAAACTTGCATCTGCCAAACGCTTCGTACAGCCGTGTACCCTGTTACCACTCCGGACCAGAGTATCTAGGCATGAGCGAGTACACCACTATCTGTATCTGTTCAACCAACTAAATTATCTGTATCTGTATCTGTACTCGGAGTGGGCGTGGCATAACCTGGAAGTATGTGTGGTTTAACCGGAAGTGGGTGTGGTTTACATCAATATATTATTTTAAGTCTGAAATTGATATGGAATGATCAGAAGTTGCTATGTGTATTGTTTATTTGAAAGCTATTTACAGAGCAGCCTCAGAATTGAGATTAAATATTTTTGATCACAATAGTAAAGAAACTATTACAGAACAAGTGTTTCAATAAAATCAGAACATTCATATTTAAGTGCATGGATTAATAAATCTGAACTCATGCAGTAGGAACTAGGAAATATGAAATGCTAGAACCAGACACAACTTTATATATATTTTTAAATTTTAATTTGATTAAACTGATTTTTTTCTTAACGTTCTTGGCATTTAGCCCCACACAAAGTTAAACAAAACAATGTTGATTAAGGTGTGTGTGTGTGTGTGAGAGAGAGAGAGAGATAGAGAGGGAGAAAGATAGAGAGGGAGAGAGAGGGAGTTAAAAAATTCAAAACCCGACTGGAACGGAGGTAGTGACTAACCACGCAGCATGTCAGCTCTGTCTTGTCAAATGCACCAGGTAAGTTACGAAAAAAGTAACTTTAAATATTCAACCGAAAAAGAGGCGAGCTGAAGAAAACCTAGGGAAAACTGAAGAAACGTGAGCAACAGTGAAGGAATCACAGCGAGATCCGTTACTGTCTGTGTGTGTGTGCGTGGATGAGCTGGACGGACTGCGCTCCCGGCCGGCTGCAATTTTGTGTGTAGGGAGGGGCGGGCGCTCTATGTGACTGGCCAATCACAGAGCATGAAGACAGTCAGTTACCCAATGAGGATTTTCCTTCAGCACGATTACAGATATTTACAAGCTTTACTCGTTTCATGCTCGTATTCGTCAAAAATTCTTTATCCGTACTGGATACTCGTCTGAAACGAGTATCCGGCTCATCCCTAATAGTATCGGACACTCGGCGTCTTCTCTGCCATCCCCGAGTGTCATCTTGGATGAACCCATCCTCCGATCTCCGGATCCACAAGAGGGTCAGCCTATTTGGGTGAGGTAGAACACGACAGAATGCGTTTGATGCTGTTTTCTCTAAAAATAACTCAGTTATGTGCAAAACATAATTTCATCCAGAACACCTTCCATTCCCTCTGAAAGAAACCTTCTGAGAACTGCATTCACGCATTCAAAACTCATCATTCTCAATTTTAGCTCCATCCAACACAGGTTTGCTTTTAAACAAGTAATATCAAAGCTGTTAAGGATTGTCATTAAAATTGCCATCCATGAATTGTCATTTTATGATTGTCGTTTCAAATCTTTTAGTTTAAAATTGTTAGTAAATACATTTCTTCATTTTTAAACTTGCCTCATTATTGAAACGAAACACAGAAAAGGGTTGCATTCCCAGTTTATTGAATTAAAAGAATCTTACTGAATCTTCTGTTTAATAAATAAACTTTGGTAATTAATTTAAGCATCTTAGATTAATTTTCAGACCACAACAGGATAATGGGATGAAAAGTTTATAGCTAAGTCCAGTGGCGGCTGGTGAAAAATATTTTTGGTGGGGCTGTGCTATTTTTTTTTTAAACAAACTTGTGCTTTCTGAGCTTTGTGCACAACTTCACTATTTCCTGAATTAAGCACAGCTCTTTTACTTCCTGTCTTACATCATTGGACAAAATGATTAATCCAGGTGTGTCTGACTATTGGCACGCTGCCTTGCAGACCAAGGTTGAAAAATACTGCATTAAATTGCACATAAAATAACACGACCATAAATGGTAAATAGGCAATGCAAGAGGCAAGTAACAAAAACATTTTGTTTAATTTCAACATTTGAGTGAACACCAAAAGTTATGAGCAGGTCACTGTTACAGTAATGGTAGTAAACACCACTTAGACAAAATGCCAGAAATTTACACTGTTAAATATTTCTGGAGTGTTGTGCCAAGGTCAACTTTATACAAAGATCAAGTGGATGCATTTGTGTGTGTGTGTGATACCTCATTTGTACAGAAATGTTGCCCTTCTGTCCTTCTGAGTGGCAAAGCTCTCGATTAGCTTTTTATTGAAGTCAGGAATGTTTGTGACAAGCTTTTTTTCCATGGAGAGCATGGCAAGAGCATTCAGCCCATCCTGTGTGATCCTGTGGTGTTCCTCAAGGAAAGTCTTAATCCTCTTTAAAGTAGAAAAGCACCTTTCTGATTCGGCTGTGGTCATGGGTGTGGTGACAAGAATCTTCTTTTGCATGGCTCAGGATGGTGTGAAAAACCTGTCATATGATAAATAAAAAACAACAGATAAGTACATAGGAAACACTTTCATAGGAAATATTGTCATCAGTATCCTCTTACAAATGTCATATTTCCCAGTTTTTGGGACAATAAAACATTTCTGATTCTCAATCAGATGTTTTTACATTTGAGGTAAAAACATCTGATTGAGAATCAGAAATGTTTAATTGTCCCAAAAGCTGGGAAATTTGTTTGCTGCAGCAGAAGTGTAACAAGTAAAATGGAATCAGATTGGTGTATGTACAAATTTACATGAAATACACATTTACGTGATTAAATATGTATAATAAGTATGTGTGTTGAAATGAGTTTTTACAGTTATTGCACATTAAACATGTTATTAAACAAATGTCCCGGTTTGTGGGACAACCAAGGATTTCTGATTCTAATTGTCTTGTTCACAGAAATGTAATGTACAGCTTACCTCTGCACCCAGCTGCTTGTTGTTCCCTGCATGGCAACGTTAGCTCTGCTGCCTAGCATGGCTAGCTTCACCGTGTTGTTGTCCATGTGTGCCCGGGATAACTCGTGTTTCTTCACCTTCTCAGATAAATGTTTCATGTCTGTAACTCCTGACTCATCCATGCCTTATCTGTCCCAGCCGTTTTGAATAACAAACACGGAAAGCAAAATAACGCATTAGCGTGATTGCATCCAGCTAGCCAAGCCTTCCTGGTGTACCAATTTCGGGAGAAGCCTCGTGTGTACAGTTTACCTCTCTCCTTCTCCTGCTGGCTTATCTTTACGTCGGGCTGATCTGGTCCAAGCTCTTTGACATTAAGTTTTTCCACCATAGTTCTCCTCTCGAACGGATACTGGAGAAGAGACCGAACTGAATTCAGTGGCTGCTGAGATCCGGCATCCATGCTGGTTGTAGTCACCGGCGGCGTCCATGTTACATCTGTGTCACGACCAAAAACGACTCTGCCGAGTTCTACCGAACACCAACGAAACCTTTGGCGGTAGCTCCATCGCCCATCATGCTTCTGAAACGTTATGAAACAACGTCGACGCTGATTGGATACATTCCCATTCCTACCCTTTGATATTCTTGTCAGCAATTGGACAGCTGGTCTCGTCCTGTTTGGGCGATTGAAAAACAGCACACAGCCTCCACCGCTCAGCAGAGACCGGCAGAGATCAGCAGAGACCGGCAGAGACCTATATATATATATATATATATATTTATATATTTATATATATATATATATATATATATATATATATACACACACACACATATATATATATATATATATATATATATATATATATATATATATATATATATGATTTATTTTTGTTACAAAACACACAATTAACTTAGAATATGTGATTATTGTGAATTTTATTTATTTATTATTTTTAAATAAAAATTAAAAACACGGAAAAACTGGGAGGGCGGCGCCCTATCGCCCTCTACTGGCCAGCCGCCACTGGCTAAGTCTTCTTTGGGTAAAAACAACATTGAACATCTTAGGTGTGTTCTTGCTCTGTATCAGTTCTAATTCCATGCTGTCGTTCTTTTTTTGGGGGCGAAATGCATTTTGTCCAAGTGGGCTTCTGTAGTGTCACGTTATCAGCACCATCCCTACAGACCTGCCACAGACAGAAGCACTGCTGATTTTTTATTTATTTTTTTCCCATGTCCTGTCTGGCTGTGAAGAAAACAGAATTGATGTCTGAATGCTGGTGACAAGCCTTACAGATTTACTCTCAGGTGGAGCATCAAAGCTTCTGCTTTAATGTCACACCTGATACTTAAAACTTTATTGTTATTGTTTTTCAATGCTTTGTAATTCCGACCAGACACGGAGACAGAGGTGAAAGAGAAAGGAAAAGACAAAAGGTGGGAAGAGAGGGGGAAGAGGGTGGGTGGAGGAAGTGGGGGGTTCCACAAAAATAAACAATAATGAACAAGAGTCTGCTTCTAGACCTGCAGAAAGAGAAAGAATAGAAAAAAAATGGGACACACAACAATACATCAGGAGCAAGCTATCGCTGTGTCAACCTGAAGAAATATACAATCAGCACTGTTTAACTAAACAATCACATGATAATAAATCATAGTGCATACTTTCAGATAATAAAATACTAAACTACTTTGTATGAATGAGCTGAATGGATCAGTATCATAACTGTACAGCTAACCTGTTCCTGTTCAGTCCCTGACCCTGTGCCCTGCCCTAAGCAGCAATGTCATTTATTCAGTGTTCAGTTATTTTGTCTTAAATCAACAAATACTTTTAAAATCATTGAATGCCATTTAAAGAACATTTAATGTTCTTTAAAGCAGCTAGGTCTTATCCGATGGCACCATCTAGTGGCTGACAAGCATATCACGCAAAAAGTCTGTCCCCCCGTTTTATCAAGATGGCGACTTAGCGTTTCTTGTTTATTTAAGTGCTTCTGTAGCCGACAAACAGCTAAAACACGTTGTTTTACTAGGATTATTCTCATGTCATGTTGTGTTCTCATATATTTATATTTTAGAGACTTTCTTGAGCGTGAAAAGTTAATCAACTCTGCGCCAGCCGAGGTATTCCTTAAATTTGAAGCAAGTAAGCGGTAGTCTAACGCTATTGGTTAGTTCTGGTCAGTGCTCAGTTTCCTATTGCATGGAGCTCTGCGGGGCAGGGGCATACCTAGCAACAAAAAAAGATGTATTGCTTTCACTATATTACAGTACATGATAAGATAATCACTTTTATGGATTTCTGAAAAATCATACATAATTTCTGAAAGGAGAAAACTCCAGAAAAGATACTTTAAATAACGTTCAATACAAAAACATTCAAGTCATTGTTTAGTTACGATAATCTTTACACACAACACAACAATTTAAAAAATTGTATTTCATTACAAAAAATATTTTTGCTCATGAAAGTAAAGTTTTGCTTCAATAACTGCTTGTAAAATAATGCTCTGCTGCATTTTTTGTTGACACTATTAAAATAGGGTTGGAGGTTTATCCTTATCATCTGCCTCTGGGTCAGCTGATGCGCAGGTCTTACAGATTTGCACCACACAGTGCAGAGAGAGAGAGAGAGAGAGAGAGAGAGAGAGAGAGAGAGAGAGAGAGAGAGAGAGAGAGAGAGAGAGAGAGAGAGAGAGAGAGAGAGAGAGAGAGAGAGAGAGAGAGAGAGAGAGAGAGAGAGAGAGAGAGAGATTTAAAAATTGTGTTTTACTACCAAACTGACAACTGAAACTGTTGAGGGAAATTTGTTGAAACTAAATCACAGATGTCCAGAGGTTGAAGCCTGTGTTCATCATGTGTTAATAAACAAACAGCATTTTATATGTTTTAACGAGCTTCTTACCCCAGATTGGACTTTACGGTGTGATGCCCCCACTGTCTCAGTGGCTTTTATGTGTTTAACTGTGTTTTTTCTTCAGTTGCAGGCAGCTCATTAAGCTGCCTTGGAGGCACCTGGGCTCAGGGTGTGGTGCTGCCTACAAAGCCTGCTGGGTCTCTGCTTTCAGGAGGCTCTCCTGCATGGTGGATTCCTAACCTTCCATTTTCTGGTCATTAAATAGCTTTAGTAAATCCTTAGTTTTGTTAAATAAATCAGATTGTGAAACCCCCCCCCATACCCCCCACCCCCCACTCCTCTGTTTGGTCTCCCTTCTTGTTACAGCCCACCACTCCTAGACCGGGTTGTAATATGGGTCTCCCAGAATATTTCATTGAGGAGTAATGATGTATAGACAATGTCAATGGTGGAGAGGCATTTATTACGTCAAGACTGGATTACTGTAATTTATTACTCTCAGGAAGTCCACAGAATGTTGTTAAAAGTCTTCAGCTTGTCCAAAATGCTGCAGCTAGAGTTCTGATGAGAATTAAAGAGAGATCATATCTCTCCTGTCTTAGCTTCCGTACATTGGCTGCCTGTTAAATTCAGAATAGATTTTAAGATCCTCCTTCTCACATATAAAGCTCTAAATAATCAAGCTCCATCATACATCAGTGACCTGATTGTTCCATATGTTCCTAACCGAGCACTTCGCTCTCAGACTGCAGGTTTAATTCTATTCAATTCAAGTTTATTTATATAGCGCCAAATCACGACAAGAGTCGTCTCAAGGCACTTCACATAATAAACATTCCAATTCACAGTTTATTAAGCCAATCAGTAATAATGTTTCCTATATAAGGAACCCAGCAAATTGCATCAAGTCACTGACTAGTGTCAGTGGCTATACAGCATCCTCATACTAAGCAAGCATGCAGCGACAGTGGAGAGGAAAACTCCCTTTTAACAGGAAGAAACCTCCAGAGAATCCTGGCTCAGTATAAACAGCCATCCTCCACGACTCACTGGGGATCGAGAAGACAGAGCAGCCAGACAAAGACACACAGACACACACACACACACACACACACACACACACACACACACACACACACACACACACACACACACACACACATACACACACACACACACACACACAAAGACAAGTAATGTGTCTATAGTTATATTGTGATGTCTTAGTAAATATTGTATTTGGTGAAAGATAAACTTTATTGTATTTACCCTAGTGGATCTATAATTAAACGGATAAACTAGTATTAGCACATCAAAAGTCAATAAAAAAACAAAAAGTTATTATCAGGAGAGAGAGAATGTATTAGTGGTTAGCAGCAGTGTGCTAGTCGATGGCCCCCTCCATGAGGCCACCACAGCTCAGCACAACGTCATAGTAGCTTTTTCTGGGGAGAAAAACACTTACAGAGAAAATAAAGTTAACAGCTGAAATTGCACAAAATAGTACAGTTAAAGAGCAGACTGTAGAAGAAAGCAGTAGAGTGTGAAAAGTGGTCAGTGTGTCCTCCAGCAGTCTAAGCCTATAGCAGCATAACTACAGAGTTAACTCTGGATAATCTATCCTATTTAGATGTAGGCATGTTGGAGGCAGGGCAAGGGAGAGCCGTCTTTACCGACTGTACACTCCACCTCCCTGTAATCCCCCACTTGTCCAGATTTAGGCTAACATCAGATTTTAACTATAAGCCCTATCAAATAAAAATGTTTTAAGCCTATTCTTAAAAGTAGACAAA
This sequence comes from Nothobranchius furzeri, assembly GCF_043380555.1. NCBI lineage: Eukaryota > Metazoa > Chordata > Actinopteri > Cyprinodontiformes > Nothobranchiidae > Nothobranchius > Nothobranchius furzeri. The sequence goes on along the minus strand of NC_091753.1, from coordinate 68,025,242 downwards.
GTGTCTGCCTCACGGACTAAAGCTGGGAGCTGGTTCCACAGGAGAGGAGCCTGATAACTAAAAGATCTGCCTCCCATCCTAAGTTTAGATATTCTTGGAACCACCAGTAGACCTGCAGTCTGAGAGAGAAGTGCTCGGTTAGGAACATATGGAACAATCAGATTACTGATGTATGATGGACCTTGATTATTAAGAGCTTTATATGTGAGAAGAAGGATCTTAAAATCTATTCTGAATTTAACAGGTAGCCAATGGAGGGAAGCTAAGACAGGAGAGATATGATCTCTCTTTTTAATTCTCATCAGAACTCTAGCTGCAGCATTTTGGACAAGCTGAACACTTTTAACTACATTCTGTGGACTTCCTGAGAGTAATGAATTACAGTAATCCAGTCTTGATGTAATAAATGCATGAACTAGTTTTTCAGCATCACTCCTGGAAAGTATGCTTCTAATCTTAGAAATATTCCGAAGGTGGAAAAAGGAAATCCGACAAACTTGTGAAACCTGGGATTTGAATGACATGTCCTGGTCAAAGATAACACCAAGGTTCCTTGCTTTGTTCTCGGAGATTAATGCAATGCCATTAAGGTCAGGTGATTGACTAAGCAATTTCCTTTTCTGGATTTCTGGTCCAAAGATGAGAACTTCCGTCTTGTCTTGATTTAAAAGCAAGAAGTTTAGAGTCATCCAGTTTTTTATGTCCTCAAGACAAGCCTGTAATCTCCCCAACCGATTAGGTTCATCAGGGTTAATGGATAAATATAACTGAGTATCGTCAGCATAACAGTGGAAGTTTATCCCATGCTGTCTAATGATTTTACCAATTGGGAGCATATATATAGTAAAAAGAATTGGTCCAAGCACTGAACCCTGTGGTACTCCGCAAGTAACCCTGGAGTATGAAGAAGATTTGTCATGTACATTTACAAAATGAAATCTGTCAGACAGGTAGGATTTAAACCAGCCTAACGCTGTTCCTTTGATCCCTACAACATGTTCAAGTCTTTCTAAAAGAACATTGTGATCAACTGTGTCAAAGGCAGCACTGAGATCTAACAAGACTAGAACAGACACAAGATTCTTATCTGAGGCCATGAGAATATCATTTGTAACTCTCACTAATGCAGTTTCAGTCCTGTGATACTCTCTAAAACCAGACTGAAATTCCTCAAACAGAGCATTAGTGTTTAAATGCTGACATACTTGGATGGCCACTATTGTCTCCAGGACTTTGGATAAAAATGGAAGGTTAGATATTGGTCTATAATTCATTGGGTCATCTGATCCAGAGAAGGCTTCTTAAGTGACGGTTTGATTACAGCAACCTTAAAATCTTGTGGTACATACCCATTTACTAAGGATAGATTGATTATATCTAAAATGGGGGCAGTAACCAAAGGAAATGCATCTTTAAATAATTTGGTTGGAATTGGATCCAAAATGCAAGTTGAAGGTTTAGATGAAGCTAATATTTTTGATAACTCTGAAAGCTCAACTGGATCAAAACGGTTCAAGCACAGATGAGGTTCTACAGTCACCTCTGAAGCTGCCTCACTTACCGAGGAAGAAGAAATCGCATTAGGGAGGATGCTAAAGATTTTGTTTCTAATAGAATTAATTTTACTTGTAAAAAATCCCATGAAGCCATTGCTGCTGAGGGCTAAGGGAATAGATGGCTCAGAGCTATGATTCCGCCTAAGTTTAGCAACTGTACTGAAAAGAAATTTAGGATTATGCTTATTCTCCTCAATTAATGCTGAAAAATAAGCAGTTCTAGTTTGTTGAAGCTTATTTTTATAAAGCACAAGACTATTTTTCCAGGACAGGTAGGCCTCCTCATGGTGCGTAGAGTGCAATGTTCTCTCCAATTTCCTAGAGTTTTGTTTTAAGGCTTGTAGATGAGAGTTAAACCAGGGAGCCAACTTCCTGTCCCTAATTACCTTCTTTTTTAAAGGGGCAACATCATCTAATGCCACACGTAAAGAGGAATTAACATGATGAACTAAGGCATCAATTTGTGAGGGGCTAGAACTGAAAATATTGCCCTCTGCTTTACTGGTTTACTGGTGGTTCCCAGAATATCTAAAAATAGGATGGGAGGCAGATCTTTTAGCTATCAGGCTCCTCTCTTGTGGAACCAGCTCCCAGCTTTAGTCCGTGAGGCAGGCACCTTGTCTACATTTAAAAATAGGCTTAAAACATTTTTATTTGATAGAGCCTATGGTTAAAATCTGATGTTAGCACAGATCTGGACAAGTGGGGGAATAGAGGGAGGTGGAGTGTACAGTCGGTAAAGACGGCTCTCCCTTGCCCTGCCTCAAACATGCCTCCATCTAAAAGGCTAGGTTATCCAGAGTTATCTCAGTAGTTATGCTGCTATAGGCTTAGACTGCTGGAGGACACACTGACCACTTTCCACACTCTACTACTTTCTTCTACAATCTGCATTTTAACTGCATTATTTCCTGCTATTTCAGCTGTTAACTTTATTTTTTCTCTAAGTTTTTCCTCCCCAGAAGAAGCTACATAATACAGCAGCTACTGTAGCTGCGGCATTTTGGAAATCTGAAGACTTTTAACTACAATCTGTGGACTTCCTGAGAGTAATGAATTACAGAAATCCAGTCTTGATGTAATAATATCTCTCCGGTGCTCACAGGGAGCAGACGCTTCTGCCTTTTCCTCCCTTATCTGTGTTTTCCTAAGGCTCTTTTTGTCCCTTCTGCCTACAGAGCGCTTCTCTGCATTTCCTCTGCAATCACCTTTTATTTTTCAGCATGGACTTAATTAATTGGTCATTCAACGCGATTGATAAGATTTTTTTCTACAATGAGAACGGAGGAGGGGGCTCACGCTTGTCCTCAGGGGACACATGCAGCGGGATATATGTTCGATTCTTGGAAAAAGTGGAATATCATCTGTCTCTCTCAGCTGTCCATTGAGGACGTCGAAGATATGTGGATATTTGGCCTGATGATTGTTGGATTTCTTCTGATTGGAGTGGGAGGATATCTGGCTTTCCGCAAAATTGGGATGACGGGAGCGATTGGAGGGCGTCCGTGTGGATACCTCACAGACTGGGACGTTGCTCGAGGTGAATCGCAAGCTGGACAATGTCTTAGCTGCGTTACCTTTGTTAGCGCGCAGGATTGATAACATCTCAGAAAGGGTCACCGGACGGTGTGGAGATGTTTAATCACTGAATTGGCTTCACTGGAGGACTTGAATGATCAATACAGACTTAAGGCAGAGAGGAAAAAATGATCTCTGTCTGACCCAAACAAAGTTTCTGTTATCGAATCTGACGTCATAAGCAGCCTTGAAGTTGCATGCAAAACCCCCACGCTGGAGGGAATGCAGACAAATGCTGTGAATCTCTATCCACCCACCCCCCCGCCTTCAGATTGAGGTCTCCACCGAGGTCATCAAGCTGAGGACTCACTACTCCCTGTGCTTCCCCATGACCTCCCTCCCACCTGCGGAGCCAGCTGGTTGAGCGCCACAACGGGCCGCCCCCGCTGAGGAACCAGGATCCCAGCCCCTCCCCCCTACCTACTGGGTCTCATGTTGTGAACTGTGACGTTTGTTGCTTACATGTCGGGTGTTTTTTTTTGCATTGGAGTGCTACACCCTGCTGGTGTAACCCTGTTAATGCCTTTTTTTCTCCCTCCCTGAACTTCCCTCATGTAACACCCTTTTCATCTATCTATTAAGGTAGCGCGACTCATGTTGCGAATGACCGCAGTCACCAATTCTTGTAATGTGTCTTACCCACGTATGTCTGATCTTTGAATTGTGTGTGCTGAAACTGAATTTAATTTCTCTGTATGTCCTGCACATGTGGAGAATATGACAATAAATGACTTTGAAACTTTGATAAATGCATGAACTAGTTTTTCAGCATCACTCCTGGAAAGGATGCTTCTAATCTTAGCAATATTCCGAAGGTGGAAAAAGAAAATCCTACAAACGTGGGATTTGAATGACATGTCCTGGTTGAGGATAACACCAAGGTTCCTTACTTTGTTCTCGAAAACTAATTTAATGCCATTCAGGTCAGGTGATTGACTAAGCAATTTCCTTTTCTGAATTTCAGGTCCAAAGATGAGAACTTCAGTATTGTCTTGATTTAAAAGTAAAAAGTTTTGAGTCATCCAATTTTATATGTCTTCAAGACAAGCCTGTAATCTATCTAACCGATTAGGTTCATCAGGGTTAATGGTTAGATATAACCAGAGGTGGAAAGAGTACTAAAATGTTGTACTTAAGTACAAGTATAATTACTTTCATGAAATTTTACTCAATTACAAGTAAAATTACCTGCCTCAAAGTGTACTCGAGTAAAAGTAAAAAGTAGCTTATTTCAAATGTAGTCAGAGTAAAAGTTACTCAGTTACTTTTTTGACTGTGCAAGGACGGGCTCTTCTGAATAGTTAAAAAAAGACAATGGGGTATAAATGTCAAAGTGGCCGTTTTTTAATTAATTGAACAAATATGCATATTGAAGTACAAAGGCAGTTACACTGCAAACTAGTAACATAAATTAGGTTATAGTCACAAGCCCATGACTTTTCCCTGAATGCTTATTTAGAGCTGCTGATTTTTAAAGTTAGCAGAGTTCATCTTTGGTAGTGGGTTCACTCACTCATTTAAAGATATCGGCCAGAGGCAAAATTAGTTTGAACAGCATGTGTAAATGTGTAATAAAATCTCAGATGAAAAAGGTTTTTGGATTTTGATGGCTGGAATTGTAAGAAAATCAGATGTTTGTGACCGGCGCAGGAAAAACAGAAACTAACTTCCGGTCTAAGCCCTGGGCAGCAGTTGACGTTTCACATGGAGCTCTGCTGAAACAGCTGTAGTACACAATGCCTGGCTCCGCTGTTTCTGCGTTAGCGTTATAGCCATAGGCGTCATTTTAACCGGGGACGCCGGGGACATGTCCCCGGCAAAATTTGTGATTGGCAGCTGTGTCCCCCCCCACTTTCAAAAACGCCTGCTGATGAGGATTTTTGTTTTACCAGCTCAGATCTTATACCGGGGTGGGCAACCTATTCCCATCCAAGAGCCCTTATTACCCATTTCCCACAGTAATTTTGGATGGACCTTAATAAGCAGTGACTTAAGTGAAGCAGGCAGGTCGCGCTAGAAAATTTTGTTTAAAAAGATGTCATAAATGTGTTCCCCCGTCATTTTTATTCATAAAATATGAAGTAAAAACTCACAATTTAATTTTCGTTCATTTGTCATTAATATGTAGTCTACACCCGTGCGTTAAGTGGACCATCTTCCAGTAAAAGCCAAGCATCCAGCCCACCTCTCCAAATGCGTAAAATGTGCATCAGCCGCTAGTTAGGCACGCCGCGCGCACCGTCAGCCCAGACAAGAGCAGAGCAAATAGAGAAAGAATAGAGGATAATTGTGTCTGAATGTGGATGGAGATTACATTTTACAGCAGCCTGATCATCATTTAAATACGTAAACCATCACCTGGCTTCTAGTCCATGCTATCAGCATTATTTTAATTGGTGTGTGTGTGTGTGTGTGTGTGTGTTTGTTTTCCACTTGAAACACTGGTCTAACCAACCAGACCAGCGTGTCCAGTAACATATTAATGTTACAATTAAACAGTTTCACTTCATGTAGGCTAGGAACGTTTCACCTGCCGTGGCCCGACCGCTTCTGCTCCACAAAAACTTTGTGCGTGATCAAATGTCTGTACGCGTCATGCGTCTCCATATTAGAGACGGGAACAAGCGCTGTTCAGCCAAAGTTTCATAATTTCATAAAAAGAACATTTTTCCAAGTGACACATCCCTCAGAGAGACCGGGTTTCCAGACCGCTTCAGTGGGAGGAAATCTTATCGCATGCGCCGTGGTTCTGCGCTGCGAACCCCAGATCTTCAGCTCACTGTCCACCGTGGCCGCTCCGAGCTGCGCTGAACACAGTGTCCACTATAAAGCTCTGATGTTCTGATGGGAATATTTTACCTCCGCGATGTGCATTAACGATTAAAATGTCAGCTCATCCATGCGCATCAGTGTGCGTTGGGGTAATTCTTTCAAACCAAGCAACATCCTTGAGTTCATCTGTCAAAATAAACAGTCAAATGGAAATATATGTAACCTGCCGTTTAACTGTTTTGCCTTCTTGTGAAGATTGTTGCAAAGAGAAACAATTTAACTTGATTAACCCCAGAGCCACCCAGAGAAGCAGAGCGCATGCGGGAAGATTCCTCCCACTGAAGCGAGTGTTTTCCAAACCCTGTCTCTCAGAGAGACTTGTCACTTAGAAAATGTTCCCTGATTATGAAACTTTGGCTGAATAGTGCTTGTTCCTGTCTCCAATGTGGCGACACATCCAGGAGCCGTCTGAGGAGAAGCCCAGAATCTCACATCCTCTTCAGCTCATAAAGTGCCTATGTACGCACAAGCGTGACCCGTCAGCCCGGTCTCACAGTAAGACCGGGTTGGACCTGTTCAGGTTTACGCAGACAATCTTTACATTTAGAATTGGCATACAGATGTAAAATTAATGCAGTAAAATATAAAGCATTTTATTTAAATATCCATTCATTATTTTACAAGCACAGAGAGCCGCATCAGATGGATGGAAGAGCCGCATGCGGCTCCAGAGCCGCGGATTGCCGACCCCTGTGCTAGCCTACTTTGTTGTCCCCAGCAATTTTTAAACCCCACTCAAGTGTATGGTTCTTGTCTCCAGCAATTTTTAAACCCCACTCAAGTGTATGGTTCTTGTCCCCAGCAATTCTGAAAACAAACTGACTCCCTTGGTTATAGCAGAGAACAATGTGTCATCAGTCAGATGTAGCTTCTGAAGCCTCTACTAGTCCATCAGATTTGTTTTTTCTTTGGGATACGGCGACGAGAACGGATATTGGATTCCCGGAGAAGTTCAACCGAACTCCGTCCCCGCCAGCTGGATATCACTACAAGAGGTCCAGACATGTTTTAGACCGTTTGACTCAGAAGACCTGCGACCCGATTTGGACATAGAGGAGGATTCTGTTCATCTTCAGAACCAAAATCAGTACAGTTTGTTTACTTTTCTTAAATATTTCATTTCTGTGCTCCACTGGGAGCTCTAAGCTGACAAGTTTTCAGCTGGTTTTAGCTCCATCACGTGTCCCAATATAGTTCAGTAATCTACAGTTTTACTGCTGTGTGTATTTATTGATATAACTCTGGAAAATATTTAACCAACAATCTACCAGAATAAATCTTCCTGATGCTGGAGTAACTGCTTAGCTCAACTCGTTTTTTGCACTAATCCAGGATGTCATGGAGGTTCTAATGTTGAAATATAGAGATCATCTTTTAGATTATATCTGTGTGTGTGTGTGTGTGTGTGTGTGTGTGAGTGCGTGCGTGCGTGCGTGTGTGTGTGTGTGTGTGTGTGTCGTAGCTTTCCCAAAGGACTTGTTCTTTCCTTACCGGAGCGAACACGGTTAGTTTTGCTGCAGTCATGCTAACGGGACTCGTCTGGAGTCCAGAAGTAGCGGTGCAGTTCTAGATGGATTTATAGATGAAGGTTATTATTTTAGATCAGACCTGTTATTTAAAAATACGTGTAGGACACAGACACATGGCTCAGACCTTTTGCTGCAGCTTTAAACGCAATTTTACGTAATAATTAGGAGCATCAAAGTAAACAAATAACAGTGATTCACAATATTAGCATCAGCAGCTAGCTTGTTTTACGTGCTGGAGTGGCGTATGCGAAACACAGTTCTTCACTGTCTGGAGGAGAGGATTTGGATTTTCTGTAATGATTTATGACAAAAGTCCTTAATAAAATAAAAAACTGGACCCAGTACATGTTTATATAGATAATAAAGTGTAGTTATTTTGCATTTCTACAATTTTAATGCTGAGCCAATACCTTTAACCCTTCACCACTGAAACCAGTTTGTTCATCCCAATCCTCCTAAATAATCCTCCAATCATCCAACTGGAATCCTTAAGGGTCCCATAACGTACATCCTGTCAGAACAGGCCTTGGGAGCCCAGGTGTTACTAGAACTAATGATGTCCTTACCAGCATCAGCCTCCAAACTGTGAAGGTTGGTCTCCAAATATGAACTTCAAATTCATGCATTTATCTCCTCTTGTAACACTTTAACATGTTTTAAAAGGCTTGCATCATGATAAGTTACACCTCCCAGACCAAAGATAGGTCCAATATAAGATAAAACATTATCATAAACACTGCAGAGACATCATTGTTTATTAAATATAAGTTATTTTCCTGAGCCATTACTTCAGCCAAGATATAGGATGCATAGATTTGATGAAGCCATGCTGTCTTATGCAGTCCCACACACACACACACACACACACACACACACACACACACACACACACACACACACACACACACAGTAGCAGCATGTTAGAATCTTTTGAATGACTAATTTAACTACACTGAACTGCTTTTGTAATAATTTAATCTCTTATTCTGGAGTAAAATAAAGAAACAAGCTAAATCATCACATATCTGTGGCATCAAGAAGCATCTTCTGAGTTCAAACACAGGGATAGAGCACAATGTTTACACCTGAACAGCATCAGGATTAACTCACAGAGGCCTGCAGGTCTTCTGTTTTATGAGCTGAGCGCTGATAATCGGCTTCTTAGGAGCACTAAACGTAATTTTGCCGCTTCCGTGCGCGGTATAGAAACACATTTCAAACACGGAACCGAGTCTGGTTGCCGAACCGAGCAGAATTCTGATGACGTCACACCGGTGCGTGAAGGTGCGGGTTCCAACCCACAGGAGAGGAGGGAGAGAGGAGGTAAACAGCGAGTGGATCAGAGGGACTGAACTGATGTTTTTGAGCAAAACTGCGGTAAAAATGGCTGTTTGTCCTCATCATAAAGCGTGTAGCCCCCCCTCCCGGTTTAGACGTGGCGCTCATGCAGGTGTCTCTTTCTGTTCCGACGCTACTACACGTAATATTTTTAATTTATTAAGCCTACAATTTATTTTTACTCAGTAACGGATATGATTTAAAATGTAGCGAATTACAATTCTTTTTTAAAAACTTACTCAAGTAAAAGTAAACGTACAGATTTTAAAAACGACTTAAAAAGTATAAATTTACAAAAAAGCTACTCAATTACAGTAACGTGAGTAAATGTAATTCGTTACTTTCCACCTCTGGATATAACTGAGTATCATCAGCATATAACAGTGGTAGTTTATCCCATGCTGTCTAATGATTTTACCAACTAGAAGCATATATTTAGTAAAAAGAATTGGTCCAAGCACTGAACCCTGTGGTACTCCACAAGTAACCCTGGAGTATGAAGAAGATTTGTCATGTATGTTTACAGGAGTTCAGATGGCGCTCGTGCGGGTGAATGCAGCGAGCTGCTCATCCTTTTTACACAATGGAACCTTGCGTTTTATTGGCTTTTATGTATTTTTGTTGTCTAATGCTTTTTTTTTCATTATGTTGCTTCTCTGGTGACTTATGATCGAGCTGAGCTGCTGAGGCTTCGTCCTGTTGATGTAGCGGGTGCTGCGCTCTGGGAACCTCACGGATGGCGTTGCTGTTTGGACTGCCCGGGCTTTCTCAGTCCTAGCCCCGTCACTCTGGAACCAGTTGCCACCCTCAGTTAGGCTGTCCCCATCTCTGCCAGTCTTTAAGTGTCGCCTAAAAACTCACCTCCTCGGCTTGGCGTTCCCTGAACGTGTTTGAATTTGGCCCTCTTTCATGCTGATTTTATTTCCCTGTTTACACTGGTCTCTTTATTCCTTGTTTTACCCATTTGTCTTCTACTTTAATGTTTTACCTTTTTTGAATTGTTTTTATTATCGAGTTATTCATCATGTTTCACTTTTCTCATGTACCATGTTCAGCGCCTTGGGCTTCCCGACAGGGTCGCGGAAGGCGCTTTATAAATAAAGCTTTGATTTGATTTGATTTGAAAATGAAATCTATCTGACAGGCAGAGCTGGATTAAATAAATGGATTACACTAGGCAGGCTGCATTTTTTGGTTAATATTTATGCTAACAACAGAAAAACAATAGAAAGAGATTCACTTTACTCACATTGACAGCTCTTTTGTCCAGTTTCCTCCTGTCTTCTTCTCTGCTGCATTTGTGCAGTCTCCTCCTGTCTTCTTCTCTGATTCCCATGTGTGCAGTCTCCTCCTGTCTTCTTCTCTGCTGCTTTTCTCTCGTCTCCTGTCTTCTTCTCTGCTCCTCTTAAAGGTTGGTTTATGCTTGACGCGTCCGCGAGGTCCGCACGGCTCCGCACGGAAAAGTTGCGTCGTTTTAACAACCTTGCGCCTCCGCACGGACCAAACTTTCCGCACCACGCACATAGGAAATTTTCTAACCACGCGGACGGTCGGACGCGGAAAAACATGGCGGACCGGCAAGAACTAGTATGGCAGAGGTTCGTAAATACAGACATTTGTATGATTCAGCTCTCAGAGATCACCTTGATCAACATGTTGTTAATAATTCTTGGAGAGAAATAGCTCGCACTGTTGGAAAAGACGAGGACGCTATTAAAAAATGCTGGAATGCCATGTTGTAAACAGTAATTTCTACTTCTACTACGGTGTAGTGTTGGATGCATGCCATAGAGCTCCATGCTGCCCCCTACAGTTTGGGAGAATATTGGTTCACCGCAGAGACAAGCCGCATGAACCCTAAACGCTGCGAGTTGTGAAGCGCGTTCCAGCCGCGAGCCGCATCACCAAGCGGAAAGTGAATGCGTCGAGCATAAACCAAGCTTAAGTCTCCATTCTCCACAGCTGTGATTTACTGCAACAAATGAACAGCAGAAATATGTCTTGACGGCATCATCACAATCTTGTGCTGAAATAATAAAATGTATACAGCTGTTTCAGATGTGAATATACTTGGTTTGTTTCTCATATTTCATGTCATTATAGTAGAACGTATAGCCCTATATTACACATTTAATTTACACTGTATGCATTTTACATTTGATTTTCATATTCACTTTACTTATTAAAAAAACTTACATTTACAGATGCTTTCTCCTAAGTTTTGATGAGGTGAAGTCCTCGATGATGTCTTGAAAATCCACTGCAGTTTTGAATCCATTTTCAATTGCTAACAGAGCAAAGGCATTCAGTTTTTTTCCTGTGACTGTTGTTCATCTATGTGTTTTTACTCGTTTCAACACAGAAAATGATCTTTCTCCTGAAGTGTTTGCAATCGGTAATGTCAGATACATGCAAAGGCAAATGTCCACATTAGGGTTAGGGTTAGCATTAGGGAAAGCATCCCTCAAGCCTAGCTCTAGGAATTTCAGGTACATGGCCATGACTGATTCTTCATCTTTTACCATTGACATGAACTGACAAAACTCTGCTGTAAAGTCCTCCCCAAGATCCTGGGGGTATATTTTCTTCAACTTTTCTGTGGCTGCACCGATTTGTTCAATTGATTTCCTTTTAGTAAGGAAATCAAATTTCTCCTCCACGTTTTTGTATGCATCTTTGCGTTTTTTCAATTCTTGTGACAAGCAGTCACAGATGACTTAAAGGGGGTAAATCAAGAATGCTTCATGGCCTGAGCGCCGCACCTCTGGACCTGCAGACTCATCAAACATAACTTTCTTTACTCGTCTCCTTTGGCTATCTGCTTTGTATCCATCTGTCGCTGTGAGAGTCTTGACCTCTGCTTCATAGACATCAAAATCATTTCTGGCCTGTCCTATGTATTCTATGAGTGAACTGTATAGAATAGGAACAGTACATGCATCAATGTGTACCTGTTGCAATGCTTTGCCGGTTACATTGATTCTTCTCAGCAGTTCATCCCACAGCACTGTCATAACTGCAGTTTCAAGGGTTTCCATCACTGTTATTAATTGATTTGCCTCATATTGAGCAGCTCTGGGGGTTCCCTGGTCAACTTTGATTTCATTCAAAGCATCCTGTATAGCTTTGTAGCCGAATCTCAGAGCTTTTGATGCATCAGCTCTTGCAGACCATCTTGTGCTGGAAAGGCTCTTCAGTGTCAAACCTTGCTCACATTTTGTCCGATGGGCTGTTAAAATCTCCCACCGCTGAGTTGAAGCTGAGAAGAAGTTGTAGAGATTTTGAATGAAGCCACAAAATGAAAGTGCTTCAATGCAACATTCTGCTGCACATGCACCAACTAAATTAAAAGAAAGTGCAGAACATGGTATGAAGTCAGCATTAGGATTTTTATTTTTTATTCTTGCTTGGAGACCAGAATATTTCCCTGCCATGTTACTAGCATTGTCGTAGCTCTGCCCACGACAGTCCATCAAATCAGTGTCCAGTTCTTTTAATTCAAATTTCAGTGTTTCCTCCATGTGTTCTGCAGTATGACCATGTAATGGTATGAACTCCAAAAATCTCTCAACAGGCTCACCACTTTTTTTCAGGACATATCGAATTATCAAAGTAAACTGATGAACATGTGTGACGTCAGGTGTTGAGTCAATGATGGACACATACTTGCCATCTTTTACTTCTTTTACAATGGCACGCAGAACTTTCTTAGCCATCAGCAGAATAAACTCATCACAAACTGTAGATGACAGGTAACTGGTATGTCCCCCTCCCTTGTTTCCATATCTGGCTAGATGCTCTGACAAAAGCGGATCAAAGCGACTAATTAACTCCAAGCAGCCCAAAAAGTTCCCATTGTGGGTTGATCCTATTAACTCATTGTCTCCACGGACTGGCAGTCCTCTTGAAGAAAGAAACTGAATAGTTGCCACTGTACGTTTCAAAATGTTGAGCCAGTATGCTCTCTCAGACTCCTGTTGCTGTACTATGGTCGAATCTATGCGTGTATTTTTATTTTCATGTGATAATACTCAGCACAGCAGTACGATGATCCATACTATTCTCATGTTCATGCAAGTGATTAGCACAGTTTTTCCAGTCATTATATCCAGTGTCAAAATGATTGTCTCTTACGCTGAACAACTTGCAGCAGAAACAGAATACAGTTCCAGTAGACGGTGAGTACACTAACCATTTTCTTGACAGCATTTCTCCATTTAGCTTTTTTCTAAAACAATGTTCCTTGGTTAAGCTTCGGTGTACGTTTCCGTATTTCCTCTGTGATGCAGAGCAATCTCCAATATTTTGAGAGGGATGGTTTAGTGCAAAGTACTCATGCATCCTGTCATCAATTTGGCACCACTTTGCAGGATCAGATGGGTAGCTTTCTTAAACATTCTCCCTCTCCCGATAACATTTTACTCTCTTTGACATGGAATGTGCTACTACTAGTTCACCTGTTTAATTAATTATATATTCATTAGGATAAATACAATAAAGTTAATCTCTTACTAAATAGAATATTTACTAAGAAATCACAATGTAGCCATAAATATTTCTAGAAAATAGCAGTTTGTGTGTTCTTATGAGGGTTTGGCTTGTTACTTCCTGCAGTAAGGCAATTTTCGTCACTTCCTGTTTTCAGTGTGGCACTCTGTGTAGCTGTTCAGTGTTTGTGGCTCACTAAAATTGATCAGATTTCTCTGTACTGGGAAATTTATGAGTCATTGTAAAGGAAACAATCTTTTATACAGTACCTCTCAAGATAAAAATCATGAGGCGCTTCACCAAAAAAATAAAAAAAAATTGAAGTCTAAAAAATATTTAAAAAAATGATTAAAAATATGTTTAAAACAAGAGAAAAAATAAAAATGGTGATAAAAAATAATAATGTAAGGAAAGGGAGAGAGAAAATGAAAGAGGGAAATCATGGAGATACATTTGGTTTAATAACATTTGTGTTGTGTCCCTGGGAACTTGAAGTTATGGTGAAAATTTCAGAAAAAAGTTATCTTTCACAGGTACAAAACAACAGCTTCACGTATTCAAAATCTTTGTTTCAAAGACACAAATTGTATTTTGTTGAGTTTGAGAAGTTTGAGAAGTTTAATGAGAAATTAAAATCAATAGTACAATATAATATAACAAAGAAACATTTGCAGGTTTACAAGCAAACACACAACTTACACAATGCTAAGAATGGGCGCAGGCAGAAGCATAAGCTTATAAGCCCAGCCCCCCAAACCCTTTGAACTTAAACAAAATTTTAGAATAGCATACCGATTCCATAATTTTTACATCATGTTTGAAATGTATGGGAATATATTCAAATCCCCATTCTAGCTTTATAAAAAAAATGACCTTTAATGTTCTATGCATTTTTTCATTGACTTAATTCATAATATTTAATCACATTTGATTTATTTATTTTGACATATTGTTTGTTGTCAATTGCATCAGATATTTTCTCCACTAGATCAACAATTGCCAGAGAAGTTGTCCGATTACGTCTAAAACCATATTGCTGTTCAGAAAGAATATCATGATGCTCAATAAAGTCATACAATCTTTTATGAAATATTGTTTCTAGTATTTTGGAGAACTGAGATAAAATAGAAATTGGTCTATAATTAGAAAAGTCATGTTTGTCTCCAGCCTTATAGATAGGAATGACTTTTGCAACCTTCATCCTTTCAGGAAATCTTCCTGATTGGAGAGACTGCTTACAAATATGTGTAAGTGGTTTGGCTATAATCTCAATGATTTCTTTTACAACCGACATATCAAATCCATGTAAATCTGCTGACTTTTTACTTTTAAATGTTTTAACAACTGTTATAACTTCATTTTCATTTGTGCCTTGAATAAATATGGTTTTGTCTAAATTTGTTATTTTACTCACAGCATCAGCATCTAATTTAGTATTTGATATATCCTTTGCCAAATTTGGCCCAATTTCGGTAAAATACTTATTGAATTCATTTGCTATTTCTTTAGACTGATAAATTTCTTGAATGTCTTTTGTTAGAAAAATATTTGGAAGACTATTGGTTCCACTACCCTTTTTTATTACATCATTTAATATGCGCCACGTATTTTTAATGTTAGATTTATTTCCTTCCATTAATTTGCTATAATAATTTCTTTTACTAGATCTCATAATACTTATTAATTTATTCTTGTATATCTTGTAATTCTGTTCTGCTTCCTCCGTTCTTTTCTTTAAAAAGTCTTTATACAGCTTATTTTTTTTCCTGCAAGCCTTCTGAATCCCCTTAGTTATCCACGGCTTTTTAGCATATTTATTCTTATCCACCTTATAAAGCAATGGGCAGTTTTTTTCATAAAGAGAAGTTATAATATTTAAAAATTTTCCATAAGCCATATGTCACGACGTGCGCGGAGTGGAGCGGAGGAAAGGCGTGGATCCAGACCGGGGAGGAAACAGGCAGGCAGGTAGGATATCTTAACATGGGTTTATTAAGCACGCTGACACTGGAACAATGACACCACAAGGAACACAGAACAGCAGGGGTTTAAATACATGAGGAACAGGAGCTATGGTGATTGGGAAACAAGAGGCAGGTGGGAGCAATTAACGGAGACACAGACTACAACCTAGGAGAAGACAGGACAGGGTGTGACAGTACCCCCCCCTCAAAGGGCGGATCCCAGATGCCCACAGGAACCAGGAGCAGGGCGGGGGGAGGGGGACCCGGATGGAGGGCCCAGAGGACGATGGAGCGGCGGCAGGGAACGGCAGAGTCCAGGTGCCGGCGCCTGAGGCAGATGAGGCGACGGGCCCTTGGAGGCCGGCGCCTGCGGCAGAAGAGGAGGCGATGGGCCCTTGGAGGCCGGCGCCTGCGGCAGAAGAGGAGGCGACGGGCCCTTGGAGGCCGGCGCCTGCGGCAGAAGAGGAGGCGACGGGCCCTTGGAGGCCGGCGCCTGCGGCAGATGAGGAGGCGACGGGCCCTTGGAGGCCGGCGCCTGCGGCAGATGAGGAGGCGACGGGCCCTTGGAGGCCGACGCCTGCGGCAGATGAGGAGGCGACGGGCCCTTGGAGGCCGGCGCCTGCGGCAGAAGAGGAGGCGATGGGCCCTTGGAGGCCGGCGCCTGTGGCAGAAGAGGAGGCGACGGGCCTCTGGAGGCCGGCGCCTGCGGCAGAAGAGGAGGCGACGGGCCCTTGGAGGCCGGCGCCTGCGGCAGAAGAGGAGGCGACGGGCCTCTGGAGGCCGGCGCCTGCGGCAGAAGAGGAGGCGACGGGCCTCTGGAGGCCGGCGCCTGCGGCAGAGGAGGCGACGGGTCCTTGGAGGCCGGCGCCTGCGGCAGAGGAGGAGCTCTATAGGCTAGGCCGGCGACAAAGTCACTGCAGGCTGCGTCGGCGACAAAGTCACTGCAGGCTGGGCCGGCGTTGCCCTCAAAACCACCATCGGAACTGGAGACCGTGGAGACGCCGGGCTGGACGGAGCGTCGGCCTCTTGAGTGCAAAGAGCATCCCCGGACGAGGCGACGGCATCGGACGAGCCGACTTCAGAGGACGAGGCGGCGGCGACGTCATCAGAAGAGGAGGCGACGTCATCGGACGGGACGTCATCAGAAGAGGAGGCGACGTCATCGGACGGGACGTCATCAGAAGAGGAGGCGACGTCATCGGACGGGACGTCATCAGAAGAGGAGGCGACGTCATCGGACGGGACGTCATCAGAAGAGGAGGCGACGTCATCGGACGGGACGTCATCAGAAGAGGAGGCGACGTCATCGGACGGGACGTCATCAGAAGGGGAGGCGACGTCATCGGACGGGACGTCATCAGAAGGGGAGGCGACGTCATCGGACGGGACGTCATCAGAAGGGGAGGCGACGTCATCGGACGGGACGTCATCAGGGGCGACGACTTCGGACACGTCGTCATCAGGGGCGTCGACTTCAGAACAGGACGGGGCGTCGACTTCAGAACAGGACGGGGCATCGACTTCAGAACAGGACGGGCCGTCGACTTCAGAACAGGACGGGCCGTCGACTTCAGAACAGGACGGGGCGTCGACTTCAGAACAGGACGGGGCGTCGACTTCAGAACAGGACGGGGCGTCGACTTCAGAACAGGACGGGGCGTCGACTTCCGAACAGGACGGGGCGTCGACTTCCGAACAGGAAGGGGCGTCGACCACCATCGACTTCGGGTCCAGGGGCATCGACTTCTGGTCCTTCGATTTTCGTACCGTCGACCTCTGGACCGCTGGCCTCTGGACCGGAACCGGAACCGTCTGCTTCTGGCCCGGAGGAGTCGGCTTCTGGTCCCTCGACTTCTGGACCGCCGAGTTTTGGACCGGATCCGGCTCCATCTGCTTCCGGGTCGGTACCCTCCGTCTCTCGGCCCGCTCCGTCGGCTTATGGGCCGGTGCCGTCTGCTTCTGGGCCGGTGGCAGAGCCGCTGCTAGGAGGGCTTGGAGCGTTGAGGAGAGGTGGGAGGTCAGCTCGTCCAGCTGTAGCTCCCTGAGGCTGAGCGTCCAACGGAGCTGGGCCAGCTCAGCCCGCTGACCGGCGAGCTCCGCTGGGGGAACCCCGCGCTTGCTCCTCTGGCCCTGGGACGAGGAGGATAGGGCGTCCAGGTGAGACTCCTTGCGGCTGAGGAGCTCGCGGAACCGGCCGAGCTCCGCCCGTTGCTCCATCAGCCGGGCCGCGATTGCTGCTCCTTCCTCTGCAACCGACGGGGGCTCCAGTTCGGCAGGAGACGGGACTGGTGGTCTGGCCGGGGGTGTGTCCGAACTGCCGCGCCGGGCACGGCCAGTGGCGGGCTCGAAGCTCCGTCCAGAAGCGCTGGGCTGTGGTGGCTTCCGGCGTCTCTCCCCACGCCGTGGACCGACTCCGGGGGAACAGATCGCCAGCCTCGTGCCCTCATAGCTGGAGCGATCTGGCAGCGGCTCCCGGTCCAACCATGCCTCCGGTTCCGGGAGGACAGGGAGGAACGCTGCGGCCGAAGGTCGGCGACGCCAGCGGCGGCGAGGCGGAGCTGGGGCAGAAGGAGATGGAGAAGCTGGCCGGTGGTCGGACGTGAGCCACTGGAGCAGGTTCTCCCAGGGCAGAATCTCCCGGCTGGATCCATCAACGGGTTCGGGTGGTGTCATTCTGTCACGACGTGCGCGGAGTGGAGCGGAGGAAAGGCGTGGATCCAGACCGGGGAGGAAACAGGCAGGCAGGTAGGATATCTTAACATGGGTTTATTAAGCACGCTGACACTGGAACAATGACACCACAAGGAACACAGAACAGCAGGGGTTTAAATACATGAGGAACTGGAGCTATGGTGATTGGGAAACAAGAGGCAGGTGGGAGCAATTAACGGAGACACAGACTACAACCTAGGAGAAGACAGGACAGGGTGTGACACCATATTTACATCTTCCACATAAACCTCCTCCCAGTTTTGTTCCATTAAGTCAGTTTTAAATGAATTTACTGCTTCTTGATTTTTTAGCCTTGTAACAACCACAGATTCACTTTGAGTAGTTACAGTTGTCCTTTGTACAACTGTGAAAACCGGTAAATGATCAGACATATCGGTAATTACAAGACCACTTAACACATCATATTCAAGAATATTTGTAAAAATATTGTCGATCAGTGTCGCACTAGTTTTTGTAATTCGAGTTGGCCGAGTTATTAGTGGATACAGTCCCATACTAAACATGGAATTAATAAACTCTGTATTTGCATTTTGCATTTGAGGATTCAACAGGTCAATGTTAAAATCCCCACAGACAAAACACATTTTTCTGTTGATTATATCATCATACATATCAACTATTTTTTCTTTAAACATTTCAACACAAGATCCTGGTTTCCTATACATACAACTGACTAACACATTCTTAGACTTTTCCATTTGTATTTCCACAGATACAAACTCCATAATGTTATCCATAACTAATGTCATATCACCCACCAATCTACTTTGAAAGTTTTTATCAATATACAAAGCCACACCCCCACCTTTTTTGCATTCTCTACTTGTGAGTCATACATCAAAAAATTGTACACTTGCAGTTTTGCCCCAGTTAAGCCAAAACAAATGGTGCAAAACACATCCATTTACTTGTGTATGAAAACAATAACTTGTGCCTTTTTTACTGTCACTCACAAACACAATACTACTGTCACACTTCACACATTCTTCTGTGCAGGTACACAAATGTGTTACTGCAAGCAACAGAAAATGGAATTCCTGCTCTAACAATTTTGTTCCACTTAATCCAGCACATCTGGAGAATAACTTATACTTAACTTACACTTGTATTAACATCTTCCCACAGACACATGGTTTTGTCATTTTCTCCCTTACCACAAACGAGTGAATCCAACTGCAAAAAACTGCTAATGTGAGTCGTAATTGCTGTTTTTTAAACTACACTTTCTTTTTTCACACAGCCCTAATTTGCACCACTTGTCTCAGGCAGAAAAGGTGTTGCAACCTGAGGGCAATTTGTATGCTCATACAGCAGGGGCAGGGCAAGGCAGCTTTATTTAAATAGCACATGTCAAACACAGGGCAATTCAATGTGCTTTACAATTAGCATTAAATGGCACAACAAACACGAGAACACAAATTAAAAATGTACACAGATAAAATTATAATTTAGAGCTAAAAGGAAAAAACAGAATTAAGGTTGAGCAATTACATCACAGATTACAGTGAAGACAATACAGCATAAGAAATAATTCAAAGGCTGATGAGTACAATAAGGGTTTAAGTTTTGATTTAAATAACAGTAGGGTTGGGGCAGATCTGAGGTCATGGGGAAGCTGATTCCATATGTGAGCAACATAGTTACTAAAAGCATCTCCACCATGTTTGGTTCTGACCCGAGGTTCTACCAGCTGATTGTTTCCAAGGGATCTCAGAGCCTTATTAGGTGTTTATACAGGAATGAGATCTGACATGTATTTTGGTCCCATGCCATTGAGTGATTTATAAACTAGAAGGAGCACTTTGAAATCTACTATTTACTGGTAACCAGTGTAGGGATCTAAGAACAGGAGGGATGTGCTTTGTTCTCTTAGTTCTTGTTAAGACTAGCAGCAGCATTCTGAACAAGCTGCAGTTGCTTAACAGCTTTTTTGGGAAGACCAGTTAGGAGACCATTGCAATAGTCCAGCCGACTAGAAATAAAAGCATGAATAATTTTCTCTAAGTCTGGTCTGGACATGAGACCTCTGACTCTTGATATTTGATGAAGGTGATAAAACGCTGATTTAGTTAACACCTTAATATGTCCAGAGAAGCTCTGGTCTGAGTCAATGAAAACACCAAGATTTCTAATCTGGGTGTTTGTCTTTATTCCCCTTGTTGAGGGTATGCCCTCGTGAGAAATGGCTGCAGTAATTTTCTCCAAATGACTGTGCTAAATTGCTCTGAAAAGCATATTAAACATCAGCGGCAGCTGACACTTCATTTCCCATGATGCTTTGCACACGGAAGCAATATGATGACGTCACCGCCGAATACCAGAAACACGTTCTGCGCATGTGCGGGAGCTCATGGAGTTTTCCCGCCAGCTCCAAAGCTATAAATTACAACGACACGACAGAGTTCTTTGTCTTTCGTTCAGTCAACTGATTTGAAGACGTTCTGCTGCGATCGCTCCGGTCAACGCGAGCACGCGGGAGGTCTAAGTTCTGAAGTTGAGCTCACGGAACTGCTGGAAAGCAGCCACAAGCCATCAGAACCTGGCTGGAAAACAGCGGAGGTCCATCCATATGTCTCAAACTCGACACAAAGTGCTTTAAAACTGTGTAGATATCTGGATAAGGCTCGCCATTAAATGTAGCGGAATATAGTTGGTATATTCTTACACTTTTATTAAGGTTCAGAGATATCACTGATCTAAACCTGAGCTGGATCATTAATCTTTGGACCAGGCCCTTATAATCAAAAGAGGTTGTTTTTACCACAGGGAATTTTATTCAAACACCTTGTATTGAATTAGAGACAAGAAGAGAGAGAAATATGGGACGTTTAAGAATATTTATTTTATAATTATTCAAAACAATAACCAGGACTAACTCTCTAATGATGGATGCAGATGGGTGTAATGCTGAAGTGTTGGTGTGTGTGTGTCAGTTCAGAATCTTCATCTGGTGGAGGCGAGTCTGAGTGCGAGGTGTTGTTGCCCTAACTGACCGAGATGGATTTCAGGAGGAAGACGAGACGCAATCTATGCCAATCTACGTACCGAACGCGGAGACCTCCGTGTTAGATCCGGATGCCAGGTCCTCGACCCTCCTTGGTGCTGGAACTGGTGAAACAGCGTCGGCAGCACGACAAACCAGTCTATGGATAGTCTCATTGTACAACGGCAGATTTAGTTTAGTTTAGTTTATTTCAAACAAAGAAAACATACTTTTTTTTTAAAAAAAAATACCACAAACAGAAAAAATACATATCATCCCTTCTTCTGTGTTTGAAAAGGAGTAGGCTGAAGTGGAAACTTATATGTCCCTACCCCTTTATACAAGTAATTTTTACTTGTTTACTAAATCTAACACAAAACCGACATTAAAACAAACAAAATGGTACAAGTCACCAAAAACCACCAAATTATATGGAAAAAAAACAACAAAAGAAAAAAAAACATCTTTTTACAATTGATACAATTTACTTTTCCTTAGAATAAAGGACACTCACATAAATCATCTATTTTCTACTATATACTTGTTCAGAATATGTTTTTTATAATTCATTTTAAACACATTTATATTTGTACTTACTTTAATTTCTTCTTCTAAATTGTTCCATAATTTAACCCCAATTATTGTGATACACATCTGTTTTAATGTTGTTCTAAACTTATGTATCTTTAAGTTTAGTGTTCCTCTCAGGTTATATCCTCCTTCTCTCTCTGTGAACAGTTTCTGTATTTTATCAGGCATTAATTTATTTCTTACTTTATACATTATTTGTGCTGTTTTGTATTTAACCAAGTCCTGGAACTTCATTATCCGTGTTTTAATAAAAAGTTCATTTGTGTGATCCAAATATCCTGCATTTGTTATTAATCTGATAGCCCTTTTCTGCATTGTTGTTAATGTCTGTAAATGACTTTTGTACGTGTTTCCCCAGACCTCTACACAATAGCTCAAATATGGCAGTAGCATCGTATTGTATAACATATAAAGTGCTTTCTGATTAAAAATATACTTAGCTTTCCCCAATAAAGCAATGCCCCGTGCAAGCTTCCCCCTAACATATTTGATGTGTGGCTTCCAACAGATTCTGCTGTCTATGACCACCCCAAGAAATTTTATTTCATATACTCTCTCAATTTTTACATTATTAATTACTATATCTAATTCATTGTGTCTTCTTTCATTACCAAACAACATAAATTTTGTTTTCTCTAAATTTAGTGACAGTTTATTTACATCAAACCATTTTTTTAATTTATTTATTTCCTGTGTGACCACATCCAGGACCTGTTGCAATTCCACCCCCGAGCAAAAAACATTTGTGTCATCTGCAAACAATACAAACTTCAAAACTTGTGAAACCCTACAAATGTCATTTATGTACATTATGAATAGTTTAGGTCCTAAGACTGATCCTTGAGGCACCCCACATTGTATCTGTCTTAGTCCTGATTTATGTTGATTTATTTGCACGTATTGTTGTCTATTTGATAAATAACTTTTTATCCAGTCCAATACTATACCCCTGAAACCATATTTTTCCATTTTTCTCATCAATACATCATGGTTTACTGTATCGAAAGCTTTCTTCAGATCTAAAAACAACCCTATTGCATGCTTCTTTTTGTCAATGCATTCTGTTATTTCCTCATTAAGATCAATCAGTGCCTGGACTGTTGACCTATTATTCCTGAAGCCATACTGGCATTCCGTCAGCAACTCACATTGATCAACAAAATTATCGAATCTTTTAACAAACAGTTTTTCTAATATTTTGGAAAATTGTGATAGTATTGACACAGGTCTATAATTTGTAAATTGATGCTTATCTCCTGTCTTGTAAATAGGAATTACCCTTGCTACTTTCATGTTATTTGGAAAAAACCCCTTTTGAAAAGAAAGATTACAAATGTGTGTTAATGGTTTTACAATGCCCTCAATCACATATTTCAGTGTTTTCATGTCAATATCGTTCCAGTCTGTACTGGTTTTATTCTTCATATTTCTAACTATCTCATAAATCTCCTTCTCATCAACTGCTCTTAAAAAAACAGACTTTTTATTTCTTTCAACATACTCTGTGGCATCCGTTTGTATCTCATCAACTATTATTTTTTCCTCCAATTTAGATCCTATGTTTACAAAATATTTGTTGAATTCATCCACTGCTTCATTCATGTTTGTAATATTATTTTTTCTCTCTATAAAATGTTGTGGATAGTTATTATTCCCTGTCTCTTTCCTAATTACGCCATTTAATACTTTCCAGATGCCTTTTATGTTGTTTCTATTGTGCTCTAACTTTTTAATAAAATATTCACGTTTACAGCTTCTCACTATATTTATGAGTTTGTTTTTATATCTTTTGTACTTTTGTTCTGCTTCTGTCGTTCTGTTTTTTATAAATTCTCTGTAAAGTGTGTTTTTTTTATTGCATGCATTTTGTAGACCTTTGGTCATCCACGGTTTTTCTTTATACTTATTCCTCTGAATATTTTTGATAACTGGACAGTTTCTGTCAAATTGACTTTTAAATATATTTTAAAAGGTATCATATGCTTGGTCTACTTCATGTTTTTCATAAACAATATTCCAATCTTGTTCTAATAGATCATTTTTAAGACTATTTAACCTCTGTTCTGTTTTCATTCTTTTATACATATAGTTAGTTCCTTCTGTTTCATTTTTATAATGACAGTCATAAGAAGCAAAAACCGGTAGATGGTCACTGATATCGCTTATTAATAACCCACTTTCCACCTTTTCTTCCATTATATTAGTGAATATATTATCTATTAAAGTAGTGCAGTGTAATGTTATTCTAGTCGGTCTGGTTATCAATGGAAATAAACCTAGACTGTACATTATATCAATAAATTCCTCTGTACTTTTGTTTTTATTTGGATTTAGCAAGTCTATATTGAAATCTCCACAAATAAACACTCCCTTCTGGTACAAATTTGTAAACATCTCCTCCATTTTATTCTTAAATGTTTCAATCTTAGAGCCTGGCGTTCTATATATACAGCTTACTAATATGTTCGTCTTCTTTTTCATGCTTATTTCTACTGTTACACATTCCATCACTCCCTCAATAGTAGTCGTCATCATTTCTACTTTTTTGTAATTAAGATTTTTGTCAATATAAAGTGCCACCCCTCCTCCTTTTTTTCTTATTCTGTCTTGGTGGATAAAGTCATATCCATACAATTCAAAATTTCCTTCCTTTTTATGCGTTATCCATGTCTCTGATATGGCAATGACCGTAAATGGTTTCTTGAATTGTGCTATATATTCCTTGATGGCGTCAAAATTTGCATATAAGCTTCTGCTATTGAAATGAGCTATTGTCAAACTATTTTCTGACTTCATCTTTATATTGAATTGTTCTTCATTGTAATAATTACATTCATGTATTTCATTATTAAAGAAATTGTAATCAGGATCAATATTGCTGTCAAAGTCCCAAAACCTATCTTTACAGCCTATATTTGTGTCAATATGTAGTTCATTTGTCATCCTGTCAATTGTAAATTTCTAATCTCCCTCACACTAATCATGTTTCAAAATCCAAATATCATTGAAAGATCAAGTCCTAAATGAAATTTCATTATCCTCATATTTTAATCTACACATTCCATTCCTCCATCCCATCATCTCTTTCACTGAAATTGATCCAAATCTTCTAAACTTTTAATCACCAGTATCTTTGCTTCTTCTGGAGTTCCATTCAATTTAACAAAAATTTTACAATTTGCAGTCCAGGTACCCTGGATCTTTTTCTGCTTTCTCAGAAAACGGGCTTTCTTTGCAATTTCTGCATTATACTTTGTCAGATGCTCATTTACATAGACCTCAGATCCTTTCAACTTTTTTGCCTGCTTAAGGAGTGAATTTTTCATCTTTCTGCTCACAAATCTCATTAACACAGACACTTTTCCCTTCCTATTCCTACTTGATAAAACATGACATGCTTCAATGTTGTTCTCACTGATTTCAATACCCTTTGAGTGAAAGAAAGTTGTTACCTGCCTTTCCACATGATTCATATCTGTTTCAGTTGGTTCCTCCCCATTATTATTTGCTACTGCTCGAGCATATGATCTAGGTTTTATATCAACTCCTGTAATGACAACATCATTTATTCTTGAATATTGCTCTAGTTCATCCACTCGTTTTTGCAAAATATAGATTTGTTTGTCCTTCTCAGCATTTTGTTGTTTCAGTTTTTTTACTTCTTGTACCAAATCCATAATACTTTTCTGTTGTTGCCTGACTGTTGTAAGTTCTTCAGCCAGAAAGTCAAGTGATTTTTTAATTTAATCCACTTCGTCATTATTAATCCTCTTTGGTCCCATCTTGAAAAACTGTTACTATCAGCAGTTAAACCTGTTTCTTGGTAGCTTGTGTTGAGGCCTGTAGTCAATGACTCACCCAGTTGCTAATTGCTGATTTTGAATCCTTTAGCCCAGGTTCCTGAGTTGATGCCTGTAGCCTGTGGCTTTCCCAGATGCTGGTTGCTGGTATTTTTTACTTTTTAGCCGTTAGTGTTTAGTAAAACCTGGGCTTCCGGGCCTATTGGCCTATGGTATATCCCAGAATCGTTGGTGGTGGTTTTTCAGCGTCACGTAGAGACCCCCCTTTATTGGGTCATAGAGTTCAGCTTTTATTATGAAGGAACCGTCGTCTTGTTGATAAAACAACTGAGTTTTCCAGCTTGACAGTTCTCAGCTTAAAAGTAGAAAATACAGCTGGCCAGCCTGTACTTCACTTAGCGATGATGGACATCAGATGGATTTGAGAGCTGGTTGAACTCACGTTGGAACATGCGGTGGAACTTATGATCGAACTGAATTAAAAATGGCGTTGTTCTGTTTTATTAAGCTTAGATGTTTATGAATCTTAGCCAATCGGAGTGGACAGATTAACTAAACACCACAGAGCTCTGCCACGCATCAGAAAGGAAGTTCTGATTGGATGAGTGAACAATGTGTCATGTGTTTACCTTATGTGGATCAGGGTGTCTAGCTCAGTTAGCCCAAGTCCTGTTATTCATTAAACACATAAATCATAACATTGTGATTTCACAGATCGGTCACCTGATTATTATTGACCAACAGCTGTTTTGATTTGCTTTATTAAAAATAAAGTTCTTTGATTAACTAATGAAAAGCGTTCTTCGTCCTTCTTCTGTCTTCTTTGCTGGAATGTAAACATCACAAGCAAGCACACAACCGTGGCAATTTATGCACACTGTCACTGTGTCAAAGGGCAGCTGTTAAGGGCAGAAATGGCATATTCATAACACTACAAAAACGACGGAGAACGCTGGAAAACAGCGGAGGACCATCAGACCGACGGAGAGACACTCGTTTGCCCACCGGACAGCGTGCGAGGCCTGGCTGTCGGAGTGGACGACGCCGAACTGCGGAGAAAACAACGGAGAATCACATCTGACCTGCAGCGCGAACACAAAGGGACGCCTTGGTTCGCTCACGCAAGCTTTTGTTTTTTTTCCTATCTCTCATCTTCTCTCGTTTCTTATAGTTCAGAATAAGCAATTACACCGCGCCATTGCTTCAAATTATCAGACGGGTTTTTCTCTTTTTCGTACCAAAATCCGCCCGTCGGGTCATTTAGTAAAGAATAAACTGTTTATTGATCATTGTTTAACATCTTAAAATGGTTTCTGCTGTGGCCAAGCTGTTAACCTATCAGATATTAATTCATGATTAATCTTTGGTGAAGCTTCATGATCCTTTTGAAATGTTTTGAGTGATTTAAGGTTAAGTTACTTCTGATTCTAAGTGCTTTGGAAGTTAAAGTGCAAGTTGCCACCCACACTTCAGCCAGACAAAGGGGTCAAACATCTTGCATACAGACTCCATTTTGGAAATAACACACACACACACACACACACACACACACACACCTTGAACACCATTTTGAATACACACACATCTTCATTTATATCAGATTGTTTTACATTATTATTCCATTGTTTAATTGAATGTCATTCAATTCAGTTTGTGTCAAGCGACTTTGTGTCGGCTGAAAATTTCTGCTCCTAAAGGATTTGCAAACTTCAGACAGACTGATAGTAATTTTGGATTCATTTCCCTTTCTAATTAGAATGGGATGGTGCCCCGTAGATATCTTTGATATCCAAATTAATTAATAAATCAATAAATATTTCCATATTTACGAATTTATTGAAGGATCCAAAAAGTAAGTAAAAGCTTACTAATTATTCACTTACCTATAACCCCAACATTAATTGGCGCCCCGTGTGAGGCTAGGATACACAGATTTTTATCCGACACAAACAAACAAATCTTGTGGGTTTCCATAGAGCTTGGATTAAAATAATCAGTAGACCAGCCTTGGATCAGCAACAGATTGGTGCTGATTTCACTGAACAGTGTTTTGGCTCTCTCTCCTGGCCGGCCGGTCAAGATAGGAAGACATTTTATTTGAAATCAGAAGCTGCATCAAACTCTCACCAGTAATTCAGTGCTTCTTTAAAAGTGCAGTGTGTAATTAATTCTGGCTAACCTTTTAGGTTAAAATTCAGTGCTTCTTTAAAGGTGCAGTGTGTAATTAATTCTGGCTAACCTTTTAGGTTAAAATTAAGTGCTTCTTTAAAGGTGAGGTGTGTAAGTAATTCTGGCTAACCTTTCAGGCTAAAATAACTGCTAATTTAGCGACTTTAACTCACAGTGGCTATTATAACTAACTGAAACCTTCACTCAAAGACTGATAACACCGTTTGCTAATATTCTGAAGGAATAAATAGCACTTTAACGCACCAGCTTGTGCTAAAATACTGAAAGGAATAGTATTTTAGGCGTTAGTCACGGCATTCCGTGCAACTTTAAAACGCTAAAACCTGTGTGCACCAAGAGGTTAATTTAGTGTTTTCTGCTACAAGCTAGCAGTGGCTGCCAAAAGTTGCAGCTTTGAGCTATCTGCAGAAGCTCTGCAAGGCTATTTTTGGTTTGGTTGTTTAAAATGGAGAATCAGAGAAGTGACCTGATCAACTCCCAGCAACCAGGTGGCGCTGCGGTGCACGACTATGAACTGGCCTACTTTCAGGACAAATGTTGTCCAAACTGTTCGCAGTTACTCGAGAACCCGACTACCCTTCTAGGGATTTCACTGAAGAACAGCGTGGTGACGAGCTAGAAGCTGTGATGTATCAAATGGAGAACCCGGAGGAGGGGAATCTGGCCGTCTGGTTGGGGTCTGGGGTGGTGGGTTGCTGTGATCAGCATTGGGCGGGGGAGCCTGCTCATCAGCACCCCAGCAGAAAGGGTCAAACTCTGGTTACCGGTGATGGTTGTCAGCAGTACCGGGACCAGAATGAATAGGGTGTGTATGGGGAGCATGAGTGGATGTCCGGCGTGCATTTTTGTAAGTCTTGGGTTGTATGTGCATGTGTGAGCATGAGGGAGGGAGTGTGTGACTGTGTTTGTGTATGACTGTATATGTCAGGTGGGGCCTTTGATTCCTCAACTCTCCTGGAACTTCTCTTGATGATATAGCTCTTTGTCCCCCCTCCCCCTGCCACACCTGGTGTGAGGGGTCGTGCCGTGGTTTGCCTGAGTGTTCGTGGCAACCGGGTCTGGGGGTTCAAGATTTTGGCATCTGCCTGATAGATCCCGGTTGCTGCCTGGTGGGGTCTGGGTCCCTGGGCTCTGCTGGGTCCCCGGCGGGGGTGGTCGCCCCTGGGTCCCGGGTCGCTGGGTCCCGGGCTCGGCCAGCTAGGGGGTGGGAGGCTGCGGGCGGGCCTGTGGGCTTGCCGCTGATATCTCCCGGGACTCTGCCGGCTGCTGGTTGTGGCCCCCCGGGGCGATCCTCTGTGCCTCTCGAGGGGGGCGGGGGCCTTTCTGGTTGCAGTCTCCTTGGGGTTCCTGTGTTCTGGGGCAGCGCCTGGATCTCTGGGACTTGGAGCTCCCCCCGTCTCCTGCGCAATCTTTGGGGGGCGGATCTGTGGTCCCTCACACTCTCTGTTGGACGCTCCTATAGAGAAACCTTAAATAAACAAGCGCGTGTACACACACAGGTGCTCACTTGGTGCTCTCAACAGTATGGGCTTGGGCACATTAAACACAGGTCTTAAGACTATGGTGGGCACTTAATGCACTGTGATTTATTAGCGTGATTCTTCAGTTAAGCAATGTTGATTATATATTTTTTCATCAAGTTGACGCAGTGATAGCTAGATCTTGTTGTATTGTTGTTGTGTCCCTTTTTTGTCTTTTTGCCTTTTTTGTCTTTTTCTGCAGGTCTAGAAGCAGACTCTTGTTCATTGTTTATTTTTGTGGAACCCCCCCCCCCCCTCCTCTCTCTCCCCACCTTTTCTTTTCCTTTCTCTTTCACCTCTGTCTCCGTGTCTGGTCAGAATTACAAAGCATTCAAAAACAATAACAATAAAGTTTTAAGTATCAGGCGTGACATTAAAAGCAAACGCTTTGGTGCTCCACCTGAGAGTAAATCTGTAAGGCTTGTCATCAGCATTCAGAAATCAATTCTGCTTGCTTCACAGCCAGACAGGACACGGTAGAAAAAAAAATAGAGAACCCGGATGGTAAAGTTCTAATCCAGGTTCTCTTGGCTAAGTTAGCGTTGCTACTCCATCAGAGAAAAATTGAACGTGATCGGAGGATCATGGAACTCCAGAGTATGCTAGCTGAAAAACAGCTAAATGGAAGTCTGGTGGATTACAATGACGATGACGCCCGCACAGATTCTGATGAGAATGGGGAGGAGAGCCCGCCCCCCCCCCCTACTGATGAGAACAGACAGTGGGAAGGGGGGATACACCGCCACTCTGAGATTGAGCCAGAGTCCTCCCCCACACCGGTACGGAACCAAGCCGGCAAAGCCCACTGGGGTCCGCCCAGGACGATCGGCAAAGAGCAATTGGTTTCCTCCACCCGAGGAAGCGAGGGACAGCCGTCCCGCTGTAAAGGTAGGCCACCTCTTTCCAAAGTACCTGGTAGCCTGCCTCCTGATACATCTCCGTACAGTAATCAACAGTATGTGGTGTGGGACTCTCTGGACGGACGCACGCCGCAGGGGAGAGATGAAGCTTATCTGTCCCAACCTTCGGCCCCATTCCCTACACACTCTATAGGGCACTCAGGACCACCTAGGGGCCGAGGGCAGTTTGCCCTCGAACCCCAGATTGGACCACCACCCTCATCTTCACAGCCTTCTCAATCAGTGAGAAGTCGACCAGCCGAGCGGCACCTCTATTTAGACCGCTCCCCCAGTCCACGAAGGGTGCAAGGTCCCTATTGGGGTTATGCACAAGCCCAAACTGCACCTCAACCATCCATCCATCCTAGCTACTCCGGTATGCGGCATGCCGGTAACCAGCTTCATGACAAAGCATCCAACGCCATTCCGTACCCGGACAGAGCGTATTACGCAGAAGCCCCAGTTGAAAGACGCAGGCTGCACCACGCAGACGGGCCCCGGGAGGGGGACCTCCCAAGACACCCACGTGACGTGCCAGCAGCCCGCCACAGCATGCCGGACCTCGATTTTGGCACCAGGAGTCAACATTGGGAGCCCAGAACACACCAACGATATCCAGCGCACTCTGAGACAGACCGTGGGTCAGAGTCAGAGGATGACGTGCCGTACTGTGAGTCAGGGCTCCGTGTACGTTAAATTGAATCGCTAGCTAAGGACATAGAACGCTTTGATCCTAACACCAGTGAGTCCAACATCGACGACTATCTCAGGGAGATAGAACGTTGTCTGCTTGATCTTCCAGCTCCCTCTTCAAGGGAAAAGCTCAAGCTAATTTGGAAAACCACATCTAGAATGGTGCATGGTTTCATGAAAACTCTACCACCTGACATTCAAGATCGGTACTCCTCGCTCTGCCGAGTGTTGAGGGATGAATATGCTACGTATGCTGACTCTGCGTCAGCTACAATGGGGGCCTTCTCCATCAAACACGAGAGGAATGAACCCCACAGAGATTATTATCGCCGACTCAAAAGTGCTTATTTTCAAGGTCGAAACGCCCCTGGGCTCGAAGAAGACCCTGCCTTCAGATCCCTTTTCATTCACAACTTGCACGAGTGTGTTCGCTCCGAAGTCTCAATGTATTGTAGAATGAAAAAACTAACAACTCAGGAGATTAGGAGGTACGCTCAACAGGCTTGGGAAGAAGGCGGGAAGCCGCACAAGCCTGACGCACACCAACGCGTCATGCACCTAGCTCCCGACGCCGAGCCGCGTTTGGAGCTGGAAGGCACAGAAGCTCCACCCACTAAGCCAAAATCTGCTAAACCTAGACCCGCTAAACCGCGAAAGCAGTCCCAACCTCCCCCACAGGGGAAGGGGGGTGCTGATTGGATACCACCTAGTTCTGGACAATCAGACAGGAAGTGGCCCAACCAAAACCAACGGCAAGCAGGTCGGAACAATGGAAGGTTTAAGGAGCGCCGCCCACAGGTAAGTCCCGAAAGCGAGTCCGCGGGTGAGTCCCCGTCCAAAGCCGACCTCCAGGAAATGTTTCAGCAGTTCCTAGCTAAACAGAAGGAACAGCTGAAATCTGCAGATGAGACCCCTGCACCAAAGTCTTCTTCTAAGAAGCCAGACCCAGAGCCACCGTCCGCATGACTAGGCGTGGCTCAAACCCCCAGAGTGGCCAGGACCTACCTGATCAGCTGGGGGAACACTACTGGTAGATCACAGGAATCTCCTGAAATCTACCCCCCAGAGAAACTTGATACTAAATTTCTGAAGTTCCTTGGTGACTTAACAAACCATGATCATACTCGCCGTTTGTACTGTAGTACCAATGTAGGTGGATGCATACAGGTTGATGCTCTGCTGGATACTGGCTCCGAAATCACCCTGATGTGCTCCACACTGTTCCATCGCATGTCAGACACCATGCAATCGCTCGGGAAACCAGTCCAGGTTGAATCCTGTGACCTGAAAATCACCAGCTACACCCAGACCCGGGAGTGTATCACTAACCGGGCGTGGCTGGACATCACCTTCCAAGACATGACTCTGGTTCACCCGTTTTATGTCTGCCAGCAAGAAACTGAACCACTTCTCATTGGTCAGGACCTGCTTGAATGTCTAGCTCCCCTCATCGACTGCCAGAAGGGTCAACTTTGGGCTCAAGTGGACACACCTAAGCCCTGGATTCCGGAGAGCAGCCGACCATCCTCCATTCTTGAAGTCAGCCTAAGTGAGCCACAAAACCCTTGTTCCAAGGTCATGCCCCTCCCTACAGCTCCCACAGACGATGTCCGCCTGCAAAGGCACGAAACTGCTCCTGGAACTCCTCTCTGCACACATGCATCTTTTCTCTGCTCTCTGAAGAACGTTAGCCTGCAGCCATATGCACCACACATAGTTGGTGGTCTCACCATCAACTGCACCCACATCTCAGATGCTCGCCTTGCTCTTTGGTCGGAAAAGTCAGCCATCAGCCAGCAGACGTTTGAACACCTGCGCCAGAAGGACCCCCTGCTGGTCAGTGTGACACATAGCCACCGGCTCTTGTCAGCTACTTGGCCGCAGAGGCTCCTGAAAGCGCCAGAAGTCTGCTTTCTGACTATCCAGTTTGGGGCAAGACAGCTCACACATACATTCAGCATCATACCACAGCTTGACCGACCTGCACTCATTGGAGCAGACCTGCTGGTTTGACTAGGTGCCCAGCTGGACACTTGCAATCAAGTCCTTTGGGCCCGTGCCACACCATCATCTGAGCCTCGCTCAGAAGGCCCTGAACACTTGCTGTCCGGACAGACCATTCCACAGACCTGCCGAGCAGTGGTTGAGGCCAGCACGGTTCTGCGGAGCCTTCACCTGCGCCAAACCCTCTCATGACCACGCCAATCTACAAACTACAACGCCCCTGGTTTCCATTCCTGGCTCTGGTATGTAAGGTTATGAAGTTCATTGTTTTCAACTCCATACAGCTGACCCCTGTTCACAATAACACCATGTAGAAAAACCAAGGTCGGGTGTTCCTCAGACTGTTTACATTCCAGGAGAAGAGTCCGAAGGAGAAGAAGAAACTTTACTTAATCAAAGTACTTTATTTGTGATTAAAATTATTAAGCAAAACAGATGTTGATCAACAATAATCAAGTGAATGATCTGTGAAATAAATATGTCATGAATTATGTTTAATGAAAACAGGACTACGACACAGACATACTGATCCTCATCTCCATAGAAACGCATGCCACATTGTTCCAACCAATCAGAGCTTTCGGCTTCCGCAGGAGAATCTGGTGTTGACTTCAAGTGTCCAATCCGCTTTACTACAACTTATCAACAATTCAGAGATATAAAACAAGGCAACGCCATTTTAAGTCAGTTCCATTTTGACTTCAGTTCTATTCACCATCATCCTAAAGAAAAGCGCAGCCTGGCCAGATGTGTTTTCTTCTTTAAACTAAGAACTGTGAAGCGGGAGATTTTCGTCGTTTAACAACCAGACGACGTCCTTTCAAAATAAGAGCACCTGCTGACGCCGACGGACGGTACCGGGGTCGACCCTCCAGACAGGCTTTGAAACGTTGTGATCGCTGCACCGACAGCTCCAGCGTACATCCGAGGTCTCCAGACCTGGAATTTCCTGATCTACCTGGGAGACCCCCACTGGGTACGTACACGGCAAAATAGCGGCTCATGTCATCACTTTATAAGCCTCGTGATATCTAGTCATAACAAAGACGACCAGATTCAGTGACGTCAGCCTAGAGAATCTGAACCAGACACACACACACACACACACACGCACCAACACAACATCCGAATCCATTTTCATTCCTCACAGAGTTAGTCCTGGTAGATTGTTTAGAATTTATAATTCAGAAATTAAAGATTCTCAAACGATCCCATCTCTCTCTCTTTTCTTGTCTCAAAGTCAATACAGAGTGTTTAATTAAACTCCCTGATGATAAAAACAGCCTATTCTTCTGTTTATAAAAAGTGAACTACTAACAGTGTATTAAAATACAACTTTAGATAGTTACATCACTTAAATTCCGTTACATATGGCGAGCCTAGCTTGATATCTGCACAGTTTATTACACTTTGTGCCGACTCTGAGACATTTTGGGATTTTTGGTTCAGTGTCTGTGTGTTAGAGAAAAGAAAAAGGCGAGCGCTTCCTCATTCAGCTCTCAGAAAGGGGGGGTGCACATTCATCACCCTCCAACAGGAGGCGCTGTTTCATCAAAACACCTTAAGTGCTGACGTGTGCTGGCGGCCATTTTGGGGCCTACATCTAAGGGTAAACATTTCTCCTGTTTTAATACGTTGGAACCGTCTGTTTATTGTTTGTCGCGGTGTTTGTGACACTGTGTGCATCCATTTGTGTAATCGGAGACAGAAGACTCCGTTGGAAATTTATTTCCATTCGATGAGCGCAGGATCCGCGCTGTTCTTAGTCGGAATTCTCGTTAGCACCTGCCGTAGCTTGACTTGCTCGGTAAACGCCGTCAGCCGAGAACAACCGCAGAGCGATACTGCATCCAGATTGCGTACGCTATTGAGACCCTTTCAATCACGGCGCGAGATGCCCGTTGGTTGATCGAGGCGATTTTGAGACCCTGATCGCTACAGGGCGTTCGCTAGCATTAGCCGACGAGCTAACTAGCCACTCTCGGTGAGGAGGCTCGGGAACGCGTCCCGCGAAGATTTCTAGCCGTTCCGATGCAGCGGAACTGCGTCCTTTAATCCGCTAAACCTTCCGGTACGGAGTACTTTAAGGTAACGTTAGCGGCGGTTCTGAAACACGCTGCGGTGTTTAGAATCGTGAGATTGCTACGGGGATCAAAGCCGGGTGTCGGACGACGCATGCGCGGCGTTCCGCCATCTTAGGTCCCCGACACGTAGCTCGACCCGCCATCTTGGACAGGTCAAATGACAATGATATTTTTGGCATTATTGAACAATTTTGCCCAAAATATTCATTCACCAGCCAAGCTTCCCTGTAACTAATTCTTTAAAAGATCTACAGGTAAGGTTGTTTCTAAATAAACATCTAATTAGAAGGCAAATTCGAAGAATAAATTAGTAAATAAAACAAGAAAAGACTATTTACTATTTTGGAAAATGGACTCAGAGGTAACGATGCAATTACAATCCCAACTTCAGGCGGCGATTCAAAACACTTTCCTTCCCATGATGACTAACATGATGAACATGATCTGCAATCTTCAGAAAGACGTCGAGGGAGTCAAACAAGTTGTGCGTGAGTCTCAGGAGACCCGGTCAGAGACTCCGTGTTTGCCTGAGAAGCCACAAAATGAGGCTGAAATGCTGCAGGTTGATGTTGTCACAGGTTCTGATTCACAGGAAAACAACAACACCTCAAAGGAAAGCGACAACACCTCTCCGGTCGTTCCATCCGTGGCGATGTTAGGCGACGAACCCGCAGATGACGACCGCAGTACCACTACTACAACCGCCGTAACTGAGAAAATTTTGCTTGCACCTCTGGTCGTGAGAAAGGGATCTAATAGGCCCGCAGTGGAGGTCACTGTAAATCAGAGAAATCGCTGTGTCGCATTATTAGACACAGGAGCGGACATCTCGCTCATCAGCGGAGCTCTTTACAGCAGCATGTGCGAACAAAGGGGGGAGGACATCTCACCCCCCAAACTCATTTCGGGCCCAAAGGATTTTAACGAGTTCTATGGCGCTCCCTCGCCCGCGGCTGCGACGACTGAGGTCAACATCTCGATAGAAGGCATGTCCTTTAAACACCTCGTGTACATCAGCGAGGAGATGCCGATGCCCATGCTCTTAGGGTTGGACTGTCTCCAACGCCTTGACGCTAGAATCAGCGGTGCGTCCGGACAACTGTTTGCACGTGTACGGAAGCCAAAGCCGTACAATCCGTGGCCTGACACAGGCGGACGCCCTTCGGTGGCATGTCTTTCGCGGGGGGACGCGATTTCGACCTCACCACCACTCTCGAAGCCACCGGGTAGACCCCCGGAACTTCTATTACAGATTGAGAAGGTCATAGACCAGGCGGATGCTCTCACCAACGATGTCGAGCGAGACCAGCTAAGACAACTTTTGCTAAAGTACCAGGATTTTCTTTCACTTGACTCCTTGGACTGTGGGCTGACCACTATCCATGAAGTCCGGATTCCTACCAGGCCAGATGCACCGCCGTCCTTTGTGCGGCAATACAAGATTCCCCTGGCGTCCATAGAACCGGTCCAGGAAATCATTGACAGCCTCTTGGCTAACGGGGTCATTTGACCCTGCAACAGCACCTACTCGGCTCCGTTGTGGCCGGTACTGAAGCCTAATGGTAAGTGGCGACTTACCATTGACTACCGGCAACTCAACAAACAGGTCCCCTTGTCTAGGTGGCCTATGGCACGCCTGGAGCAGGAGCTTCCAAAAGTGAAAGATGCTAAGTACTTTTCCACCCTTGACATTGCGTCTGGATTCTGGACGATTCCCGTCCACGAATCGGACCAACACAAACTTGCTTTCTCCTTTGCCAACCGGCAGTACACCTTCACCCGGTGTCCTTTTGGTTATTCCAACTCGCCAGCTGAGTTCAACATCTTCTTGAACAAGGCCTGCCCCGATGCTTGAGAGCGTGGGACACTCATCTATGTCGACGACATTCTTATTCGTCGGCATACGTTGGATGACCACCTGGCCGAGCTGGACCATGTCATGGGTCAGCTCGCGGCGGCGGGCGCTAAGATCTCTCTCGCCAAGGGTCAGTGGTGCAGGTCGCAAGTTCAGTACGTTGGCCTCCTTGTGGGACCACAGGGAGTGCAGCCTCAGCTTGGCAGGATTCAGGGTGTTGCCACCATCACACCTCCGACGAACGTCTCCGAACTTCGCAGCTTCTTGGGGGTCTGCAATTACTCGCGTCAGTTCGTGGAACATTACGCTGAGTTGGCACGACCTCTGACTAATCT